>NW_027249139.1:0-600000 GCF_030848795.1 Temnothorax nylanderi
TATGATACTGGATACAGTCACTAACGCTTTATACTTAATCGTCTCGCGATCTCCTGCCGCGAACTCCGTGAATCGGGTGATCAGCTCTTTACATATTCCCGAGAGGGAGGTACAACGTTATTAATAGAAATGAAAATGGAACGTTCGCGTACGGTAATATCTTGTATTTTCTTGATTTCTTCGACGGCGTCGAAAGCGTGAGAAGGGGGAGAGGGACAAAATTCGGAGTTCACAGAGTTCTCGGCCGAGGTTTCGCGAAACATCGTCTAAACGTACTGCTTAAATTCTTTCGTTCTTTCGTAATTTACGTGTTTTTCTTTTCTGTTTTTTTTTTAACGAAAAATTACACACTTTCTCTAACGCCCGCTTTTTTCCGTTCCCTTGAACATATTCTCTTCCTCTTCCCTCCTCCTCTCTCTTTCTCTCTCATACTCACACACATACACACACATTCTCTCTCTCTCTCTCTCTCTCTCTCTCTCTCTCTCTCTCTCTCTCTCTCTCTCTCTCTCTCTCTCTCTCTCTCTCTCTCTTATTCTCTGTCATTTTCTCTCTCATACATATCATACTTATTCCCTCTTACTTTCTTTCTTTCGTCCGCTCTCTTATTCTTTAAATAAATTCGGACGTGTTTACTATTGATAAATTAGAAATATATGGATCGCACGTCGCGGACACGTTTCAAGCGATGGGCGACTTCGGACAGCGATATTCCTCTTTTCTCTTCCGCTTTTCGTTTAATATTAAGATCGCAAACTGCTCGCGTTCTTACGACCGACTCGTGACTCGCTCTAGAAAAATATTGACCAAGACGCCCCAAAAGATTCACTACTTTGACTGAAAGTCGTGCGTTTAGAAAAGAAACACAGAAGAGTCTAATTGAGAGATCCGACAATTAATGCGCGCGCCGGCGCGTTTGTCGCAATGTTGTCAAAATCGATCGTAAAAATGATCGACGAAACGATGATATGCGGTCTAATCACTTCCGGTTCCCGGTGCGTTCGGATATATACGAGTCGTTCGTGAGCTTACGATATAAGCACAAGATCGCCTAAACTACGTCGGACTTCGGACTTTTTCCTATGAGAATAGTCGATCATTCGTTTTACAGCTCGATGATTTCCCTTCCTCTTTCTTTTCGCTCGTACACACACATACACGCACATTTTCTCTCTCTCTCTCTCTCTCTCTCTCTCTCTCTCTCTCTCTCTCTTATTTTATTTTCCCAGTTTTTCATCTCATGCACTTGATGCACGTATACACACAGGACAGGTACGCACACCCACGCGCACGCACATCCTACCATAGTTGTAAACCTAAATTGGCTCTCTAAATTTGACAAAAGTGGTACCCCTTGGCTCTCAAGCATTTTCATCCGCGTAATGTTTCCTTCTTTGTTATCATTTGTTAGATTCTTCTTTTTTTCTCTGAATTATACGCCCCCATTTTCGCACATTAGCTTCTACTATTCGAATCGATAATAGTTCTCGGGGTTTCACCCCGATCTCTTTCATTGAGTTAATTAATAATATATAGGTACAAAGTCGGATAATAATTTGTGTTCCGTAGTTTCGTAGTTTAATAATACGTATATACGTGTGTGTGATTCATGTGATGCGCGTGTCCGATCCTAGAATTGAGCATGCCTATGTACAAATGGGCATGGCAAGAATAGAAATCGACGGGTGCACTCTTCGCGCTGTTTCTCATGACAAATCGACGATTCTAATCGGTATCATACGAATTGTATTAGTATTATTACGGTAGATATCATTCGCGATGAGCGAATTTACGTTACTTTCGTTACACTCGTAAAATTTTACGGCACGCAATTCTTCTCGACACGGAGAACAATTTCGTCTGCCACTTCGTCACTACTCTTCGTCTACTACTCGCAGTACGCATAGTCATGTAACAATTGCGAATTTCTCAATTTCTCAAATCGCTCGATTGCTCACGCGAGCGCAGTCTTCGCAAATTTTCGTGATACAAATTCTACGATTTTCTCTCAGCTCTAAGTGTAACTTAAACGGATTTGTGTCAATCGTTTTACTTGTCGAAAACGCAAGAAACAGCTCACGAAGAGACGAGTGTCGAGTCAATTTCGCGAAGAATCTTATACAGCTGTCTGTAAACGACACGTTACAAACTGAAGAGTTATCTAGTAGTCTTGTATATTTTATCAGTTAACTATTACAGAATTATGCTTGTGTATACGTCGTCTCACGATCTCGATAAGTTCTCGTGCACTTGCAAAATATGTACTTAGAAATCAGCTTATAGTAATATCTTAATTTTTTTTTTTCACAACAGTACTTTACATATACATCTCTTTGTCTTCGGATAGAACTCTATTTTTCTGTCTTTGTTTTCTCACGAGTAAAAAAGCTTCTTTCTTTTTGCTGTACGCCTCTAATTTAAGCATGTTACAGATATGATAAGATACCACTTCTTTTATACAATTCCCTCGTTCCCCTAAAGCTCGATCGGTCTCCCGATTACGAGAAAGATTACGTTACTTAGGATTTATCGTGAACAATCGGATTATCGGTGACATCTACATAGCTCATCTGTAAATTAACGATACTTGTTATCTCGTTCGTCAAACTCTAAGCTAATTGTAAGTCTTACGTCATAACTCACTTAACGACGGACTGCATGTATTTCGATGGCGTTTCGATATAATCTCAGCACGCGTATCAAACTCGGCGCTTACATTATTCTCGATCTTACCTCAAAGGATCGCGTTTGCAAATCGCATAGAAATATTGATATAGCGAAGAGCGGAAACGTGTGTGAGTGCGAATGAGACAATCGTTTCAAGTTGCAAAGCAAAATATTATATTTGGTCAATCATAGTAAGAATTGTGATAAGAGAGCGACCTTAATATCGCTGAATCTTACGATTTTTATGATTCAAGTGACGTGACGCGAATTATAGAAATTTCTCTACATTCGAACCTATATCTCTATCAAATTTTTATAGTGAATCGGAAATTTATAAAAATATACGTAATATACCCATATATATTGAAGCTTGCATGCCGTTTGTCAATTTTTTTCGGTAATATCCAAGGAGTACCTTCCAACTATACGATAATTCGTGATCCAAAGTATATCACATAAAAAGCTTACTTCGTGAGAGATTAACAAGCCTCACAAAGAAAATTTGCGCAGTGATTTTTTCCAATTTTCGCAATAGAGTGCACCTAAATTGTGACATAAATATTAATGCAAATCGTAATAATACCTGAAAAATATTGAAAACTCGCTTTCTTTCACAGATTTTTTCCCTCGTACTTCCAAATCTCATAGTATAATTAAATTGAAACGTTTGTCTTTTACACGCTTAGTTACACGCCAAATCTTGAAAACTTCACAAAAAATAATGTTCTTTCTCTTTCTCTCTCTCAATCTCAATCTCAATCTCTCTCTTTCTTTCTCTCGATCTTTCTCTCTTTTTCTCTCTCCCTCACTCTCCCACTCTTTCTCTCTCTCTCTCTTTCTCTCTCAGAGGGCACAAATGTAATTATTTACTAATTCACAGCAGACGTGCATGTGCATGCTCGCTGAATATATCTTCGCAAGTGTTCGCATGAAGAAAGATCGAACACATAGCACGGTAATTAAGATATAAAATTAACAGCAAGCATTTTTTTACGCGCTTCTTACAGAGATTTACAAAGCCTCTTAAATATTTAGTGGCGTTTCACTGTTTTTGTACAAAAATCAGTACGAAAGAGAATTTTTGCCGCGACGTGTCCCGTTTACGCAAGTTATATGGGCGGTTTGTTTGTTTCTTTTTTTTTTTAATTTGTTTCAATCTGGTTCTTATACGTGAATGAAATCTCCAAATAAAGCTTTCAAACGAAGCTAATTCGTAACTGTTCGGGTAATAGCTTCTTCATTCTGGCTTCGAGATTATTAATTTAACGAAAAGATCCAAACTAGATGTGTAGGAATCGATTTATCAGTCTGCTTCGTACTTGAGAAATATAGTACATATGCCTGCTCCATATTTTCTACGTCATAATAATTACCTCATTTTTTAGACACAGATTATAAAATAATATCTAAAAAGCCAAGTAACACGTGCTAATACGATAACCAATAAACGTCAGTATTCAGGGGACAAACTGTATAATTAATTATATCATCGTACATTCTAATTATTCCGATGCTAATTACTTAGAAAATGTTAAATTAAATCAAATCTATAAATTAATGGAAAATGCCGAAACTATAACGACGATCATCGTAGAAATCGTAAATCAACGAGAATATAAAGTAAACATCATTACCCATTCAAACCAGCGCGCACATATCGCAAATTCTCATATCATAGTGTTATTATAATATTTACATTAAATAATACATGCTCTGACGGTGACATTTTTGACTAAAAATTTGACAACGATAAATGTCTTTTAGCCGATCGTTTCGGAGATCGACATTTAGTACTTGAACTGTCCTAAATTATATACAAAGTTTGGAAATGTCTTCTCATTTTGAAAATGTCTCAACATTTTTAGTCTCTCTCGCGTGCCGTTTAAATGAAGTCTGTGACCGTTTGTCGCTTCATACTTCTCACTATGTTCATGAATTCCTTACTCACTTAACCACATTTAGATTCACTGAAAACGAGTGTCATTGATCGTTCCACATCTTATTTATCTAGTACACCACATTTGAGTTCACATCTATCCCGAACTTGCTTGATTTAGTTTGTTTCACTGCAAATAAAATAAACAAATGTGTTACTAATTATCAATACACAACATCACTTACTTTTTATGAAATATTGAATGATAAAGGTTCTCGTTGCAGATTCAAGCATCGTACGTCATCATATATAGGTATATAAATTCACAATTGTTCTGTCGTGAGATTTCTGCACCATTCAATATCTCAAATTGATTGTATCTTGAAAACATTTCGAGAAAATATACAAGAGGATACATAGGACTCCGAATACGGCACAAACTTACCTTTATTTATTTTTCGCACATTTTTTTATATTCTTAAAAATTCAAGCATATGTATATGTATCAAAAACTTTCACGACTTACTTATTTACAAGGAAGTTTGAACGAGTCATGAAAAAAAGAATGTATAATAATATTGTGCAAAGGTCGAAATTAATAACGTGTTGTGTATCAAGCAATGTCAGGAAATCTATAAAAATCGTTCTTATATGGGCAAGGAAAAATATTAAACTTACAAAGTGCAAATAGCAAATTCAAGGACTACTGGAAATCGAACTTTTCCCCACGTCGAACTAAATTTCGTAGGCAAAGGCATATTCCTTCTACAAGTTCGGAAAGGTAAAATCGATGCACATAGCACAAGGCAACGAAGTTTCGACCGCACATACGATAACGTAATATCGTGTCGTTTCTGTTATCGACTCTTATGTCGCTACTTCGAAGCCGAAATGGAAGTATTTTCATAGAGGACAGGCATTTTCAAAGAAGAACAGGAGATTTCTATACAGAACGGTGGAAATGAAAAGAAGAATATTGGCAACAACAAATGTGTATCAAGATTTCGCATGGGTACTTGAGAAAATCAATCGAACCGTTAAATGTCCTGAAAGGGCATTAAACGAGTAATATTGCTGTTTTGATCGTCAAAATATTACGAATAGATATATTGCAATCATCCCGGCGCCTTTTTATTCGTCGCCTTTTATGTACCCACGTTAAATCGTTGTCTAACTATCTACGAACGATGCCTTGATCTCAGTGCGTACCTAAAACTATCTGGCGCTCCGGGAACATGGCTGCTACGTCTACATCTAGTCTACATACAGACTAGTGGCTCGTCTGATATGCCGTACATGATATGTGATGTACTAGTGGTGTTTCTAGAAAGACATATCCTTTCGCACGTTCTTTCACTCTTTTGCAAAATCTCGCATCGCCTTGTTTATATCTCTTGTTTTCATTCCGGTCCCGCAGAATTTTCAATTATCCGTACAATCGCATTTCTCATACTGTGTACCCCTCGTTAAACTGATTTTACCGTATTCAGAGCCAAACGTCACTCGTTAAGTAGCTTTAGGCTTCGACATTAATAGCCTACGGGGGATACGCGTCGGGTGTGTTAAGATTCTTTTCAATTCTGTCAACCGTAGTGAAGAATATGTAATATTACGACATGATAGAGAATTGTTTATATACTTCTCTCAACTTTTATACGGTGGATGTAGCGGTGTAATCCGAACTCTCTATCCCCTAACATATTTATTTGATACTACATGTAACATCATCAAGCGATGACTTTATGCGTGTCACTTAAGTTATTAAAGACGTTTATAACAATTTCCACACACTTTTTAATTGTTTAATCAGTTAAAGTAAATGTAATACTATCTTGTACATCGAGACTCGTGCATTACGGTATTTTGTTAATGATAAAAGCGACTAAGTGCACCGCGATAGGAGCTCGAACTCAGTTGTGTCTGCTCTACTTTGTCAGTAAATATATATATAAAAGGAATATTTCGGTACGTTCTTCGAGCAGTCATTCTTTTAGATCTTAAAAGAATCGAGAGACGTGACCGAAGATCGACGGGACAAAGCAAGAGATGGAGCTCCACTGACCATGGCTTGAGTGTCAAACAGCTTGTACCATCCGATCAACTCCTGACTGAGGTCCAGCTCATCTAATACGATCTGTGCAATACCCATGAACACTTTTTTCCCCTCTATCCGACCATAGTCACCCCATACTGTCACCTGGAATCATACATAACGATGTTGCAATTAAATATATGCGCATAAAACTGTAAGAATTAAAACAAAAGAAACTAGAAGAAGATGCACATACCTGTAATATACAACCCCGCCAGTTTTCTTTAAATGCCAATACTTGCTGATATAGTGGATCCAATGTTTTTCTGTGTGCCATCGTGGTTTTCGCTTTCTCTATACACTTTTTACCGTTCACCAGATATAGCTTCACGTAAGGAGCTGGAATAAGAACCGAAGCTAAGCGCGTCCGCATCACTTGTCGGCGATCACGAAGTTTATCGAAGTTTAACTAACCTGGTATTACTTTGCTGCCTTGTTTCGTTTTAAGGTCTTTGGCACGTACGACCTCTACTTCAAGGTATCCCTTCTGAATTTGCCTGAACGACAGCTGAATCTCGCCGAGGCAACGGGCACCGAGTGCTTGCCTTCCGACCATTTGGCCCGGTCCAAGATCTTCGATGAAGTCTCTCAACTGCCCCTCGCCTGCCATTCGCAGACTGGGAGACCAACTGCAGTTTTCAAAATTACACATTTAGCAAGGAAACGCAACTCGGTCGGAATACTACGAAAGTATGAAGTATGATTCAAAAGAAAAACGTTTGAAGAAGTAAAAGAAGACTCCGGGTGAGAAGAGTGAAAATTTGGCTTATAGCGTTTACCGTGCGACCAATGGAAAAATGGAAACTATTCTTAATAAACTTTTCCCTTTTCCCTTCTTTTGCTCGCACACTAAACTTATACAAGATTATGTGCAGAAGAATGATTTTGACTGTTCTAAATGCGCGGTAATCCACAATAGAAAAAATAAAGCCCGAAAACTGCAAGCCGAAAATTATACTGTTCGAAGGAACTCTCTGATGCAATGAAGAAAATGCGAAGGATAAAAACCATAAACGAAAATAATATTCCGCAGGAGCGAGGGACAATTCTCGCAAGCCTTCGACGAAAGTTGTAAAAGATAGAGAATACACCTCATTCAGTTTGAGATAAGAAGAACTCACGCTGAAAGTGTAGTGTCAGTGTATAGTGAGTAAATATAATATTATACACATATAAAAAAAGAGATTTTATAAATAAGTTTAAAAACAACATACCAGACTGCTAATAACGCATGCATTTTAATATAATTGCGCAAAGAGAGATTTTAGACAATTATAAATATATAACAGTAATCAGTCCACTTCGATGTACATAATCGAGAGAATAATGTAACGCAAAGCATATATAATAGTTTCATTAATCAATTAAAAATGCAATATAAAAATTGTTTTTATATTCGATAATTTTAATATGCGACTGAGTACTGTTTTTTTTTATTTTTTTGCTCACATTTATCTACTTAACATGCTTTACTAAAATCTTAGGAGTAGAAAACATAATCAAAAAGATTTATATTAACTTACACTTACTTGTCGTCGCTATGCTACGCGCCGTTGGAAAGATTCACGTTACTAAAGCTAAGCGGATCTTTTTAAAAAGTTTTGCTATAAATATAAATATATCCATATCGAACGTATATAATCATATTCAAAGTTGTTATTTTAATAGCTAATTATACTTATTGTTAGAAATATTTTCGTAGTATCTTATGAAATAAACGTACGTCTCTTTTGTGACATAATTATAACTAATAGCATTATCAGTTGTTCAAGATATATTGCTGTAATGATTTTAATATATTTGAGTATCGGATAAAGTCATACGAATAGAAGTTCTCACATCCGATTGCACTCAATCACTTTGTCCGAAGTTTCGACCATATTTAGGTACGAAATACCGCTGCCAAGGAGTAAAGTAATAATTATCGAGGTCATTATTCGTAAACATGTGCCGAATCGACAGAACGCTTATATCCTGTAAGTCACGCATACCTACATTTAGCCTATTTTTAATCGTCGACTCTGTTCCCTCGAGCTGGAGCGTACTTTAAGAGGTGCACACGCTGTACAGTACCTATTCTACGATATATCAAACACACTTTATGGAAACGACAAGAGATCCATAAGACAGAAGGGATTACTTTCCAAGGAACGTCGATATCTCAATAAATAGTATAGCCCACTATATATAAAAGACAATGGATCGTACAGAAGTAGGTGAAAACCATTGGAAAGATATGGGGGCCTGCGAAGCCATTCTTAGGTGACATTCGGCATATTCACAGGGTGATTTTTCTTACCATGTAGATAGAGAATATGACTCCGCGACAATGAGATATCACATTGACATATAATAGATACAAAAGTGCGTGTGTGTACATGTGTGTAGGTGTGTGTGTATGTTACATATGTGCAACGGTGCTCCGAGATAATGCGGTACAATCATTTGCCACAATCAAGCACTTAAGCCAAGACGACAACAACACCGATAATGAACGACATTATTCTTATGGGCGCTTTCATTTCTCGAGCAGGGATAACAGAATGTCGATAGTAAGTAAAAGAAGACAGAAAAAGACAGCAGAATATAAATCCCACAGCCAATTCGTCGAAGACTATACCTTATAATACATTTTCTCCTCGCATTATAAAACTGTTATATAGTAAATTTTATTGATACGAAAAAATATTACATTTTCTAAAATGTAATCGTGATTATATGAATTATTATCCAATTATTATATGTCGAAAACTCACTAAAATTAAAAAAGAAAAAATAAACAGGTGTAAAACCAAGTTATTCGTCTTGCAGTGAAACATGATAGTATGATAGTATATATACAAACATTAATTTTTTTATTTTTATGTGGCTTTCATATATGTATATAACGCTTTAGTATATGATAAATAGAAAAAGGATATATGATTGAGAAAAATCATAGATAATCTGAATTGCAAATTAACAAAAGTTGAAGAGGCATGAGAAAAAGCGTGTGGCCGCAATCACGTAATTACACAGTTCAAATTATGGATATATATTGTTCACATATCTTCAATCACGTTTGAAGATTTAATAATCAATCTGAAAGGTTTACGATTTTCTGTGTAGACAGATCTTGGCGTATAAGGAGTAAGATAAATAAGCCAGCAGGATTATTCTTCGTCTATAACTAAGATAATTCTATGATAACAATAATAACAATTCATGACTCGATAACAATTATTTTGATGATATTTATGCAATGCATAAATAAGACTTGAAGCAATTTTTGCGATTAACAGTATCCTCTATGAATGACAAAGAATAAGTTCCTATTGGCTAAAGAATGAGGTGGCAATAAACTGGCGTGTATATTGATAAACGATAAGCAATGAGCTGCGAGTTGTCAACATCTCACAAGTAATGGACTCTTTAAACAATATTCGAAAGCAAATAGTCATTAGGCATAAATCGATGATAAGCGATCTACAATTATATCAATGCTCAACATTACTGCTCATAATTTCTAAGAACTTTTTAAAATAAAAATCCAACGCAACACGAGTTTATATTAAATTACATCTGTGTGTGTATGTGTGTGTTTTATTTCACCCTTCCATTTTTAATTTTTATTTCATTATTTCACTTATTGTTCGACTTTCCTTCAATCTCATGGAACCGAAATCTAATAAACATGAGAAACTCAGAGATATATTTTAAAGAGTCTAACTTTCTAATATATTTAATATACAGTAGAGGTGTACTCCAAGTACAAAATATGTTACTCTTGCTCAAGAATATTTTCGGAATTGTCTTCCGATAACAGATTAATTAACGAACTCACCTCTTTCATTTCGTATACCTCAATTACAACTTACAGCTCATCTCGTTTAGTCAAGGTGCACGCGGCCTACAGAGGGGCAGAATGTAAGTGAAACCGTAGAGAAATAGTCGGCAGGGCCAGCATCAAATGATAGAAAAGAAGAGGACAGAGAAAAGAAGGAGAGAGAAAGAGAAAGAGCGGCGCGCACGCGAGCGAGAGAGAGAGAGAGAGAGAGAGAGAGAGAGAGAGAGAGAGAGAGAAAGTGTGAGTGTATGTATCAGGAATCTCGCGCTTCCGCTTGCAGAATTGGTCGCCACAGGTGGAGTCCACTACTTACGAGCTTCCTTCGGAACTAGAGATCGAGTTGAGACTTCCGGCCGTATCGCTGGCTGCGGATCCTGCCAGTTTGCTGTCAAAGCGCTGATAGACCGGCACTATCTCCTCGGATCGTTGTATGCTGCTCGGCGTGCTGTTACGCTTCCGGCTCGCTAAGCCGGCATTGCGTGCCACGGCGCCGGCGCTTCCACTGGTGCTGATGAACATCCCGCCGCATTCTGCGTTGTAAACCAAACAAGAAATACCGCTAAACTATTGTCTTTCACTAATATCTACGTGCGCCAGTAACTGCAGCGGCTCATCGCTCCCTCATCCTCAGGTATCCAAGAGGGCTGCCGAATTGCCGGTCATTAATTTAGCGTGTCTCCGTACGAGCAATGATGAAATCACAGAACAACAAACACAATTTCAGTATGTAAGATATTTGTTGATTATTTCTCTCTCCCTCTCTCTCTCTCTCTCTCTCTCTCTCTCTCTCTCTCTCTCTCTCTCTCTCTCTCTCTCTCTCTCTCTCTCTCTCTCTCTCTCTCGCAAATTTTTTCTTCTTTCATGCTCTCTTTCCTTTGCTCTCTCGTTTTTGCTTAAGTCTCCCTGTTCGCTTTCCAGAAATACTTTAATTGTCAGTGGTAAAAAATGCAGAGCTGGAATGAGATCTTGTAATTCGTGAAACACTTTGAATTGAATTCTACATAGATAGGAAAAGGGAGTGTAAAAATGTATTGAAGTGTGATATTTGGAGTGAAATGTAACGAGATAACATTGCGAGAACATTTGCATTTGACATCAACACAAAGAGTATATTTAATCTTAGTACCCTACGTAATAAACTTTAAGGTCTGATGTTTGTCGTGTCATAAATAATAACGCGATAGCGTTTGCATGAATCATAACAGAATACTCTCTCTGGGACTACTAAATGCAAATAAAATCGATTTATAGGGACAAGAAATATCACTGACGATCCAATAAGAGTTTGTTTGAATAGCAATAGATAGAGCGCAAAAGCACATATAAACGAATCTTTAGCTGTCTATCGCGTGATATGTTTTATTAATCCTTTTTTAATTAATTTATGCAGGCTGTCGAGACAAAAGTTAATCATAATCAGAAATAATTTATATATAATTTTTCATGTACGATAATGCTGTATGTAAAATTTAATTAGTAGTAACTAAAAAAAAAGTCACTTGACATGTATATGATTATTTAATATATTCTCCAGATTCGCCTTAAGTACGTAGATAATTATATGTATATACAATTATATAACACACATATATTTTGTACATTTATAATTTGTACAGCAGTTTTAATGAACAGAATAAAGATTTATAATTATCAAATCGGTACATAAGGATTGTCCGGTAATAATTTATGGCACATTCAACGATGAATTTGTAATCAGTGATATCGCAGAAATATATATATATGTATATATCGTAACGTAAATATGCTCCGTAAAAGCATTGCAACGATTCAGGACATCGAAAAGTCAAAAGCCGTGTGAATAGCGCACTCTCACCTTAAGCACGTATCAACAGCGGCTTCTAAGAAATAATAAAAAAATAACGTATCACACAGGTGGCCAACTTACCTCGATGCAATCGAGAAATTCAAATTGACCACGCGATGATCTAGATTCAAAAGCTGTATGGAACGGAACGATTATAACGTGACACACGGTGCCGAGACACTATTCTAGAGTCACGAAAAGGCGCCAGCACAACTATACTTGTGCAACTAGGATATGAGTTTCCTGATCTGCGTGGCTCGCGTCATATCGGAATAATAAGAAAATAAGTGGAGATCGGATTAACTGGAGACGCGTGGACTCTGCATCTCTAAAGGAATACCGAAAAAAGAGGCGGACAATTTGACACGCGTATCGATACGGCTAGATTACAGCCCAGGAAACTCGTGCGAACGTTCCTCTAGAAATAACGTATCAATGCTACGTAGAAATAGCATCTACGATCTAGAATAACGAGAAGGAAAGGAATCACCTCGTGACCATTTTTAGAAACGTGCAGATTCGCAAAATACTGTCTCTCTTCGATTGTCTAAAGTCTTAAAAAAAAAAAAAAAAAAAAGAAAGAAAGAGAAATAATACTCGACGGCAAAACGTGGATCCTTTGCGGACCCGCCGTACTGAAAACGGTTCAACTTTTAGGCAAGAGAGTATTTTCCGACAACAATCACGAGAGACTCGCACGACTCCGACTAAAGCACGGCCTCTAAAGAGTGATGTGTGGTGTGTTTCATTGTTGCTGTTAACATCGGTAGGGTTGGACGGTAGCTCTTGTTCTTCCTATCGCAAGTCCACCTGCAACGTGTACTCACATTTCGTCGAAGGCTTGATCCAATTTTACGATTAATGGAATTGGAAAATACCTGAGTAAAAACCTCTATCAGTGTCTCGCTTTTCCACTTGTGCGAACAATCTTTATTACGCGCGATATGGACTATGCGTATCGTCATGTTCGGCGACATAACAGTCATTGCCCAAACGCTCAGAATTCATTCTGTTGCGAAAACGTACGGATTTCGAAGGCAATGGTAAACGCGACCCCTCCCCCCTTCCCCCCATGTAAGACATAAAGATCTCCTTCGACCGGCCGTTGTCGACCGCTCCCGCGTCGATGCAAAAATAATGAGGAAAATAAAGCGAAAGAGAGATGAAAAAGAGAGGAGGTCTACTGAGAGAGAGCAAGTCGGACCTGTCCCCGTCGCCGCTCCCCTCGCCGTCGCTGCTCGCGGAGCTCGGCTGCCGACCGCTCCTACCACCGACCGTATCCTCCGGCGGCAAGACCTCCTCGCTCCTGTGAACTGTAAAGGACGACTTCCCCTTCTTCCCGAAACCCAGCCGCCGTTTCCGTCCTTCCTCGCCCACGCATGTACCACCAACAGACGCACGTGGTATGTTATGGATTTTGCGTGATGTGATACAGTTTTGTTGTTCGTTTCGTTTCGTTTCGTTTCGTTCGTTCGTTCGTTCGTGGTTGCAAGTTGCGGTAGCAAGAGCAACAGTTGTGAAAACGTGATGTCAGTTTATCGAGTCGATTTAACAGGCGTAAACGTAATTTTTTTTCCATAAGAGAGTACCGATACGAGTTTTTTTATTGTTTTTTTTTTTTATTTTGGCGAGATCGGTCCAGCAAATCGATGATGGTGATCCGTGTGGAGTGTTCCGTGAACACGAGCGCACGAGCACGCGGAGCGACGATCGGCCGCCGCGATGAAAAATCGTGCAGGTGGGTGCAGATCGATGACGTGAATGGTCCCCCAGCGTCGAGAGGTGGTTGGTTGGTAGAAGTAAAGTGTGAGTGTGTTCATGTCGAAGAAGAGGCAGATAGAGATGAGGAGGGATGGCGGAGAAAACAAGAATACAATTAGAATGTACATACTGCCCCGCTTATTGGGTTTTTTTGCTTTCTCTACGATATGCTCTTGTTATCGTTCAATTTGTTACCCGTCGAATCGAATTGTAATGCAATCCACGTGGTCGTAATGACCAAGATTCGTGAAATATGAAGAATAAGATATAAGGAATAATTAGAAGAATTGTTCAGCCAGAGTACTCGTTGTATCACTTTCAATTTGATAGTTACTTTGTCTTATGTCTTATAAGTATAAAATACTTATATCTAAGTATTTCATATCCGGTTTGTAATCAATCGCACTGTAAAAATACTGATGTTGCTTTTTATCCGTTTTATTCCTCAGTCTCTCCTTATTCTCATTCTTCGTATTTTGACCATAAGATGTAATCGAAAATTTCTACCGCACGCGTTCAAGGCTATCGAACTCATCTTACTCATTAATGTTTAAAAAAGTGCGTCCGTACATCGACGACATATTTCCATCATCCTCGTTTGCATGTACGTAGCGAGAGCACACCGTTATAATCTACACACTAACGATGACTAGACTACTCTATCCTAAGTTACGAAATATCGATGTTCTGAAGAAAACGATATCCTTTTCACTAAAGAGAGAAGATATAAACGTCAGGAAAATAGAAAAACTGTCTAATGTCGCGCAAGATGGTGTCATACATCGATCAAACGTACTAATACCGCGCACCGGGATGACGTTACTTTCGCGCGAACGATCGATCTTTTACGAAAAATCACGACTACGTATAACACGTAGAGACTAAACGCAAACTTAACTAGAAATGACCAGTGTGACAATGTGTTACCTGTCGCGGATAATTGGCTGGTGCTATTGCTCTTCTTGCCCAGACCCGCCTGATACTGCACCGCGCTTCCGCTACTGCTGCCGCTTCCGCTTTTACTTCCCGGCGAGCTCTTACGGCCTCTCCTCGTTGCGTCTTCAACGTTCAACGCAATCGCGGTATCGCTGAAACTACCCGTGTCTGCGAAACAAGGACATGCACTTGTACACTTATAGAATGAAATTAGCGTGGTCCGAGGATAAAGTAAATAAAAAAAACTGTAGGCCACATTTCTGTCTGCTCTCGTACTGTCTTTTGCGACGTCAGTTTGGAAAATAAAGTCTGTGCTCTGTAGCAAGCTTACACAAAAGAAGAGAGCTTTACATTAACTTCGGTTGAATTATACATTATGTAACACGACATTAAAATATAATCGTTACATAAAATATAAAAAGCAATGCGTGTCCGATCTTTACTCGTTGAACAACAGACAAAGGAAGATTTCGTGACTCTGCGAACTCAAAGAGAACTTTCAGAACGTTCGCATGTATGTATATCCGCAGTTTATTAATTACCGCTAAATTCGAGTGCAACGAGTTTGTGACTATAAATCTCGACGAAAATTTATGTTACACTTCTGCAAAGTTTGGTCTTCGTTCTCTCAGCTATACATATCACGTCATCGTGACAGTAAAATCGATACCTTTTTAAAGAGAATTCATACGTATTAGCGAAAAATAGACATGAAACAAAATTTCTGTTAAAAGGCAAAATGTGAAGACACATATGGTAGAGAAATCAACTCGATAACTTAATTTTAATGAGCGCAGGTTTCGCTATTATAGATATGTTAAAAGCGCGAATACGATTCGTGATAGTGGAAATGATTAACGTAAGATATATTTTGTTATTGAGAAATGGATGGAGAATTTGTCGAAATAACATTCTAATCTTTGTAAAGAATAACGATAATTTTAGTCACAGTGTAAACTTTCTCTCTCACCTTTCTCGTCCTGCGGCACATCGGCGTTACTGAGACTCCTGGTGAACTGACTTCTCTTGTCACGCTCGTCGTGCCCGTTGTCGGTGACCTGGCGTCTGGACGTCTTCTCGTACGAGCTCGACTGACTGGTGGTGTACTCGCTGCTTTCGGGCATAGATGAGGCACGACGATTCCGAGCGTCGTCGTCGTCGCGACGATCGGCGACGGCGTCGACGTCGTAAGCGGATTTTTTTCGGAGTCGTCGCCGGGCGGACGACGAGGACGACGGCGGCAACGGTGGCAGGAACGTCGACGCCACATCGGCGACATTGGCGAGCGGCGACGTTTTCGTGTTTTGTGGGTGTTGGTGGTGATGATCGTCGATCCGTGGGTGGTAGTTTTTAGCAGTGTCGGAGGTAGCGGTTTGGGAATCAAAGAGACTCGAATTAGCGTTACCAGGGCGGGGTGCTCGGTTACGGGGCCTACGCGGATCGCACGGGCCAAATCCGCAGTTCTCGCTGCACTGGCTCTCGCTCTCCATCGAGTACTCGTAGTACTCGAGGGTGTCGCTGATCGCTACGTTCCTTTTACTACTTCCCTGCGGTTGCTGATGCTGCGTTTGGTGGTGCTGCTGCTGTGGTTGCCGTTGCTGTTGCTGTTGCTGCTGTTGCTGATACTGCTGACTCGAGTGCCGCTGTTGCTGCTGATGGAGCTGCACAAGTTGCTGCTGACGCTGCCTCTTCTCGAGCATTTCGAGATCCCTAGCCTCTGGACAGCTGCTGTTCCGCCTACGATATCTATGCTTCGTCTCTAACGATGAACGCCGAGAATCGTCACCCTTCCGCGATAACGATCCCGACCTACCTAACTCCGAGGAGGACAGTGCTAGCTCACGACACTCCGGGCAACTACTCTTACGCCTAGCGCGCGACCCGTGTCGCGCCTCACGACTCGAAGAACGCTGCGACCCTGACCTAACTAGCCCGCGTGCCGCCGGATAACTGCGATCCTGATATCGGTCCTCGTGATCGTATCTTGCGTCTAAGTAGCTACCACGATCTTGTTCCGCGTCAAAGAAGCTCGATCTAACGCCGTCGCCCGATCTAGCGTCCGCCACGTAGCCCGACGTACGACGGAAATAATCGGCGCCGACTACTGTCTCCATCGAGCCGAACTCCTCGTCAGAGTCCAGCAAAATACTCGACGTTCTCTCGTCGTTTCCTCGCAGACGGTACATTCGTAGATCTCTGCTCTCTGGACAACTGCTGTTTCGCCTGCGGCGGTACATGCGTCTGGCGCGATCCGCAGTCGAACTTAGGTCCTCGTCTGAGTGTACGGTCGGCGTGGACTCCGTTCGTTGGATCAGTCTCCTGCTCTCCGTTAATCTCGACTGAGCGCCTGACATGTCTCTGGCTCGCAGATTCTCGTAGTCACCTCCCTCTTTACTGCCTCTCCTGCTTCTTCGTCTTCGTCTTCGCGGTATGGATCCGTCCTCGTATGTTTCCTTACCGATACCTGCGGTGTGCGTAGTCCGATACTCGTAGTCGTCGGACGAACGATAACTTATGTAATCGCCCGTCGTAAACTTCCTGTCGTCATCGTCGGACTGTGCGTAACATTTTCCCTTAACGGCACACGAACGTTTTGACACATCGTGAAAGTACTCGCCTTCGTGCGATCTGCCAATTCTTAAGGCACCAATGCCTTCGTCTAGGTAACTGCTAGTAAACTGCTTCTGCTCGTAGTCTTCGGTTTTCTCTCGGTCTATAAATCCTTCGTCGTAATCGGCGTCCCAATTCTCACGATCCTTGTATTCATCCTCTTGATAGGAACGACTAATTGCTCCACGAGACCGCAAAACACTTTTTATGTCCTTCGACGTCCACTCATCCACGTTAGTGGCGTCATGGATCTTCGTGGCGGATCTCGCGAGAACATCGCGATCGTAACTTTTACTGGACGAAAGAGCCCCCTCGATACTGCTGTAGATATTATCGCTGGTCGAATTACTAAGATCGCTATCTACATTCTTGGTTCTTGTCTCCGAAGATATGTCTCTGATATACGAGGAGTCGTGATTCAAGTAACTTCCGTTCATATATTTTCTCTTACTAGTATCATCCTTGTCCAGAACATTCCTGAGATTAGCACGGTCGTTAGTGCTGAAGAGATCATTGTCGTCCGTTAAACGGGAACTGTATGAGGCTTGATAATCGTCGGTTTCGGTGTTCTGCTTGTCGAAACTCGGAACGTAAATCTCCGTCTCGCCGCAGCTGAGCTCCGAATCGTATCCGTAAAATGGTTTGTGGTCCTGATCGAGCAGAAATTCGTAATTCGTCTCTTTGCTCGTCAGACCCGTAGGCACTTTATCGTCACCGTTAGAATCGTAGTAGGACTTGCTCTGATCGTCCAACGCCGGTATCTTGTCACCGTACCCGGCGTCGCTGAGAGAGAGATTCCGCTTGAGCTTTCTTCTGGCCGTCCTGAGACTGTCGTCGCTGAATATGTTGCTCGAAATGCTCTCGTACTCGAAACTCTTGGCCCGGCGCGATAGCAGACCGACGGCCCCTGGCCTAGTACCGAAACGATCACCGTATGTATCGTGCATCACGTCGTAATCGAAGCTCCTAGTCTTAGCGGACAAAAAAGACCTACGCGGATGCAATCTAGCGTCTATGCTCCTAATATCGCGATGGTCAGGGAGGTCGATCGGATCTCTCGAGACAATCGGTCGCTTTGTCTTCGTCGTCATAGGCGTCGTCGTCGTCGTCGTCGTCGTCGTCGTCGTCGTCGTCGTTGTCGTCGTCGTCCTCATTGCCGCGGAATCATCGCGTTCACGCGACATATCGAATCCTCCCGCGAAATACGGTGCCAAATATTTAAAACGAAACTTCTCCACAAAACGATTGTTAAAGTCGACCCGGAGGCAATCCTCGACGTATAACGGTATACGATTCTTAGCGCTACTAGCTACGAGTCTCTCTGGCTTGAGTATGTACCCCTCGGAAACGCTGTACTCGCTGGTCTCGGAGTTGTAATATCTCAGCATGTTCTCGTCGACGGTCTGCGATCTCGTGAATGGTGTACACATCTTTTTGTACAACGAGCGTACCACTGCGGACTTGCTCCGTACGAGGGGATATAGGGTGGGACACTTGCTAGGGTTGTTGCTTCTGGGCTTGGTGGGACAATGACATTCGCTGCAGGGTACCCTAAGATTGTGCCTGCGCCTATTGCGCCTAGGGGGTGGGGGTATGGGGGATATGGCACCGGGTATTAAAACGTTTTTAACTGTCGGTCTGCAAACAATGTTTTTCATATAGAGAGTTTAGCGCTCTTGCGGGAACACAACCAAAGGGTGAGCCCATTCCGCTTTTCATCTTTCTTTTGCTCCTTTTTTACTTTTTTTTTTCTTCTATTTAACCGCGCGTTCGCGATCGATCGAACGCATATCGGTCATTAACATCTCAAAACTCGACTCTGTCGATTCGCCGAGAACAACGGGTCGGCATTTCAGAAGAGACACGCGGCGATCGATGTACTTCGCAATGCTTCTTCTTCTTTTCTATGACGCGACGAGACACAACTACCTAACCGTTCGACCAACGCCACGCACTGATCCCTGCTTCCTTAGAATGGGGCACTAATTAAATGGACATTGACACGGTGCATAGGAAGTGCAATCTAATCGCTCCGTAAAGAAAGCGGGAGGGATATCGGAAGACTTGACACGTACACAAGCAGGATGTGAAAATGTGCAACTACGGGATATTTTTAGTTGACAATGTCCATTTAATCCAGGGATTTTACTTGACTCAAGAAGTTGAGCCGATGAGTGTGCTATTCCTCAGAAGATTGATTTTAATGTATCGTGACATAAAAGACATATAATGATGCATTCTAATATTGCAGCGATAAATGTTTAAAATATACGATAAGAAATATATTTAAGATAAACACACTCGATGCTCAAATCCTCCTTCCTAACGGGATATTCTCTTGAATCTGCGTTGCTTTGCACATTGATTGCCGCAACGCTAGGTGGTCCGTACGGTAAAATAACGGAAATTTAATTATAAAACTATACTCACATTAATCTCGATCCACGTGGTCGTTCCGATTGCGTACTAAAGGCACTGCTCGTTACCGAAGCTATGCTCTCCATGTCAGAATCTCCAAGATCGAGTATATCTTTGTCGGGACTTAAGTGCCCCGTCCTCGGCCTGTGCAATCTGTGAGAGTGATGACTATGTGGCATTGTTAGTGGATCGTGTCCCATTGAAGGAAGATCCGAGTCCGAAAGACCGCTGATGTGTCTTTCCCAGCCTGGGAATAAATTAATCAATTATTTAAGATATAATAATAAAAATAAAAATAAAAATAAAAATAAAAATATTTTATATTTATTAAAAATAAAAAATAATAAAAAATAATAAATTAATATATCTATAGTATATAGTATTTATAATATATTTATATTTATTAAAAGAATGAGTTATAATATTGGCTATTGTATTAAAATATGTTTGTATTCATTCATTCTTAAGTCCAGTAGTGGCCAATAAAAAAATATCAGACAAATACATTAATTTTTCCGATAGAAAACGTTGAAACTCACCTCCCATACCCATGCTCCTGTGTATCAACTGTCTGTTGCGATGTCTTACGAATCTTGCTCGTTCGTCAAAATCTTGCGCGACTCTTTCCTTCAAAGCTGCTGGGATTTGAGGTAACTGACGTTTCTTCGGCGATCCAGTAGGTGTGGCGGTCGCCGATCTCGAGCCGAATCTAAATAAGAGCAACGGTAAGTCCACTGTTCCAGTTCCCACAAGCTTGTAATCTAGATAATGTCAAAGAGTTTTCCCTGTGATATTTTACCTTGTCGTATGAACATATCCATGCAAGTAGGGAATGGATCTATGCTCGGGTGGAGACAAGGAACGATGACCGGTGGGACTCTGAGATCTTCCTCGGTATCTGACACTCGGAGAGTCCATAGGTGCCGCGCTGTGCGACCTGTGACCCATCATTCCCCGATGGATCTCGTCCTGCGATACGTATTTAATAATGTACAAGGATACACTTCGATAAATGTTGTATATTTAATAACATGTGCTTCGATGTCTCATGCAGCAATAGAGTATCAATAATTTTTCTTTTTTTTTTCATTCGCGCAAAAAAATGGCTCGCACAAATTAATTAATCATTAATTAATTTCTGCGATCCATTTTTTCTTAGTTAAAAAATTCGATCAAAACTCGAACACACACGCGCGCGCACATGCACACTTTTTCTTTCTTGTAACTCTTAAATCTCTCGATTTTAAGCACATCTTTGTGCAATCGGTACTCAAATAAAAATTAAAACCAAACGTTCTCGAACATTTACCTTACGATATGCCTGATAACTCGAGATAGAAGCAGGTTGTTGGTCACGAGAAATCATTAGGGCTGCCCTTTTGCGTCCCTGAGGCGACATATCTCTCCGACTCCGATGTTCGCCATCGACGCAGAGTTCCCTCTCCGGTGGCGGGCTAGAATAGTGGCTGCTCCAGCATGCGTTCATTTTTTTTTCATCAATCAATGAATGCTGCGTGCCTTACAAGTTAAATGAGGCGAGTGCTGTGATCTCGCGTTAAAATGTACATGCGGCCAGGATGGTGGGGAAGCAGAAAAGATGTTCAAATGCTAGGAGCGAGAATGAGCTACGCAGCACCGAGGACGGAGTCGAAAACGTTGAGATAAGAATAAAATCCTCTCACTCGTTAATGCTATCTTTCAAATTTTCTTCGTACATATTTTGGCGCATAAGACAAGCGCGAGCTCGATTTGACTCCTCAGATCCCAAACTGCGAATGCATATCTCCTAATTTGGCGCGAAGCAGCTCCAAGTTACTCGGCAATGCAGTCGAGCGTTCTCTTTGGTGTTCTCGATCTCGCGGGGCCCCTTTCGTTGCCAAAAATGAGAGTATGCGCGACAAAAAAGAGAGTGACTCGTCATAAATTAAGAATATGCCGTGTAAGTGCGTTCGATGAGTGCCAAGTACTGCGTAAGTATTACACATCAAAAGGAACGACCGTGCGAGATGTGTAAGATACAAAATCCAGAATTTTCACCATTTTTGGCAACGAAAAACATAATGTCGATGGGCAAGATAGTCACGAAAATCGGGCGAACTGCAGTCAAAGCTTCGACAAAACTCAATCCACCCCGGCCGATGCACTGCAATGCACTAAGCATTCTAGAAGCCATGTCTTGTCGCATCTAATATAATATGCGTATATGCGAGAAGCAATGACAGCATGACGTCTAAAGTGCCTACATGGATGGCGATTCGCTAAATATTCGCACTTAACATCTCGTTGTTCATTTCACTATGTTTTCGCGTCTTGACGAGAAACGAAGACAAAGGATAGAAATTGTCCCGGCAATTTTGTAACACCGAAACGTCGTGCATTGCAATATTCACCGACTTGCATGTACAATATCGCGCGTGGAAAAGGAATTAGAGATGTTATTGCCGATGTTTTCCGTCACCGATGACGTCTGTAACACGGTCGTTGTTTCTTTCTTTTACCGAAAAAAAAAAGAAAAGATACTTTCTCTCTTCCTTCCCTCCCGTTCACGCTTGGAAGTAATATCCTTGGTCAAATGAAGGTTTCTCGTGCCTTTGTTGTTCGTTCTTAAATCAAATTAGCTACGTGACCACGTCAATACACGTCTCATTGTCTCGTCCCTACTACATCTCCGGCTTGAGATGATCCGTCGGCATGACTAACTGACTGATCTACGCGCAATACATTAGAACCTAGCGGTGAGGATGCAAGACGTGTGACTGCGTGATTCGTGAAAGAGGAGAATATATAAATTGTAATGGCCGTACCGCTTATAATTTGACGGCATATTATGAAACCTAAAAAATAAATCACAAAGCATACGATTAAAATCAAAATCAATGGGCGGTGGCGCGGCCGCGGCCGACGCGTCATTGTCTAATGTTTCTTATCTCTCCACAGATTATACATTTTAACATAAAACATTTTATCCGTATTTATGTGTATTAATTTAAACTGCGAAGAATGTGTTCAACCCTAAACCTTTGTGTATAAACGCGTAATTTTTTTTATTCTAGCAATGTTTAAGTATGGAATCGCGTAGGCGCGAAGAGAAATAGTATAAAACTTATGCATTTTTGTAATTCTCATACGTGTATCCGCGATTGACCAGAAAAGCTATGCGTACTTCGTCACAAATATAATAACGTGTATTTACTCGCGTAGAATTATAATAAAAATTTTATCAAAACGCACACATTGTCCATTATGTTAGTACAGCCGGCTTGGTTTGACGATGGATATGTTAATGTAACTGGCGAAACCCTTTCAAATAATCTCATTAAACGATATTGAAGGTTATTTAAATATGTACAGGACGTCCGCCGCTCTCAGAGCAGGCTGGAATGTTTCAATTATTCGGAGAAAGCTTTTCCAGGCTAATGCGCGCTTAGGGATAGAAGCGTCCGCTTTGCAGATCGAAGCGATATAAAAGAAGCGCAGAGCGATGCCGGATAATATCTCGGCTTATCCCCATCTCTGCCACTCTACCTGCCAAGTCTATCGAAGATAGCCTACGTGTTCATTGAATCCACTACGTTGATTCAATTTGCCGCGTGTATCGTCGATGAAAAAATTTATGGGCAAGCTTTCTTTAAAGCGAGAGCAAGACGCGTCATTGGAACAATTTCGTGAAATTTACTTGCTAAATATATGAGAATTATAATTGTTGTGAATATACGGATATCACGAATTTTATTATGTAAATTTCGTGGTCGTTTAATTATAATTATTAATGATTAAACGTTCACATTAGGAAAGTTTCACAGGTTTCACATTTTCGTAACTGTATAATTTATTGCAGTTGCAAATATATCTAACTTTCTTCTCTAAGATCAATTAACTTAGCAGCGATTTTGCGCGATTCTAAATAGGTTCATTATCACGAATAATTAACACTTTGGACAGTTATCTTCTTTTTTAACGTACACTATCGTTTCTGTCGTTTGCATATAAGTAGAAACTCGAAAACTTCAACACAAAAATCACTTTATACTCAGAAATAACGACCGGATATCATCATTAGAATATTAATATGGATACGAGTTTTAAGGCTGACTTCCGGAGCTAGCAACGGTCGTGAGCCAACTGCTATGTCAATTGGCTTGTTGCCCAGTTTTATAACTTGGCTTTTACCCCCTCTCGATTGACCCCTTCCCATTCGAGTCTTATCTTTCTTTTTTAAACTTCCGTTCGCAATCATTTATTTTATATATTCCTACTTGTCTCTATTTCTCCACTGCGCTTGGCTTACATTTTAGTCGTATAAGAAAGAAAGAAAATCAGATCTCTCTTATCGGAGCCGTTTTCAAAACTTTATACAAAATGTTTTTAAATTATAAGAAAAAACAATTCTACAATAATTTTACGGCAAATAATTGATAAAGAGAGACCAAAACAGTTCAATAAAAAAAAATCAACAAAAACTCCTTTATTGTACATTCATTTCAAGTCATGTAAAGTTCTCTTTAATCGCATAGATTGAATCAACGTCTGATTCTAATGGAAGGAATTCTTGTGGGAAAATACCCTGTATCGTACGCCGAAATAACGACTCCTTGTGTAATAAAGACCGCAATACAGGGAACGAGAATAACTATTATGCAACAATAACGATGGTAATTACGAGATCTGTAAACTAGATCCTAAGTCGGGGGGCAGTAACTCTGCCAGATTAGTAATGCAGTTCCTACCGATCAAATATGCTGATTGTAACGTATTTGGGTAACTGCTGCATTTAGTTCTCAATAATGTGTAAAGTATCAATTCGATACCTCGTGATTCTCGCATAAACGTTTCGATTTGCGTATGACGGATTTATGCGGTATTCGACGCAGATATCCTAAGCTAGTTGAGTTGGCTGATTTTTCCAGCGGTTTCAATATACTCTCTTTCGTTAAACCGGGAGATTTATATATACTACGGAGATTTTAAGAGATGGCCTTACCTAGAGGAACTGCCGATACTGCTTATGCTGGCACCGTCAGCCGTTCTTCTTTGTTCTCTCGACACGTCGCAATCCGTAATGTCGCACTCCGAAGTGTCGGAGTCACTTAATCTCGACGTGGTCGACGGTGGACTAAGATGACAATCTATCATGTCATCAGAATCTTGGTAGTGCCTGAGGAGTAAAAAATAGTTAATTATTCCAGCGTTAGACCCTGTTATTTTATCGCGACATTAAATTTTTTTCTATTTCTTTAGAAACATAAAATACCAAGGAATATAGGCCCCTCTTTGTCTTGAAATGCAGATTTCTAAGACTCACGAGATAAGTCACCGTATTATAATGTTACGTCATTTTACGCAGAGCGAGATATAACATGGGAACATTGTCAAACATTCCGCAAGGGATTCGTATCGATGCGAGGTATTTATTTGATCGCTTTTAGCATTGGAACTACTAGCTTCCGCGAGTGCGATTCATACCTGACGTGCCGGTGTTCTCCGTGAGCGGTCAGAGAATGCCATTCTGGTTCCTCGTCCAGGAGACATACTGCCAATTCCAGGACAGCCTCGCCGAGGAAATCGTTCGCCTCGTACCTAGCGTAGTCCCAGACCGTAATCTCCAGTGCCCTCTTTTTCAGCTCCGAACGTCTGACTCCATTATAAACGAAAGTCTGATTCCATCTAGGGTCGTTCGTGTTCGCCACAGTCTTCGTACGTCGTTTCGATTTTTCGCTATAATGACATTTAAAAAGATATATAAATTTTCAAAGCACTCAAAAGATTAGCCGATAATTAAGAACAAAATGAGCCGCAGACCGAATAGTCACCGTTAAAGGATTATAAAACAAAACTGTAATATTAACATACGTCAAAGAATATATTTCAAACGTATTTAATTGCGTTTTTATGATATTCGAGTTACATTAAAATGAATATTGAGGCATTTTACAGGTTCACGCATATTTCTCCGAAATTTTCAATTGATCAAAAGTATTATCATCAAAAATACCGTCAAATACGGTAATTCACTCACCTTTTGTCAGGAAGCAGAAAAACTTTGGCGTAAGGGTTTCTAGGTTGGCCGTTGCTCTTTGGCGTGAGCCCCGCGGCGCAAATTATCGTGACGATCAGCTGAAGTCCCACGGGATCGAAGCCCAGCTTCACCTGGATACTACCGCCCACGTTCGCATTTCCGGTCGGATGTCGGGAGTGTCGACCGCGTCCTTGGGCGTGCAGGTCCGGCGAGCCCGGCGACGTCACTAAAACCGAGGGTTTCTCACGCCTCGCGTCGTACAATTCTGCAAGTGATCGTGCAGCTTCGACTAGGATACAACTTGTTTTCGTATCTGCGATCTTGCAGCGATTCACGAGAAGTGTAGGTACGCGAGTTTCGTCACGAGGAAAATAACGAATAGAAGTAAAAGACGACGGTAAGTAAATGAAGAAGAAGAAGAAGAAATTCGGGTGATCCAATGAATGGACAATCTTTCATGCTTTCATTACCGTTAACACATTCATTGCCATTCGTCAGCCGATAACGCGCCGCTCGCATTGTTGGCAGTGAATATGTTAACATTCGTGTTTGTATATACGATATATATTAAATAAATACTCAAACGACAGGAAGATTGAAAATGTATCTTCGAGAAGTTCAAAGTAGCGTTTGAAAGATCGGGATGTCTGTTAGACGTCTATTCGAGAGATCTCTGCGTCGATCGGATACTTGAGTGTGCGAAATTATAGATGCGAAAACCAAGTTCTATCTCAGAGCGTCATCGAACCCCCGGGGATGTTGCAAAATCGATAAACTATTTCTGAACAGTTCTGGAAACACCCACGTCTTTCGAAGAAGTGAAGTCCGCATGCACGGGTTCTCACAATCACGGAAATCCGTGACAACGAGCCACGAAAGGAATGAGGGGAATTATGATAATAATGTTAGATCGATATATAGTAGAGATAATAGACAGTAGCGAATACAGTAAATTACACTTATCCATAAGGATTACACGAGATACTCGTGATTTGTATTAAGTAGAGAGGAAGCACAATATATATGCGGGATTTATATATATATATATATATATATATATATATCGGCATCTTTGTATCTTGTGTATATACATATAATATAGTTGTTGCTCCCATAAGACTATATACCTATGTGCTCTTTTAGCAGTGGGAGGAGGAGGGGTGCATTAGCACTACAATCTACATCTACGTTAAACATCGACGGTAATACTCAAAACAGAATAAATAGTAAATCAATTTTCGTTGCTTCGCCATACGTCTTGTCGTAGCATCGAAATCACGACTCTGGGGTCCCGTTTGTTGAGATTTGAGATTAAAGAGAAATCTCACGAAACGGTCGTCGATAACGGAGATTAAAGGGCTAATGATATACAGGCAAGAAACACTGATCAATCGAAAATGGTTTAAAGAAAGTTGTCTGAAAGGCCTACCCCATAGTAAACATTTCTTAAGACCTGAAATGCGAAAAAAAAACCATGTAATCGATGGCAATAGCGTTGCTTCTGACGTGTTCAATACGTATACTTATGCGGGTGTTGGTAGAATAGTAGAATAGTGTTAGAGAAGCGCAATACGTCGTTTTACGTTTAATGGGATTTAATTGATATCGATAAATATTTCATCAGTCGGAATAATAAATTTCAACTCTTCCGTCTTTCAAAATTATTGAAATATATCATAGATATTACTATGCGTGCTACTTTTTTTCGGTATCGTGTTATGCTTGAAACTTGTGCTTTTCTTATCCATTATCTTCCCTATAAATTTCACCTAAAACGGTGTCACAAAAGATTTACGGATTAAATAAAATAAACTATGTTAACTTTTTCTTCACCCAAATAAAAGGATGTAAATGCGTTTCAGATGAAATACTTCTGATTCTCTAATAATCGCATTCATCTTAAAACAACGCATCTTTCTAACACACTCTTTTCTAATTTTTTGGTACTACATCCAAACTGACATCCTGAGAAGAATAAAAGCCGATCTACCTATAATGATCTATCTCATCCCTTTTAATTGTATAATCACCATTCATATATACATAAGATTTATTTCTTGTAGCGTCCATGATATTTATTAGTTGTAAAATAACGGCACTATAAGCCCATGCACGACTACCATATTGTATCAAATCGATGGTAAGTATATTCAGAGTTGTAAAAAACAAAAGATATGTATATTCCGAGTTTGAACGGAACGAGTCGGTGATAAAATAATCTAGATCACGACATTTGTGATACACAGAAGCGAAATCAAGTCGGAAGACGGCTGGAAACGGAACGTGCTGTGTGCATAGTCACCTTTGTGGTGAGGCGTCGGAGGCCCAGAGATGGTCTCGTGTTTCTGTCTCCATTGGCTCTGAGCAGCGATTCTTCTAGATGCCATGGGTGTCGATGGGCCCGGTCCTGCAGGCGCCATCCCCGTTGTTATCGACGACATCTTTCTTTCAACTACGAGCTCAATCTGCGGCTCCAGCCTCGACTCGGCGATGACGTCGTAAACCTCCCGGAAGCTCTTGCCTTGAAGGGACCTCCCATTCCACGCGATTACCTCGTCACCTGAAACAGCCGCAGGAGATCGTCGAGCGTCGTCCGATTCGGTTCTTATGCACGGTCGTGGGAGCGGGAACGGCTTGCTCGCGATTGTTGCGAGCATTGTCGACAAGCCGTGCGCTTTCAAGGCGTCAAAGCTGAAAGCACGGATTACTACGACGAAATGTTCGTGAAACGATCGAGGCACAGATCTTTCTATTAATATACACGATTAAGAATGCTGACCGCCACATATATATGTCGCGGTCAAATATACAATTGACGGCATATAATTTATCTTTCCCAATTCTCAACAAATAAATAATAAACCTTTATAAGTTTTCTTGTAATTTTATTAATTAAGTCAATGTGATAACGATCGATATTAAATTGTTGCAAATAAAATGACAATTTTTTATTTGAAACGTTTATATTACAAATTTAATACATACTTTCTTAATCAAAATAATCTCCATCTACTTCAATGTACTTTTTCTAACGAGATACAAGTCCTTCAATGTCTTTCTGATAGAAATCTAGAGAACGAGAGCCAATGAATTCTCCGAAAGCAGTTTTTACATCGCCGTCTCTTTCAAACAATTTTTTCTTCAAAAAATAATAATCTGTGAGTAACAGATCAGGAGACTAAAGAGGATGCTTAATAGAAGCGATGTGTTATTGCTTCACGACAATGCTCGGCCACATAGTGCAAAACAGACTGTAAAAAAATCAACAAAATTGAAGTATAAAGTTCTCCTGCATCCTCCTTATTCTCCTGACCTGTTACTCACAGATTATCATTTTTTCAAGCATCTAGACGGCTTTTTTAAAGGAAAATTATTTGAAATAGATAATGATGTAAAAACTGTTTTCGGAGAATTCATTACCTCTCGTTCTCCAGATTTCTATCAGAAAGGCATTGAAGGACTTGTATCGCGTTGGAAGAAGTGCATTGGAGTAGATGGAGACTATTTTGATGAAGAAAATATATATTTTGTGATATAAACGTTTCAAATAAAAAATTAAAAAACCGACATTTTATTTGCAACAACCAAATATATTGATTGATTCAAAATCAATGATTAATTTCCGATTACGATTTCTCTGGAGCATAGCGGCAAGAATGTTTTGTAATGTAAAGTGTATCTCGTAACGTTTATCATGACGTTCATTACATAAATTTCATGTTTTACATTTTGCTTGTAATAAACGCGTCGTAATTAGGTGCTCGCGACTTGGACGATTTGAACATTTTGCGAATTGCTTGATCCAAACTTTGTAATCTCCTTACCAGGTCTAAGTTGACCTTCTATGTCCGCCGTGCTACCCTTTTTCACCTTCTCGATCAAAGCGCCCATGGAACCATCTTCCAATAGTTTGCCACCGACAACTTTTAGTCCGAGTATACTACTACAGCTTCCGGAGCCGGCCGATTTTCGCAAAACCATGTGGCCGATAATCTTCTGACCGTCCTCGCTCACTTGCCAGGATAATGGATGCTACGGAGCGCGGACAGTATTTCTTTTACTGATAATAGGTGTCACATGCCTTTATAAACCATTAACAATACGGAATGTACGTCCGAATTCTGAATCTTTAATCCAAATACGCTTACATAAGAAGAAAAAACTAAGAGACATTTTATGCGATATTAGTTATAATAACCAGTATGACTTAACGTAATTATAAAATATACAGTTTGTCTGTTATGAAAGTAATTAGTCAAAAGTCGTTCTTATAGAAACTCGTTTATATAAAACTCATATAATTTTGTTGATTTCCAGTATTCTGACGTACTTCCATTATTGATCTATATTTATCAATTAAAACAAAACTAATAGAAAACAATTGCAACACACATCAGTTAACAAATATGTACTACTGAGAAATGCCTTGCATCTTGCAGCAACACATTTCTCTTGCGCGAACTACTTGAGCGTAAAAAATGTTATAAGATACAAATGTATAGTTTTTAAATTAGCATAAGATTTGAAAGGATACGCATAGGCAAGTTGTATCGATATAAAAAGAGCGAAGAGCAATGTATAATTAATTAGAAAATGGAACAGCTCTAATTGTTCTGAAATAAGATGTTTCCAACAAATAAAAGACCATAGTTCATCTTTCACGAAGCCTTTCGGTATCCTCCCAACGAAAAAGGCTGTCTTCGTGGTTTTCGGCGATCTAGGCATGTCGGAAAATTTACAGAGCAACAAGCAACGAGCGCGGTTGTAGTACGTATAAAAGCGAATAGTGGTATTTCATGCGCTACATGCGTGAATAGCAAATATTATAATACGTAAGGCATTCTGTACTGCATGCATCTCGCACCTGTCAAATTTTCAATTTATCCGAAGGCCCTCGGCAATTTCAAATAAAAATAATATATATACATGTATTGCAGACATGCAAATAACACTGCGTGGTCGTCAATATGCGTAATATATTGCGTAAAAATCCTGAGCGTGATGTATCTTTATCTTTATCTGAGAACGACACGATTCACCAGGTAGATCTACTTTAAGGAGAGGGGTCGCCTCTTTTTTTGGCTTCAGTCCTATCGAATGTTGAGCTTCTCAACATCTAATGCGCGATTCACAGAAAGCCCGACAGAAAGTCTTGTAAGACAGAATTTTAATTCAAATGTCTATCTGTAAAATTATTACGGTTCACGTCTTTACACTGTAGAGGATTTAATACCAGCACTAATCCTGCTTGGACATTGCTGGAAAATTAGAAAGAGTCATCAGTCTACACGATCGATCATATATATTCTCAAAAGCCTACAAATGTCTATAAATTCAATTACATGTTTTTATAATCCATTTCTACTTTTACGCCAGTGAAATATTTAGAGTAATTTTAGTCGTTATAATAACGATGCTTTTAATCATGTTGAAAGTCCGAATTTCCTGTCAGATATATTCGAATCGCCGAGCTGGCAGGATTGAACGCCAGACGGCAATTATGATATTCCTCACTCGCGATTAAACAATAGTACGAATCTCCTTCATTTGTACAACAGCTAACCGTTCAGAATCGTAATAATTGAAGAGATATTAAAAAATCCTTTGCTCAGAACTGATCGACGACAACTAACGAGGTCGTCAAGCCTCGTCAGTTGCGATACCCTTTGGCCGCGATCCAATTTGATTAATTATGAAACAGATACGCTTTTCCTTCCGAGAACTGGCAACTTCGCCAGTCCTTTAATTGAATCGTTTTGGACCAGTGGTTTGCCTCGCGAAAAAAAAATCACGTAAAATTTTCTAAAATGACTAAAATACACAGTTGACAAAGGGGCAACATCGCGATGCACTTTTACCGGATAAGAGGTGCGCCTGCCGGGACGCGACACGATTATCGATCGGACGCAATCGTGCGAATCAATTCCCGCATCGCCAAGTCCCGTACCTTCCTCCCTTCGATTTGTTCGGCGAAGTCAGTAGAAATCAATCGCGCTTGATGGTATTTAGTTTCCTCGTTTTTGCCTTCATGCATCGCAATCAGTTTCCACTTTTGCCCCCGAGAAAATAGAAGCAAGCCTCGAGTTACGTGACTTGTTTGAAAACAGGAGTGAAAAAGATTGATCCCGATCGAGTTGCTTCAAGAGATACGTAAGTCGTTGCCAGATAAATTACCCGATTGCCGACCGTTTACCCGGGGAATTTAATCTTGGTTATTTGCTTCGTATAATTGGACCGCGACCCCCGCAGCCTATCTCCTTCGTATATCGAACGATGAGCCGTGCACGCAATATTTCGCCCATTCGAACATAAACTTTGCGAAAATGCTCAAATCGACATCTGTCGGAATCGCGGTCGTAAAATCTATTTTCCGAATAATGTATAATTAGTGTAATTTTCTTAACGTTTTCACGAATAATTTACTTTTATAACGTTTGGAGGGTTTGAAGGTATCGATCAGTGTTATAAATTTTTGCTAGTCCCGACTAAAATAAATATCAAATCGAATCATCTTCATTTCCATTGAAGTATTCGTAATCGACTATATAATTTGACTTCGTTTTAGATATCAATGGAATTATCCTATATTATTTTAACAGAGAGAAGTATGCAATAATCCATAATCAAATCGTGATTGCTACTTATTATCCACTTTTGTTATCCGCGGAGTCTATTGATTCGTTTATACAGAGGAATGTCCTATTTCCACAAAATAGCAATCACAAACACACACAGACACACACACACACAGACACAGACACAGACACAGACACAGACACAGACACATCTTTATATTAAACTGGCGAATAAAAATAGCAAGAAGGATTTTATAAGATAATACCAAATGCCATTTTCTCTCTCTCTATAGATATTTCCAGAAGAGTTTACACGCCGAATACTGAATCAATTACCTGCACCTTCTTGTACGTTTTACGTTATATAATGTAACTTACGAAAACTTAATTGGACGATCGTACTTTAACTTGGAAGTGGCGTAAAAGAGAAATGAATGTCAGAAATTATATTCATTATTTAAAACTACATAAATCTTCTTCGTCGCTATTAAATCTGTGTCATTGCGAAACTCGAGGAAAATTACGGTAGATTTTAGGCAAAAGAGGCACGACGGAATGGAACCGAAAGAAGTCTGACGCAAGAGAATTGTACAGAAGACGATTTTCTACTTAAAACTTCTGAATTCGCGGAATATCGTAGACGGCGATCAATAAAAATTTTTATTTTTTTATTTACTGATGATCAATGTTTGCTACAAATGCTCAATAACGTTAATATTATCGATAATCTGAGTCAATTTGAAAGTCGAAAGTAAACGATATTCCGTGATTTCAGCTTCGAAAACTTGAATTTTGTATCAACGCAGTAAAGTTGTACAAAAGAAAACCGATATAAATCATACAAACAAACCTCGATATAAAAACAAACACAAGCACACAAGCCTTTAAGCACGAAGTTTAGGGTTAATCGAGCAAAAGAGGTTCTCTCTCCTGTCAGCATAGAAAGAAAAAAAAATTAAACGTTCAAGCATAATTTCGTAATTACGGCGTGTGTAATATATATATATATATTATATATATATATATATATATATATATATATATATCTTTCTCAATTCGCACATCGATCGGTATCAGTGGTCTCAGCGCGATCAATTGCGCAATTCTCCACTCCCTGAAACTTCGGCTCTCCTGGCACACGGTACACATTGTAATCCGAAAGTAACTAATTACAAGTGCTGCACGCTAATTACATCAATTAGCAAGCCACCTCGTCCAATGCATCTCTTCGCTATGCTATCGAAGCTATGGAGCGAGAAAGAAAACAACCGTAATTCCACTTTGGACGACGTATTCCATTTTGGATCCGCCGCGATTGGCGCTTGGAGTAGATCGCGCGCGGAAGAGAGTGATCATTGCCGAAATGATTTATCTATGTTCCCGATCGGTCGCAATCGTGCAACAAAAAGCGCTGCTGAAAAAAAACCCCTTTTACTCGATCCACCGGCGTATTGTTCCTAAACTCTTGTCTATCCTCTCGCGCGCGCGCGCGCGTGTGTGGGACTCCGCCTTCTACATCACCGATCAACAGATCGACTCCGATCTACAAGTCGCTACAACTCGAGAAGCGTTCTCTAGCAGTTTTATTTTCTTTTTTTTTTTTTTGCTTGCTTGCTTTTTCGAGCCGGTTGACGTTACTCGCTCGTAACCTGGCCCCGTACCTTGGGCAGATCGCCCCTGTTGCTGTCTTCACTGCTCGTGAAGGTGCTAGAAGTGTCTATCCCGGAGTCTTTGGTCGCGCTGTCTTGGCTACCCTGCCGATCGGCCTCCCAAGACCATTCCTCCTCCTGAGGGCCGCCGACATTGGTCCCACCGTCAAAACGCACTGTCTTTTTCCCCCTTCTCTCCGTGAACCTGATGGACACGCCACATACACACGAGGACGATAGGTGGTTGGTGCCTCTGTGTGTGTGTGTGTGTGTGTGTGTGTGTGTGTATGCGTGTGTGTGTGTGTGTATGCGTGTGTGTATGCGTGTCTGTCTGTCTGTCTTGTCGTATCACGCCGCCGCAATTCCGATTTCGCGATTTTGTCCGGCCGAGTGATCGAGCTCGAAGTGTGATTCGCCACGATCGACAACACGGCCCGCATATGTGATATCGACATATACTTCGCATCCAAACGATCGCTCGTCGTTTAATGTTTTTCGGACCGTTGGTCAGGAACTTGCTCTCAACATTTTTTTAATACTTCGATCAAATCAATATTGAAAATTTGGATATAAACTCGGCCAGATTTGGTCATTTCCCATATCGTAAAAATGCAAACGTATTTTAAATAATCTGGTATTTAATTTAAAAAAGAGAGTTATAGTACGATAAATTAGAATAGTGTGCTCTCCGGCAAAATTTTGATTATATAAATTATAAAAGATATTCCATCAAAAGACAAGCTATTTTTCAATTTGTCGTACTTTTAATTACAGCACGCACGATGTAGAGATTCAGTTTTTTTTTTACAAGATATGTAACAAAATAAATAAATATCCTCGACCAATGATGCAACTTCTCTTACGTTATCACTTCCGTTTCTTGTTTAAACCGAAGCGTCGAATATGTGTGTCCCGCTTGACTTATTATAGTTAAAGGTGTCCGAGTGTGTCTTTTGTTTCTGATACATATATTTCAATTAATACGATTTTGTGTAAAGTGTAATGATGAAAATCCCCAATCATAAAAGTTCATCATTCAATTTATGTTCATTAAAAACTTCTGAAATAAAATGCACGGGGTTGCATCAGAGTTTTGATGATACAAGTATCGTATTTAAATTCAACCTCAATGTTAATTTTTTAAAATGTAATACGAAAAAAGTGAGGGATAATAATTGATTATCACTTTCGTGTATCCTTAAAGCGTGTTGCAAATGTATAATGATAATTATAACGAATATTCTTTTCGTGTTGCAGCGAAAAAGAAATCACCGTCACGAACTTCTGAGATAGGGGATCTCCGCGACGAGACTCTCGAACGAACGTTTTTCGTTTTTATTCGCGTTACCGGTTAACGCGTTTTATCGCGTAAAATCGGCGCGAAAGTGAGAGAGAAAAAAGCGGCGCACACGATCGTCAGCCTCCTTTGAAACGCACCTCCTACTGTCGGCGCGCCACTCGTCGCCGCATCTTCGGAAGCTCCGTCTGACGAGAGTGTTCTCTTCTTTTCGCGGCTCTCGCGGTGGATGGTGGCCGTTATGCTCCACGGCCGTCATGCCCGCGTCCGACCCGTGGTGCCCATTGTGGGATCCGTTGTGCCTACGCCCACCACTGGACATCGATTTCGGACCTCCCGCGTGGTGGTAGTACCCCTTCCCTACAGTAGATCCAAAACGTTTCGTGTTTTTCTTTCTCCTTCCTTTCCCTTTTCTCCCCTCTTCGAGCGCGTGCGCGGATTTTCTTTTTTTTTTTTTATCGCATCGCAAACTCTTAATTCTAGCTATGACGATTCTCTCTCCCGCGCCTCTCTAGAGAGAAAAGAGCGTATCCTTTCGCGGTCTTCCTTCGAGATCTTCTCTCTGCGCACGCGTCCTGCTCCAATCTTATACGGGGTCTCGTTTTTCGGCGATCGCGTTGATCTACGCACCGAAAACGAAAGCATTATCGTGTTTCGAGGATTAGCCTGTCGTTATCTCGAGTCGAGTGCACCTTCCTGCGATGCCTCGCATTCCCTGCCCTGCCCGATATGTTTCTCCCTCTTTAACTCGCGTGTCAGCTTTGTATGTGCGTTTTGTGTGTGGCGATATACCCTAACGGAAACGAGATAAGGCAGCGGTGCAAGCTTGCCCGCGATAAGTGCGGTAGACGACGTCTGAGAAGCGTTAAGTAGAACCGTACGTCTGAATCTGCCTACGATTGGCACACGATTGGCGAGAGACGCAAAAAAAGTACGACTATATGCGTAAATTTGTGCAGGGATCGTGTGGTTGTGTGTGTACGTGTGCGCGTACGTGCATAACGATAATTACAGTCTCCTCTTGGCGAGATGTCCATCTAAAGTTCTGCATTGAGACGCTTTCTATTATATTTCTTAGGACAGCAAGATTATAATGGTAGACATAACAGACTTTTATCCGTTTACACAAAAAAATTGGGCGAGACACAAAACACATGAAAAATTATCGTATAGACGAAAGATACAAATTTGGCCTCCGTAAAATCGTATTCAAATATCAAATTGATACCCTTGTAATATCAATTACATCATTAATATCTGGAGAAAACAGTCTCGATATTTCCAAAATAACATTATCTTTATTTTCCCCGGAAGTTAAACTCTCTTGAACTTTGAAGAAAGTCTAAACGCTTATCGTACGGATGCCAAAGGTAGCACTGTTTAAAAACTTAATACAGAAAAATAAAAGAAGACACATGAAACACAATCCCAATCCCAATCTTAAAAACGTAATTTTGCTGCAGCGTCATCATTCCGATTAGTGGAAAGTATCTACGGGTTTATGCGGATATCCAGATAATGCGTATATGCGAGCGAATGGAAAATCTCGAGACGTGGAGATATTTGTGGGAATTGTATGTGTGTACGCGTATATATATTCTTGAGTGAAGTGTAGATAAAAATATACCTGTGCACGATTCATAGCCGTCCAAAGTAGAACAAATAAAGTCTATTACAATTTTCTGCCGATCGGTCGCATCACGCGACGTGCTAGTCACGGGCTGCTCTCTCGTAGAAAAAAAAACTTGCTATTTTTTTTCACTATGCGTATCCTCGCGTTTTTCTCATGGCAACGCTAACGTGAATGTGTCCCTGAGGGCGCGGAAAGATAATTTTCTCCGCAAAGTGCAAGACAGTATAAAAGAAACCTAAACACAATTAAGTATGGACGGTATGTTCCCAATGAAGTTTCATCCTGAAATTGGATTAGCGAGACAGAATTTTAAAAGAGTTATCAAACCCCGCGCGAAGAGCACAAAAAAAGAATGCGTAAAAAAAAGTAACATAAAACGTATACGCGCGTAATCGAGCCACGAAAGTTAGATAAACCAGAAAGAGAAACAGTTTTCGGTCCCTATACTCGATACGCACGACCGGTCGGCAGATACGTACACACACATGCACACGCATACGCACAGATATACATATTATATATATGTATATGTAAGTATACATACAATTAGATATATGTGTAGCGATTAATATATAGCGAAAGTTGATTTGCTTGGTATTTTTATGTAATAAAATTATTAAGTACCGCGGGAAATTGCCGATTCATTCTGTCTGCCGCCTTCTCCCGCGTACCCCTGGAAGTCATCCCTAGTGGCAGCGGCTTTTGCCCTAAAAGCCGATCTCCCTTTAACTACACATTGCAACATACTGTTTGACTTACTGCTAATCATCGAAAAGATATGCTTGGCCGCTGCGGTTCATCTACAGAATGATAAGAATCAGAAATGAGCTGGTGTATTTTATATGTATATAAAAACACCGATGCGATATATCGAAAATATGGGATTATCTGTGCAAGATTTCGTGCTCGGTGTGTTTAAAACACAAGACGCAGACGCAAGTAGAAAGACTGAATGATAGACACGAAGGTACAACGAGCTGTTGAACATCTGTGAATGGAAAAAAGATCGTACAAAATAAAAATGCGAAAGCATATTCACTCAATTCGACGATTCTGAATTTACCGCGAACGGTATATTTTACAACCATGCTACGAGAACATCACGAAATGCGAATGATTCTTTGACCTCGGACGATGTGTTGTGCAAGTCGTTATTCGCAGATAATTCTCTCGCTGAAAGAAATGCATCATTAATTTTGTCATGATTAAGTACTAAAAATCGTTAAAGAGTATTTTTGGATCGAAGAACGAATAAAAGGGACATTGGGGAGAAGAAGTCTCGTTGTATATGTATATTGTCAGTACGTAGGCGACGAGTGCGATAAAAAAAAAAGTAGAGATTCGCGGTTCGTAAAACTAACAAATTGGTAATACGATCGCCACGAGAGAGCATCCTTATATCATTCAACGACACCTACATATCCGTGTTCCACGCGGCAGTGCGCATTTGATATCCGTGTGTCAATGCGATCTCTCAGCATTACGACATAACGAGAGACGATAAAAGCGGGAGAGCTGCTCCATTGATGACCGAAAGCGCGTGCGTAACAATGAAACCCGTCTGGTTAGGAAAATTTCACGCTCGGTGTCCCAGTGAAACAATGAATTTAACTTCCACACGCACGCTAACGTAAATCGTAACCGAGAAGTAAGAGCACGCCAATGAGGCAAAGTGAAAGGAGAGGACCTTTACGTCGCGTATCCGCGCCTCGTCACAAAGTAACGACCTGCATAAAAGACGTCGTCCGCGCCGTTCTCGGTACGCGAACGCAAAATGAGGAGCCTCGGGGCGACTGTCGATGGGCGTTTAAGCGCGCGTTTAAAGTAGGCGGAATAGTCACGCATCCGCAGGTACCTGGCGACGCGAGGAGCGTGGTGGCATTTTCCGCCCGACGAGATACAGCCACGGGTAATAAATAGAAGAAGCGCGCGCGCCAGGGCGCGGTAACAGTAGCAGATGTCGTTGCGGCGAACGGAAAGAGGGACCGCGGAGTCACGCGTCGGGGAAAAGTGCCGAGAATCTTAATTTAAAAGTTAGATGACACCGACTCACCGCGTATAAATCACCCCAAGATTTTACCACCCCATTCCTGGCGCCGCCTTACGCCCACTTTCGCACCGCCGCCGTCGTAGTCATCGTCGGCAGCGGCGGCGGCGGCGGCGGCGGCGGCGGCATCTCGTTTGCGTTCCTATTTCTCGTAAAAAAAATTTCGCTGAGCTGCGGAAGTTCGACCGCGCGAGGAGCACGGGTAAAAACCGCGCCGACGAAGACTCATTACCGAGATAACGAAATTGGGTAAACTCGAAATGCCGAGTACACCTACCTCCGCTCGCTATCTCGCCGGTGAGCCGTGATCGATAACGGCGAGAGAGCGAGACTTTTTAGATATATTACGGCGTTTAAGCGTGCGATTACTGTCGCATCGAGTCGCGCTATCAGCAGGTGTCAGAATTATTCTAGGTCTGGAATTGTGTGGTTTTTCGCGCGCCGCAGGTGCGCGACTGCTGAAAACGGACTAGAAATCTTCATTAGCGTTGATTCCGACGCTGAGAAACGCGAGAATATGGACGGTGGAGAAGAGATTACTTAGAGACTAGACGAGAAGTGGATTATCGCTGGCCGGATCGATCGTGCGGCAAACGTTTCTCCTGACAATTAATTTGCTCTGCAAATATCTCTCCTTCTTTCACCCCCTCCCCTCTCTGTCCTCGCAGGGAGACACGTTGCGTCTCGCGCTTGAATCCGGATTCCCCGCAGGTCCCCGTTAAAAAACGGGCGATCGCCCGGGTAACATATGAGCACACACGTAACTTACCTCGCTTCTACAAACTAATTATCTATTCACTAATTGTATTGTGCATCTACGAATGGGAGCAACAACACCACCGTCGGGCTAGCCCGTCGCTTCCCTCGCGCGTCGTACGCATTTAAAGCGATTCTCACATGTGATTACTCGTCGTTATTCGGTCTTAATTTACTTGCGTTACAATTGGCTGCGCGCAATCATTTCTGTTCGTAAGACTTTTCAAAGAAACATATTCGATTAGGTACACTTCATCTTATCCCGAATATTTGTTACGGCCAGACGCTTCATGGCCAGTTTTACTCTGATTCCTTAGAATCAAAAACCGCAAAAAGGCAAATAATCGGTTAAATTAAAATTGAAATTAACCGACATGGATGTGCGAAACCGATCGTCAATCTCGCCATCGGGCAGGCGTGTGATCGATCATCCAATGCACGTTGTATCCTTTTTTTTTCCTTCATCTTGTAGTTCGTTCAAATGATATTCACAACGAAGGCGATTAATTAAGCGACATCGAGACTGTCACGCGTTCCCGCAGAGTTTACCGCGCATCGTTTCGTCGAAAAAAATACAAGGGGGAAAAAAGTCGAGACTATCGGTCCGCATTACTGCTATTATTGGCATTTTTATTGAAGGTAGGCAGACCGTGCGTCACAACAGCATGGCGCGATGCGTGTCTTTGATACGCGTAACTTGCAGTCGCCAGTTTCTGCGGAGTAGCGACCGCTTGATTCCGGCCTCCGTGTTTATCTCCAAGCTATCGCGCAGCGATCAAGAGGAAATATCACGTAGCGACATATAGTACACAAACAGTCGGCCTACTGTGTCTCCACCGACAGAAATAAACGTGGAGAAGCGGATATCTCAGGGGGGGGGGGGTGAGGAAGAAAAGGTGAGGACGGGATCAAAGCTGTACGGCAAAATCTAAGCGGAGGTTGCTTTAACTATTTGCATCGCCGGATATACGGTAGGCGCGTATATGCGTAATGCACTCCGCGCCCACATGTTTGCGCATTTACATGAATCCGTAACTACCTGTATAAAATAAATATCACTTTAGTTTCTCGCTAAAGTCTCACTTTAGTTTGCGCGAGAAGGCAATTTCGTTTAATTTCCATAGCGAGCGGCATTACGGGACATTCTCTCCTTCCTTAATTCCTCAGACATCCGAACGCTTTTCCAAAAATTAATTGAATTAAAAGGCACGTACGCTTAACGCGTATTCGACATGGTTTAAATGGCACGCAACATACGCAGTACCGCTAGAGCGTGAAAGTAAGGAACAGTTATGACCGACTCAATTTCACACAATTCCTCTTTTATTGTACCGGCTGTCTATTTTTTCTGCGATAGATTCAACAACGTGCTTTAATTCCTGCGTAAAAACTAATCTAGATGTGCGCGTTGCGCCAGATTTATGAATGAGCAAGGACTCCATATAAATAAATAAAAAAGAGAAAGATTAATACGGCGCCGAAACCTTGTTCGTCCGACCGTCAAATTGCAATGTCTTCGGATTAAATTTATACGAAATACCGTCTACTCTCCGTCTCTACCTTCCTCGAGAAGATTCGATTCTGTTGTGTCGCGTGAGTACGTGACGCAAAAAAAAAAAAGAAAACTACTGCGGTGCATAAAACGCTACTGCGAGCGCTAATATAATTACGGTTATCGCGAGTACAGTACTCTCTCGTTTGTCACGCGGGCGATCAATCATGGAAAATGGTCGGCGCACGTTGCGCGGACAAATTAGTCTGTGAACTCCCACCGGAACCACTGTGTAACGCGCCGCGAAGGAAGAAAAAAAATAATGTAACGCGCATCGGTGTTCCCGTCGGTCGATTTAAAAAGCGGTATCGTACGCAGTTTTCTCATTGCTCAGAAGTGGGGAAAATGTCAAAGTTTGTCCAGCCTCCGTTCATAAGTAACGAACGGCGCGGAGGGGTAGCGAGGAATGTGGATTCACGTGATCTTCATTGTGCTCCCGATGACATTTCGTAACCCCGTTTCGCTAAACTACGTTGGTTTATTTTCCTTTTTATTTATTTTTTTTTTTTTTTAAATTAGCCTTATTGCGCAAGAGCTCAAAGTTATGGTCGAATTAACTTCAAAAGTGAAGCTGCGGAAAAGTTTAATCTTATTATGCATCGGTATTGTACGTGCCTTCAAACGCAGGGATTTGTCTCTCGAAATCAGAGGAGGTAAGTGATAAATCGGTTCGCGCTAACGAGACGAAGGGTCAGAAGTGCACTCGTAAATTCAGGAGTGCTGGAAGAAGAAATGATCTCCAAGATAATCATTCGGCGGGTTCGAGGAGAGCACTGAGCCTTTGAGCCGGCGCGGGCCTTTTTTCTGACCAAGTCCTGGCCGGTTAGAGGTCGAAGACTATTCAGAAACGAAGAAGGGGCAGATGTTTGAATTCGCCCACGTGCTGGCCGCGTGACGTCACGGCCAGCGTGTGGGCGTAGCGAGGTACCAAGAAGGAAGAAGAGAGACGGGGTGGAAATAGGAAGACCGCGGCGAAGGGTGGAAGGGTGAGAGGGAGGGAGGGAGGGAAGGAGGAGGGAAAGGGAGAGAGAGAGAGAGAAAAGCAAGCAGGGCGCAAGAGAGGGTTGGAAGGAGGATGGGTGAGCGAGGGGCGAGAGGATGCCAAGGATCAATGCAACGGCGAGACCGGGAGGACAGAACCTGAGAATTCCCGCGGGATACATCGGCGCGACGCGGGACGCGATACACAATCGCGGTGCACTGATCGAGGATTTAAAAAGGACGGATGTCCTCTTATCTTTAAGAATGTCCCTCCTCCCAATCGAAGAAGACACGTATATGATCAGATCCGGTCAATACTTCGCGGCAGGATCGCTGGGAGGACCAGAAGGGCATCGAGCGCGCTGGCCATTATAAAATCGATACGTGCGCATCAAGTTATATAACGTGGCATTTCACGTGTGCGTTACCATGCACGATGCACTCGCGTGGAAATTATTAAACGTGACCGTATTATTCGTCGCGATCCCGATTGCCATTCGCGTTGTCCGTGAAATTCGCACGAGGATAACAGGGTTGCGCGCGTCTGGGTTAAACCACTGATTCTCCCCGAGAGAAATTTTACGACGCCGTCTCGCACAAGATTTGATTTACGCTCAGTCATCGATCGATGTGTTATCGTGATTACACATGCGATGACCCAAGATGCTCAGACACGAATTTCGCACTAGGGATTCTGTTGTGCGATCGACGCAGAAACTCGGCGTATCCGACCTTCATCATATGGAAAAAGTGATGCGCGGCGAAGGTAGGCAGAATACAGTTTATTTCTGTACTCTGCGAAAGAAAGAGGGAGAAAGAGAGAAAAAGAGAGAGAGAGAGAGAGAGCTTCACCCTACAGGTGCGCACCTGGATGAGTCGGTTCACAGTTCGTCGATCTCGCGTTTAATCAACTGTGAATCGCATACATACATCGCACACACGGCTCCCTCACCTTCCTCCAATTTTTGGGAACGAAACGTTCTCCACGAAAACGAACGCGACGCCAAAATATTACTGGATATGCGCATGGAATTTACGAGCTACTTTGATGACCAATTAAAGTACAGCTGATCTATTCCTTCATTGAAGTGTCTCATAATTGAAACGCGATGGAATCTTGCGTTTTTATTGTGTTTTGAAAAAAATGTAAAATTTTTATATATAAAATTAACTCACAAAGCATATAGACTCCTTAATTTTTTTAGCTAATAGCAATCATGAAATAATTTCATTAATAAGGTTTAAACAAAAACTGTCGGAACGAAGAATTACATATGTAATTGGATCTTTCTTTTATCCGTGTCGTGTAAGTATTAAATTAATTTAATAGCATTAAGTATATTTAATACAAAATGTTCCGATTAATATTATATTTTATAAATACATGTTATCTTACTATCAAACAAACACGAGCATTGGATCGATCGATTACACTTTCCATAACCGCCTTATGTACAAATATCGTAAATACGCGTTCTTTGTAAACCAAATATCTATTGACACGGAAAGGCTAATCTTTTCTCGTGCATTTCTTTTGACTTTCAAGGGCACGGCCGACTTTTCCGATCACCTGATGTTTCCATTGTACATTTTAGAATAAATTCAGTAGCGATTTGACCATTTTTAATTTTACTAATAGCATATTTTGCACAAAAATACCATTAGTTATAATTATCGCGATATTTGTAAAGTTTTATTTCATCAATTAATTAAAAAATTAATACAACAAATGAATAAAAAAAGACTCGACTGAAAGTACTTTATACAAACGCGTACTACTGTTATACCGTTATAAACCGTTTCGTATATATCACATAATTTGGATTAATCCAGATTACACTTTATGATACAAATAAATTAGCTTTAATTTTATAAGTTAAGTGGATTTTTAGAAGTTTTTATTGTGAAGAGTAGAACTCTTCTTCAAAGAATTCGAATAAAATTTATATTGCGAGTAATATCGATCAAATGAAGTACCTCGTTAATTTATATCGAGTGGGTGTATAATTAGAGATAAATATTGGGATTGGAGGATTCGCTTACCCTTCTCCGATTCGTCCGGCTCGTCGCTGGCGCACTCCGGTGTGCTTCGCTCTTCCTCACTGCTACTGAAACTTCTTTGTTGCGGGACGCCCACTGTTGATGCAGGTTGAGTGGGACGTCCGCCCTGCGTCTGATGCAACGAATGCTGCTGAGAGGGATGCACTGGGGTACGAACGGAGCCAGTCTCCATCGGTGTCTGACCATAAGTCATTCCGAGATCTGTACCTTGATCCTGCGCCAAATAATCGATATGTTACAAAACTCAAATATAATTGTCGTTAATTAATCGTAAAACATGGTACAATTTTAAGAAACAAAAAGATTTGTTGAGATTTGTTATTCGATGAAAAATGAAGGTAATTAACTAGCATTTTTATTTATAAAAAATTTAAATTTTTTAAATTTTTTCCAGATAAATGTATATGAAAAAAATTATACACTGTTTTATTTTATTAAATTATATACTTATTATTACTTTGTTAAAAACTAAATTTGCAAGTTTTAGACGGAACGTGGCCGGATTTAATGCGGTTTGACATTAACGAATTATCTTCGATAATTTTGACAAGATATAATTCGAAATTATTGTTCTCTTACTTGATAAGTCGACCGTTGCCTCTGATAGTTCTGCGGATGTTGTCTCATCAGACCGTCGAGCTCGCCTCGGTATAAATTGGGATCGTCGTCAGGATAGGCTGCAGGATGCCTCGGAATTTGTTGCACCGGGTAAGAACCAACCACGTGGGGGGTTGGTAAAGTTCTCGCGTGAGGCGAAACGGACATTTCCACCCCACTGTCGCTCGTGGACATCCGGCGACCCGAGATCTGCAACCGCAGGAACACAGACTCACTGAGTGCTCCGTGTTATACGTCGCGAGGGCGCGGGCTGATAATCCTTCGGTTATGTGACGGGAACGCCTCGATCTCTTTCCTTCCGTTCGTAAATAAATAAATCGCGGAGATATCAAATGTGCGAATTATTGCGAACTTATCACGGTGCGACGTTACATATTCATGAGTGTAGGAGCATCCCGAGCATTTACGTGCGCAAAAATATATCTGCCTTGTAAATAAAAGAGTGCGTTCCGACAAGAATATCGGGCGAGCGAGGAGAACGTTACCTGCTCTTGCTGGGAGTACTGTCTCCTGAGAGGACAGTTTCCGCTTCTCTGTAATAACGGCAAATTCTCTTTCTCAGCCGCGCTGTGCGCCCTCTCGAGTTTCGGTCTTTTATCCCGAGTTTGGTCCGCGAGTCCCTGACGACCACCCACCTGCAAGTCCTCCTGCATTTGCCGCAGCAACGCGCTGTCCACGGCGCCTGTCTTCGACATCCATTGTCCAGTCTTCGAAAGAAGTTCCTGCTTCTTCCGGCAAAGTATGCACACCCATATCACCTGCAACCAGAAAAGTAGCGTTCTCCTGTTGACCGCGACTAAAAATAGCGCGAGCATCTTCTATTTGTAACTCGACACTGCGAGGGCATATTTCGGGACGAGTGCTCTTAAAGGGCTTGCACGGTGTGTGCTTTATTAAGGATTGCCAAGGGAACGAATGGGTGCGCAAAAATTTTATCTCTCCAAAGCGCGAAAGTATCTTGAAACTTATCGATCCAGGTTACCGCGTGCGGCCAGTGACGAGGATATTAATAGGAAATTACCTATAGGAAGTCGGCCGGTTACCAAGCTAATTGGAATGTATAAAGCGGCGTGAGATTGATTATAGAAGCGAAAGACACGCCAACTGGAGTAGCCTAGACAACGTATCTTATTTTACGGCTTACTTGTCGCTCTGGGCGCGTTATTTTTACGATAAACACAATCCGGGAAACGGAATCAAAAACGCGCTTTAAATCAAATAAGTACGGCGTGTATTTAGAACAATCGTATCCGCTCTGCTCCGCAAGGTTTGAAATCTCGCTGGTTTTACAGAGAGAAATTGTAAATTCCTCTCTAAGTTTCCGTCGTCGGACCGGGCCATTGCCTTGGGCTATATTCTTATGCAAATCCACACGGAGATCTGAGTAATGTTAAATTAAATTGAACAGATGCGAACGTAGAGCTGAGAAGTGTAACAAAAGAAATGCTCCCAGCGCATACGTAGACGATTAAAAGATAGTTACTATTTTTCTACGACCTTTTTTATAAATCTTTATTCGTAAGTATCTTAATTAGTAAGAAAAAAATTCCTCTTTTTGCAAACGTTTATCAATTTGTCTTAAATGTTAATTCGCATTTTAATATAATAAAATGATATACTATAACATAAATGTAAATCAAAGCCGTTTCCAAACTTACAAACGTGTATTCATAATTTATAATATTAATAATTAGAGGGGTAAAAACTATAGGAATATAGGTCAAATTTTTTAAAATATTGACTCGTGTGCATAGATGCAATTTATATATTGTATAGATTGCATCTATGCACACGAGTCAATATCTTAGAAAATTTGACTTACACCACTATGGCTTTTACCCCTCCAATTATAACTCTGTATTATTTTTTAACGATATTTCTATTTTTGCATTTTCAGCTTTGTGAATATATGTCAAATATATATGTATCTAATATTATTTAAATAATCTGTTTTTAAAGAGTAGTACGAGACAAGTTATTAGGTAATGATAAATATCTGCTAAAAAAAAACGTCTGCTATATTCTATTGTGATTATTAGTATATATATGTGATATTAGTACATTCTATTGTGATTACAAAGAAACAATAGCATAACTTAAGGCGGCATATTTAATAAGAGATTAATCGTTTCAATAAATTACCTATAGAAAGTGGGCATTCTTATACGCAACTGTTGTGTATCGAATATAATGAGGGTTCACAATTAGCGAACTACCGCTCGAATCAAGTAGTTTGCACTGTGAATAGGAACTAGTAGAATATTTCATCAAGATAAAGAGTGATGGATGGAGCGTTTAGTAGCAAACTACAAAACAATGCCTATGCAAACTCTCATCGATAACACTTTGCTGCCCACTCCGGCGTTACATTGAGAAAATCATGATGGGGATCAATGACGCTCCCAAATAATGTAGAATTGGAGGTTTCGTTATTCCCTGAGAACGGAGTGCCGCACGCGACAGGAGAAAACTTTAATTATTCTTGTACGAATCCAAATTTCAAACATAAATTGACGTCAAATATGACAAACTTTATTTTACTTTCATGACGAATTTGTTGAGAGCTGAGAAAGTAAGTGCCTATCAACCTACTTCGTCTGAACGCTGCGTGTCGAGTGAACGTGATTCAGTATCATGAATTCGCTGTAGTTACTCTGTCAAACTCTGCCTCAAAAGAACATATAATTTCTGTAGCGGCATGCATGTGGATAATATTGCGCGATATGTAATTTTAATAAATGCAGATAACTCCTCAATTCGCTATTGCAGTTAGTACTGTATGATAATTTTTACATATAGGTCACATCTTTTTCTTACATTTAATCCCAAGTGAAATAATATCCCACATGCATTACAAAATTATTTCATTAGCTACGTATAAAAGTACACACAACTCTCTGCAATATCCATTAATTCTCAGCGCTGTTGAATAAAATTAGTCACTTAATAAAATTGCCAAATAAAGTATGTCCATAAAATATATCATTCGTACGAGCTATACTGAGATTGTTTCCCCTTTAATTTAATGAAAATTATGTTACACACACATACTCAACTGCAACCATCAAGAATTTATTACGATGCTACACTCTATGATTTTCATAGACGAATACGAAGACGTTTAGACACTTGGGCATGTTTCTCCTGATTCGCACGTTTCGTTAAATGTTTCTTTAAGAATTATCGGAAAACTTTCGACATCATTTCGCAGCGGGGCTGTAAGCTTACCGTTCTAGAATCGGAAAGGAGAATTTCCAAGAGCGAGGTCAAAAGCTATGAGAGGTACGCACGGAGAACGCGGTAGAAGAAAACGAGTCGCGTACGTGTGCACTCAAGCTTGTTACCTCAAACCGCGACCACGAGACAAATTTCCCGGTGAATTCAAATACAATCGACGTCGCACGTGCGTACGACGATCGAGGTACGCTTAAGCGAGTATATACCCCGACGAGGTACACCGACAATACCGCGATGCAAACTGACAGCACGTTTGTAAGGAAGAATCCGCGAGGAGTGAAGAAGAGAACAACGAAAATGCGGGGAAAGGGAGCTCGGAGCAAGGGAGGAAGCAGCAGCAGCAAAGATAGATGTGGACGGGAAGAACTTGAAGAGCACTTCGTTGAGTTGCCTAGACAGCAATATGTCAAGAGTTCAACCCCTTTCTGCGGCCTCCCTTCGCCGGCGTCCTTCGTCCGCCGAAAATATTTCGTATGTATGTGTGACATATGTGAATTATCTGTCAATCTTAAAAAAAAAGGAGGAGAAGGTCTCCCCCTCCCCTCGAACTGTCCCGCCTGCGCAATAATTCGAGAGAGTCCGGTGCCACGTAAACGATCATTAATTCAGCGAATTGACCCGCATCGGTAATTTGCATTAATTAATTAGAGACAAATTAATTCAGATTACTTTATCACGACGCTAAGTACGTAGTCCCACCGGCAGGGATACCGCCGCCAGCCGCCGCCAGCCGAAATGGTAACGGCGATGACACACCGGCGTCGTCATCGACGTCCACGTCCCGATACTTCGAGCACGAGGAACGATCGATACACACAAGCTCGTACGAGTCAATCCGATAAGTCACTACGACGTCAACGTTACACGGCACGTAATATTCGCCAGAGAATCAACGTGATTCCGTCTTGACTTCGGAAAATGTGATCGATGCCAGCTTTGAATATATATATAAATCCTGTCACACATGCCAAATTATCTCTTACCGGTAATATTGGTCGAGGAAGAGAGAGAGAGAGAGAGAAAGAACATTATTTAATAAATTACATAATTTGATCGTAAATCTCATTTAGTTTATATATTCACATATGTCCTAAAAAAGAAAAAAATTTGTTATAATAAAAATACGCGTATTTATTATATTATTAAACTATAATTTAAAATAAGACAATATATATATATATATATATATATATATACACATATATGTATCCTATATATTCAATATACTCGTAATATCGTAAGACCGTTCTTTCAGACCTTCCTCTTTGATCACTCGGAATGAACCCGAAACTAAATCAACTGAATCCGCAGTCTTGTCTAAAGGAGTTTCCGCTTTCTTGAATAAAGCATTGTTTTTCGAAGAAAATAGTTCTGTGAGACCGTCGCGCGTCGCGAGACAAAAGAACCGACTTCTTTATTGTCAGCAATCACCTGATGGATGAGAGAAACGTAGGGAATGATAACGAAAAGAACACTATGACGCCAAGGGTTTCAGTCGCGCAACAATCGTCTACGTGTAGAACAACATCCGTACTTAGATCGCCCTTCAGATCCAAGTAGAGCTCGCTCCGTATGAGCGAGCTCTCTACCGTGGCATCGTATCGGGGCACTTCGGAAGACCAACCTGGAATCATGCTCGAGCATATAATACAAACGAAGTACGTGGGGAACGTGCACAAGTCCGGCTTTCGTAAATGACGGCCAAGCCTTTGAGGCAAGCTGAAACGCAATTACGAAGTGCTCTCGTTTTAGGAATCAGTTTGCACACACGAGTTCGGCGGAGTTTCAAATGATACCACCACCGGCCTCAGCGGATTATTGTGTACCGCCGAAGGATGTTATTGTGCACGCCGCTATCAATCGTCAGTAAATCACATTGACGTAATTAGCATAATGCGAAATTAACAACGTAAAGTAATACCAATAAACACGTATACACGTGCATCTACTTACGATTGATGATGATTTTTACGATGTTTCTGCGCGTGTAAAGGTGCCCAGATGCACAAACATTTAATGAGCGATAAAGATTTGTCTTAGTGAGAATTTACACTGTGCAGCTTCATTCGCGAAACTCGTAGAATTCCTCGTCAAGTCCTTCACGTCGCGGAAATTGCGAGGATTTCGAAAGTTTACGAAACGCAATTTTATATACTCCTCTCCTTTTAATGACTTTGACTTTTGCACTTTTGCATCCTTCTGATAGGAAGCATAGATCTATATTAGCGTCAAGGGCTTATACTTTGTCCGGCGAACTTTTCAGGTGTCCTACATATAGAATGAGCGGTCGAGGGAGTCGTATTCCCAAGTCGCTGCTCCACGGAGAGCGTCAGTTGAGAAACGACAGATGCTGCCCGTAAGTCAAAGTACTGGGTTCTTAGCGAACTTTCGATCGTTAATACCCCATTGGGAATGTGTGTGTTGGGAATGTCGAGGCGCCACGAAAGTCGCATATATTTATTATCGTCTCACACACGTAACTCCTATAATTCGTTTATGATTGCCGACGTGCGAGATGCAGCCGCTCTGAATTACTAAAGCGAGCGAGAAATATTCCAGTAAAAAGACACCGTTGTACCATACGTAAACTTCTGCAGATTAATGCTTGTTGTTTAATATTAAAGCAGTTTGTAACCTTTTTAAAATTTATCAAAGAGGTTGGAAGATCCGAGTACTCTCTAAGAAATATTTCATCGATGCTCCAGATTTCTTTGTAAAAAAAAAAGAAAGAAAGAAAAGAAGCAAAATCCTAGCAACATCAAAAGACTATAAAAATAAACGAAGAACAAAGTATTTATTGATCATTGTAATATATATTACGGCATCCGTCCCAATCCTTTCGAGCGAAAGAAAACAGTAGAGAACTGCAAAAAACCGTGAATATCGCATCGAAACTGTAGAACGATATATGAATTTATTTTTAACATCGGCGCTTTTAAATAACGTAGCGAAATTTGCCAAAAGCGTAAGTGATAACAATGTTTCGAAATGATATTAAAATTCGTGTAAATGTTTGCTTTTCTTTCAAGTCATTTTTTAACATATTAATTTTTTAAAGCACCACCAACTATTTAAAAGCTATAACGTCCGCGATATTGATTTCTTATTATTTTGCAACTGCATTTTGTATAAAAAATATATTTTGGAAGTATTGTCTCAGTCATTTTTCTCTTTGTCTATCTTCCTTGATATAATCTTAAAATAAGAAAGTACATAGTCACATCTAATCAAGAAAAAGAAGCAAGTCACGTTATCAATGTCGACCCAGCATAACCGAAGCGCGAGGCAGGAAAAGGACCGTACAAGATCGCACATGATTTTGCACGATTCTGCGATATAAAAAATAAAGACGATCGGAATTAGAGTGGCCAGCAATCAATAATATAGATTATGGAAAACGATGAAATGGAGAAGTCGACAAGTATTTTAACGTTATACACATGTTCTCGTTGCGTCGTTCTCGTATATCTCCCGAACTACCTCGTGTCTTTCTAAATAACGCAAAATCTCGCAGAGGTGATTCCCCGCTATGTTACTGTCTGTGCTTGCGCGATAATAAAGTATTCGATAGAACCGATTTCGTGGCGCGAGCATGTGTAAGTCGCGTTTCAATCGCGGGGTATATCATCGGACGTATAGTCGATTTCCAGCGAAGGAGCTGCAACCCGAAGCGTAGATAAACAAAATGGTAGCGGAATGGGTCGTAAACGTCGCGTATTCTAGCCATCGACATTTTTATTATGACGTCGCTTTCCACATCGCCATTTAGGTATTGCAAATCACGTTTCATTCAGGAATGCTTTTGCTCTTTACGTTCACGAGACACTTATTCAGAAATTTTCTTAATTCATTAGAGTTTATGGTTCACAAGAAAAAATATTCGATTAAATATTTTCTGGCAAATTAATTCAATTGTAAAAATGAGGCAAACGGATAAAAAAAGATAATAAAAATAGATAACGTATGACATATTAGGTACGCTTGCTTACATAGTTAGGATCTATATTGTAATAGCACGTTTCATGAATAAGATCTAACACTCCATAAATAAATCCCGTAAGCAATAACAAGGCTTCTCGGTTCCGTTTCGAGGAATTTATTTCAAGAAGTAATCAAGTGCTCGACACGTCTCTCCAAGAGAGATTGTTTCTGTCTAGCAATTCGATGCCAATCTTCGTGTCGCGATTGCCATTGTAGATCGCACAACGGTTGTTCATAATGTCACAGATCTTGTTATTCCGCCATCCCTCTTTTTCTTTTCCCCATTCTTATCGACTCTTTTTGCAACTGTTATCTTCGACGTCTACCCGGTAGCCGCGGCATCGAACGGCAGACGACAGACGAACTATCTATATAAGTTCGCCGTCTTCCCGATGCCGCCGTAACTCGAGAGAACAACATACGATCCTTGAGTAAAACTGTGCGCATCGAGAAATCCCAGAAGAGCGTAGATTTGACGGATAGCGTATATTTTATTCCGCCCTTCCTTCCACTCCCCTTATATACCACCCTCTCCTCCACCCTCCTCCTCCACCTCCTCCTCCTCCAACGTGTTCCTCTATACACCACGCACCCTCCCTACCAAACTTAGATCAATATGTTGCGTCATGTACCCCCCCGTCCCTCCCTACCTCGCACACCGCCCAACGTCTCACCGTCCACCCAGCCACCCACTCCTCCGGCATCCCCGCGCTCCAACCACCCCCGGCACCCACTCCCTCCATGTGAACCAGCGCGACGAGTGACGTCACGCAGGGACGCGCCCCATTCATAGGCTCCCACGCAGCGTCCAGGCCGCGAGAACGGAAAAAAGAACGGGACAGAGGGAAAGAAAGAAACCCGTTGACGACGGGCGACAACGACGACGCACAGACGTAGTCGGACGAGTAAATCGCGACGGGTTGCGTATAAAACGAGCGGTCGGTATCGATTCTCTTCGAGTGAGACATTCAGATAGCTCTGTAATTTCGTTGTTTTCGCAACGGGACGCAATTAAACGGTCGACGCAACGCGACGCGACGCGACGCGATTGCGGGGTAGGACAGTTCCCGCTCATTTGAAACGAAGAAAGAACCCTCTTTTCCATCCCCCTATCCCGCCGTTCCCGTCCACCGCCCCCATCGTTTCCACGGGCGCGGATCGATGATGTAACGACGCTCGCTCACGATGACGTTTGTCATTGTACTTGCGTGCGGCCATGACGGAGGCGTGCGTGCGTAGCGTGCGCGCACGTGTGCAACCCGCGGCGGCGGGGGTGGCGGGGGGAGGGGAGGTTTACTACAAAACACCCCACCTACCCCCGTGTCCGCCTACGTTTATGCGCGCCCGACATTTCCGTGCCTGAGCGCCGTTAAATTTTACGCGGGCGCGCTCGTGAGCGTCATTGATCAGCGCCCGGATTACTTTTAATAATCCGGAAAATGGAGCTTTCTGTCTCCGCGCTGAAAGAGATGAAAGATGCAGCGACGCTCGCGAAAGATAAAAGCTATTACATGTTCGCAGTAAAGAGGTGTCCTGCGCGAAATATCACGCACACACACACACACACACACACACACACACACACACACACACACACACACACACACACACACACAGACACGGCAGGCGAAACGTGTGATTCGCCGCGCGTATTATACCCAGAAATATTCTCTAGATTTCCTTTCGGTAATTATTTCGGTATTAAATCCGTAAATTATCTGTCACGAGAGAGAGAGAGAGAGAGAGAGAGAGAGAGAGAGAGAGAGAGAGAGAGAAACTGGGTCATTAAATAAAGCCAGAAGACACGGTGATCGATAAAATCAGTGCTGCAAGCTAAAAATAATAAGGAAGAAATCTAATATTATATTTCTATTTATTCAAATCTCTATATTTATGTTCGTACGCGTGCATAAGTCGCATATATATATTGCAGCTGCCTCCTATGTACGCCTATAAGTGAAATATTTCCAACGGCATACTTAAACGTATCGCACATTCTTGCGTATGTGATACGGTAATAAATAGTACATAGTTACACCGTACGAGGAACCAATAGAATCTATCTCATATGTTACTTCTATATATTATTAGTACGAGGATTACGCCGGAAAGGCTACGATTCGAATATGGTAGATCGATATTGTAATACCGCGCGAGGACGAGAACGTAACCACTCCGATGCGGAGATAAGAATAATATTTGCGCAAGTAGATAATCGCGTTAGAACGGTATACGGTGCAAATTCGACGAGCGTTAGTTTCTGTTTGCGAAAATCTGTACGGATTTCGGAGAATGTGATGGGCGCGGATAATATCGAAGTTTTAAAAGCACACCCGCCGGCGTTGGCCCCGCGCGCGCCGAACTGCACACGGTTACGTCCCGCTCGCCGGACGTTAATCTTTCATCTCTATACGGATGAAAATCCGGAAGATCGAAATTGCGCGAGTAGAAGCGAGTCGAGTCGAAAACGGCGAAATAGACTCTCGACGAAATAGAGTGGCAGAGTATTTAGCGACGGCTATTTAGCGACGGTATTACGCCCACGGATACCGTATTCATACCGCGATAAAGGGTTAATTGACGTACCGGCACGGGGATGATGACGCGCTACCGTAAGGTCAATTGTTTTGACGTATTCCGCAGTAAGCGTCCTCGGACGATACTACTCACCGATTATTATCTTTTACAATGCGACTGCTCTTAATTGTTCCCAGAAAACCCGACATTTGCCGCGGCTCCCGTATCACTGTCCGTCCAACGTTAATTCCCTCTCGTTTCGTTGCGATTCGATAACGCTGTCCGAGCTAAATTCCCCCTCCCCTTCCCTTCTCCATCAAATCACGCGTTATCTTCTTACATTATCTCCGCCATCGCGGAATACATGCGCGCTTAATGAGGCAATTGCAAAATTTCTGTCTGACCGGAGAACGAGGGGCTTGGCTTTCACATTCACGCCGTCGAGGTTTTATGAGAAGTACGGAAGAGAAAAATTTCACCAAAAAAAAAAGAAGAAACGTTTCGACGGCGAGGCTAATTTGCGGAGCAGAACGGTACGCTGCATGTGTCAAATCTTTCTGGAGATCATGCAAAGGGTAGGTGTATCCGTATATACAATCCATCGCGTTTAATCAACTGTGATTTTGAGTTGTGTTGTTCACCACATCACTAATCAATAAATTGTTCGTATCACGAGATTTATAAATTCGATAAACTCGTGTTGACTTTATCACTTATTCACCTGTTTGTTTGCTAAGAAACAAAGCTAAATAAAAAAGACAAATAAAAAGTAATACGCCAAAGTTCAAGATAAAATCAAGACAACAATATTTTTTTATCTCTATATATTTATACATTCATAAAAAGTTCGTTCTAACAGTGCGGGCTTAATAAGTTTATTTTCCACACTTCAGATGTTGCCTCGAGCAACACTCGTTTGCATCGCAAAGTAAACATTTTTCAGTCTACGTGTCTTTTTTTCTTTTTAGTTATTTTGTTAAAATGATGTATATATCCCTCATCATGTTCTGTATCGCTCGACGAGGGTACATTATTTACATCAGACGCGTTAATATCAACTTGATCGCCGGGCATCACACGCCGATGGGTGTCTTTCTATTTTTATTTCCCGTGTGATCTTTTTACGCCGAGGCCTTCAAAAGGTTTCTCCACGGTATGCCGAGTGCGGCGATGTAATACGCGGAAAGAAAAGTGGCACGCGTCGGGACAGATACTCGCAACAACTCGATCAATCTGGCCCCCACGATTCTTCCGGCCGTTTATTCGCGTACTCCTTTTGCCCGTGCCCTCTTACCTTGCTTGACCGTAAAGTGACCTTTCCGCCGCAGCGTGCGCAGCATCGGATGTCGCAGTAGTTGCAGATGTGGCCGACGCCGTCGGCAAACTTGGTTTTCAGGCATATGTGACACGTGGCGTTCAGCTCAACCCCGGCCTTTTTGTGTTTCTCCGAACGCATCCGTATCGTTTCCTCGAGGACCTGCACCTCATCTTGCTTTCGTCTGCAAACCAATAATCAACTATTAAGAAAAAGCGAAATTTAAAAGAGCCGAAAGTTAAATGTATCGTACATATATAATCTATCACGTTTTGTTAGCACACACTATAGTTTCATATTTTTTTCCAGGCTTGAATGACGACGAGTCAGTTATTGAAAATTTGAAACCGGCAATCTTTATGACATATGGGAGAGTATAATCAAGAAAAAAGAAACTAAATTAAAAAATGTATCCTATTTCTATCACTTCTGTAATATGATTTTAAACAGATTTAATGTTTAGTTAAAGCCTAACAGTCCCAAGATTTCTTAGTTTCCGTGTAGAATTACTTCTGACGATCTATACGAAGAAGGATGATTATAATCAATGTCTACAGAATAAACGACGGAAAATTAACAATACTGTCGTCGTATTCAATGTCCAACTGAATTCGCACTAGTAAAGCCAAGAAAATTACCGGCTTCTGATATGGAAGCCGCATTCCGCGAGGACGGCAGCCGAATTTGTCAATCCTAATTCTACCATTTGCGGACTCCGACATTCTACCGAACCTCAAGATAACGAATCGCACCTAGATTTATTTTCGCTCCGTAAATCGCGCCTTAGAAACGTCTCCGAGCGGTCGCAATTTCTCCCTGAAAATGCGACGTGACGATGCCGACGTCACTGTTGGTTGCGACTCTATTCCCGTTCCTACTCGCATTCATTTAAACCAATTTAGGACCGTGTGTTTTGCAAGCTTGAAATTAAGCTGGCGACTTTGTTAAAGTACGTCATTACCGCATGACTTAACGTCAATATCGACGATTGTATTGATATCGATATTGTTTACTAGAAAGATTTAGACAAAATATCATTGTATCAATGTTATTTAATTAAATTAAATTTTATTTTAAAATAAAAATCTTTTATTGTGCGCCATAGAATTAATCAAGAAAAAAAAACTGTTAAACCGAATTTAGATAACCTATTTATAATAATTTTTTAGTGTTATATATGGTATTAATTATCGTTCAATCTTTTTCTTTTTGTATATATTATAATTAAAATAATAAGTTAGAGAAAAATACAGCAAATAATTAAAATCACTTACTGACAAATTATCATCACTCTTCAAGTTTAGACTGTTGTTGCAACTGATTTTTAATCGCATAAACTTCAAATAAGCGCGGTATAAGAGTGTTTATATTTATCAACTTTCCGTTCGAATGCAACGCGCGTCACATTGTCAGAGGGAAAAAAACGAAATTTATAAGCTTTAGTTGACAGTTATTGCAGCGCAATCGTCCGTTGAAAAACACGAAGCTATATATGTAAGGTCACATTTATTTCGTACCTGTCCGACCGTAATCGCATCTTTTGTTCTTTATGTACCTCCGTCAACTAATTACGCGAAGAGCTCTCGCAAAATGCAAGTGAAATTAATGAACCCTAAAGAGATGAAATAAACATCGCTTGTACAATGGACTCGACATCAGTATATTTAAAATATATCGCGGACCGCAGTCGAATAAACAGGACCGCGTTCTATTCATTAGAGAATCAGATCTGTCCGATCTTTTTCCCGGTTTGTACATTCATTCCGCTTTCAGAGAGAAAGACAGAGAAGGGGAAGGAGAGATAGAGAGACAGAGAGAGCTTTTATTAATTATCGACTTTCGTTTATGCCATAAAATAGGGCCGTTAAAATTACCTCATATTTATTCACGCAAAGCTTGAAAATCTAATTCGCGCGTGTGTGTATGTGTGTAAAGTGGATGTGTATATTTTTTCCGTTAGATATTCGGGGATTGAAGGTAGAAATTATGTTTAAAAAAAAGAAGATTCTACGTCGATCAGCGAGATTAAACGAAACCGCTTGCCAGTACACCAAATCTTCAAACGTATATATGTGTACATAAAATTTGCTATGTGTGAGACGCTCGTCTGACAAATAAGCCAATCACCACCATAGCTGCAAGTAGAAATAAGTGAGTACTTGGCGGCATGTTGCGGTAATTTTTAGGATTTGTATTTTGGATCACGTACGCAACGGCGAATCAGACTGCCGAGCTTCGACCGGGGGTTGTTGGCACTGCGACGTGCCAGCTCCACCCCGATAACGGAAACGTACCGCGGACACGCAAAAAAAAATTGACTAAACGCTACTCGCGCCGCAGAGCAAAATTTTGATACCGATAAACCTACGAGCGTCGCGTCGATCCTGTAGCCAGGAAGACGTATAAACTGAATCTCCTTACCCTTGACCGATTGTCAAATAAAGGAGACAGCCGCGTCACGCATCTTGACACCGTAACCCAAATCCTGGAGTTTGTCGATAGAACAAAAGCCGGCGCGCGTTGTGTTACAACGCGGCGGGGAAAGGGAGTAGTTGCACCGCATCTATATACCTATATTTCTCTAATTACTTTACCGATAATCGAGTGACTCGCGCACGCAACGGTGATCACACTCGACAAAGAGTCGCACAAGACTTTCCCACTTCTGCGTTACGAGCGATCGTGGAAAGGTCGCGACACGCAAGAAACTCTCCCATCGACATGAAAGGACTAAAAAGAAGCTTATACAGAGAGATGAAGTATCACAGATACGTCCCCCCGTAGTTTTGTATAATTTTCTCATACTTCCAGCGTGCCCTGAAATTGGGTTTCAGCCTATCGCTGTCCTACATTTTTATTTCAACATCAATAAAATAAAATAAAAATATATTATTATAATAATAATTCGTTTATTAAACTTTTCTTAGATTGCAAAAGTTTTCTTATTAATCTAATTTCTGAGCAAAGAGAGATTCCTATTTTTAATTTAAATTGCCAAAGGAACGGCGTTATAAAGTGTGTGACACATTTTTCATATCTTTTACATTTATATATTCTAACGTATTAATATAACATCCGCGATGATGCCATTTTAATATAATCTATAAAACGATCTGCCGGTATCATGGAAGCATTCAGTATGAAAGAAAATATCATGCAGTATCTTAGTACAAATGTCGTACAAATATCGCGTAAATCATCTCGCGCGAGCGTTTATAAAATAAAATAAAACAAAAACCAACGAAACGTTAATGCGCGATAATGCAGTGACCGTGTAATGGAACGAAGGGAGCGACTTCCGATTCCCCGAGATGTACATTCATTCTTCCCGGGGACCACGCATTTCTGAGATGATTTATCTTTCTTTTGGAAAAAGTTTCATTTACATATACTTTTTCTAAAATCGGAGTCGCTGGCGAACCGCGGCAAGTCAACGCAACGACATAATTGCCGGCTTAACTTTCTCGCGTTGAGTCTTGACTGTCTCGTTATTCAACGGTATTTGCACTCCTTCACCCTCTCTCCCCGCCGCCGACAGATACGTGCTACCTATCTGTAGAGGACGCGTATATATTTCACCCTCCAAGAATTTACCGTGCCAATCCAGGCGCTTTCACACCCCGTCCACGAGCTACGGTCGCATACACCTATGCATACCCTATGCATGCAGCTGCAGCAGCTCGTTACTACGCCACGTCAAGGCTCGTCGCCTTGCATTTTACATGCGTCCCTACACGTACTTGTCGTCTACATTACATGATCTCGCGCGCATCGGTATGGCACAGCACGCTTTCCTCATTACTCTTTCCCTTCGTTCTCACGTTCCCGTTTTTCGCTCGGTCGCGACGACCTATCAATAAAACCTGTTCACTGCGCAACGCCTGGTTGCCCCTCCCCCCCCCCTCTCTCTCTCTCCTCCTCTTCTCCGTTTACAGTTATTGTTAGCTACCACAGGTAGAACACCGATCTCCGCGTTCGCGCAATTACGCACGCCGCCGTCGCCGGTCCTGTCGTCGCCTCCTCGTGATAAGCGGATCACGGATCGGCCGTCTTATTTTTATCAGCGATATGCGCGAGACTGATCGCAATCAGTTGTAACGTCGGATACGTCCACGTTACATCCGACGTGATCGACGAATCGATCGCACGATGCAACGGGGAACGCATCCGAGACGCGCAAAACCTTGTTGCGAAGGCACAAGGGCGAGAATATTTGCGGACGTCGAAGAGACACAATTATAAGCGATTTTTATTTCTGACCGCTCGATACAAAAGAGATGAGAGCCGACGCGGTAATCGGGAGCATGTGCGGGGCCGTGGATACATAAATGGAAGATGTAGGTGTAAAGCGGTCAAGGACTAATGAGCAGGTGAGCCGGGAAAATAGGTGAAACGAGCCGGAGCAGACCTATTGGTCAAGAAATACCTTTATCCAATCGATCGGTTGTCGTTTCGTCCGTCTGCCAATTGCGGTAAAAACCAACTAAACGACATCTCACTTTCGCGCCGCTACCTACGCCGACTTTTGCGCCGGGCGCTCCCGATCATTAATATCTTTTATCCCTAATTCCGATAACTTTTAAACTTAGCCGAGGCTTGACCTTGACGGTTATCATCTGATCCAATAGGGGTTAAAATAGACCGCCCGTTATCGCAATTAAAGTTATTACTCTCTTTATAACGCATATCTTTGAATAGATATTAGTACATTCGATTAAATTACGAATAGATAACTTAATAAAGATATCTCTTGATTAGTTTTAAACCTTCGTCCAATTATCCGAGTCGTACTAAAGTTATGTTGAAAAAAATAATCTCTTGCGTAAATCGAGAAATCGCAGAAATATTTACGTATATCCGCTTAAGCGTTGAATGAAATGTCGATACTCTCAATAGTTTTCATCCGATGCTATGCAGTTTCACGGTTATATTTGCGGCAGTCGGGAATAAAAATGGTCCACAATTACCGAAAGCGCGACGGACAATACCGGCCACATGCATCACGGTACGTGAATGTTATTACAGGCATTTGACCAGCCTGACAATATCCGGTGCAATAGAGAATCCTAAATACCCGTGTGAAAGCTCGCGCGTCCTGCTTGTGAAACAATACTTCATCGATAGTTTCCAGTTACGCGCGAGCCACGCTTATACGACAGCAATAAAAAAAAAAATTCCAACGTACACATTCGCGCTTTAAGATTCGATACTACATGACCATCATTGGAGAGAGAGAGAGTTTTTAGTACCGTTGATAATGATATTTCGAGCTCGTTATTTTAACAACGTAAGTGGAAAAAAACGATGTCAATTACTGCTACATCGCCATTCACGTATACATTTCGATAAATAATATAATTATTAATTGATCACTTCATTGATTTTCTATCATTTTCTCTTAGATGCAAATTATTGAATGTTATTGAATGAATAAAATTATATTATACTATTTTTTTACCTGTTTCACATCATGAGATTATATTTTGTCAATTCACTCGTCGACAAGCCTTTTTATATTTTTCTTTTTTTTGCATACAACATATTTTGCATATTGTGCATATTTTGGAACGCGATATTATTTATATCACAATGACTACTTCAGTTTTATTTCTTGAAGCTACTGTCTAAATTCTAAATAAACGTATCATATACGTAAAATCGTTTAATTTATTGTTTTTATTAAAATCTCTTCGATAAGAGGCTCGCAAAAATTTCCACGTGTCCACGCGTGATTCAGGCAAAATGATCGAAAAAGTACACGTACGGGGGAGCATGGTCGCCTACCTCATAATCTCATGATCCTGTTCCTCCTCCTCCTTTTGACGCATTAAAACACCCTCTATGATGCGCCTCTCCTCGGCGGTGAGGTGCGACATGTCAGGCTGAGGTAGCTCCGCCATCACGGTGGTGGTGGCGACGATGTACGCGCGTGCACGGGGTATGCGACGTGGGTATGACGCGGGTAGGCAGGCCGGCGCACCGCCGACGACGTCGACGTCGACGGGACGTTACCGTTGCTCCGATCGGGCTGCACCCAAGACGCGCCTCTTCCACGACAGCTCTCGTTGCGGGATATAACGGTCGGGACAATGTATAATAACCTTCTACGACTACGAAGCACGTCTGTCGTCCTGGGGAAGTCATCCGACACCCGTTGACCGCACCACCGCACCGCAACGACGCGGAAACGCGAGCGCACCGGGGTTACGTCGTCGTCGTTGTTGTCGTTGTTGTCGTGTCGACGGTCGCACCGTCGTCGTCGTCGTCGCCGTCGTCGTCGTCGTCGGCTCGGCACTCGCGGTACGTTGCACTCGCAGGTCGTGCCAATCGGGACGCGGGACCTCCTCCGTGGTCGTGGTCGATGACTTCGGGGTGGCCTCCTTCGCACGGGATAACGATAAGGGAAGGCGGTAGACGTCCTTAGATTTTGCGCCGGTCGATGTCTGGCGTGATACGGACTCTTTTCCCTGCCGCAGCCTTTGCCGTTGCTGCTGCTGCTGCTGCTGCTGCTGTCGCTGTTGTTGCCGTTGCTGTTGCTGCTGATGCGTGGAAGGGCAATCGGGCAGTAGTCGGGCTGGTCTCATGCGAGCGCACAGCGTGCTCGTGGCATGGCCGCGGAGTCGGGGATCGTCGTCGTCGTCGTCGTCCTCCTCCTCGTCGTCGTCGTCCTCCTCTTCGTCGTCGTCGTCGTCGTCGGTGTCTCTCGTCGTACGATTACCGCCCGTCGCATGTGTATGACAAATCATGTTCACAGGCTGTGAGGAGGCTCTCGCATTCTCTCTTGCAGCCCGGGCTCACGCGCTGCGCTACCCGAATGCACCATCGGACGATACGCGATGGATCTCACCGGTGGTGATATCCTCGGATCCTCGATCTCGACGGGCCCGTCGCTCTTGCCCGTTGCACCGTTGCCCGCCACCCCACACCGAGGCGAAATCGGCTAATCGGTACGGAGCACAGCGGCACTCTAATCGCGCGATCCTAACCAACGCGCGATTTCGCCCGCGGGACGGTGCGCGACGACGTCGGTTGGACTCCGCTTGCTAGATAATGGCTGCGCCCTTCTGTCCCTCCGATCCTTCGAAACTCTTTGGAACCGCATCGATTGAAAACGAAAACGGGTCAGTGGGTTGCCGTCGCTGATAAATAGGACTCCACTTTCGCGGCACGGTCTTCGCGCGGTCGAACACCGCTGGTGTTACTAGCGTTACTGCTGCACTGCTGCTGCCGCCGTAGCACCGTAGCCCGTAGCCCGTAGCCCGTAGCCCCTTCACATCTGTCGGGATTACCGCTTCGTTATCCTCCGGACCCTGCGATGCGGACGAGGCGATGCGTCATCCCAACCGGGTCGGATCTGCGGGATATATTGCGTTTCGTTAACTGGATCCTGCCGTGCCCGGGAGGGACATGCTCGACGAGTGACGGAGCTCGTCCATTCGACGGACGGACGGACGGACACCGATCCCTCGATCTCTCGCCCTCGATCCCCCCGGACTGCCCCGGAGACTCCGGAGAGAACAAGTTCACTCGCGATTCACGTGGCAGCCGACACGACAATGGCGCTTCTCGGCGCGCCTCTAACGGCCGCCGCGACGCCCACGCAGTCGATCGTCCCCGAGCGGACAGTTACACACCCACGATAACCGTTTCTCCAGCTGATGACTACTGTCGTTGAGTGTCGTACTGTCGCGACGCGAGGCGAGGGGCTGAAGGCTGAAGGGGCTCGAGGGTTGTCCGTCGCGCCGAGGAGTTACGGCGCTGCTCTATCGTCGTCGGGGCCGCGGTGCCGTCGTCGCCGTCGCCGTCGCCGTCGCCGTCGCTGCCAACGCGAGAACGCCCTCGTAGATACGGCCGCTGCGTGGTCGTCGCGGAATTAAACTCACATCTCGTCCCTCTCTCTCTCTCTCTCTCTCTCGGCTCGAGATTCCACGCGTACACCCCCCTCCGGCACACAGCACTCTCTTGGTGCGCTCCGCGTCGAGCCGCGAGGAACTTTGCGAGCGGAACGGTCGGACACTTGTCACGCACGGTGTAAGCGAGGGAGAGCCAGCGCCAGGTGCCTGCGCACTCGCTGCCGCCTCGCGTTCCGTCACGTCGCGTCGCGTCGCGTCGCGTCACCGCCGTTTCTCCGCGTTGCGTTGCGCTGCGCTGCGCTGCGTCGCGTCGCCGCCGCCGGCTCACCTCTCGCCGACGAGTTTCACTTCCGCACGCGCGGCAGTGCCCTTTCGCCCCTCCTCGATGCGACGCCGGAATCCGGAATGCGACCCGCGAGTGCGTTTATTCTCCTCTTCTACACCCTTTTCCGCTCCGCGCACCCACCCGCGACGACGGTGTCTCGCGGCCACGTCGACTCGCAGGGGTAGCGCTCGCGCTCGGTACCGCTCGTGGTGAACTCTCCGTCTCTTTTCCACTCCCCTTTTCGCGCCTTCACGTTCCTCTCCCTCTCTCTATCTCTCTCGCTCTCGCTCTTTTTCTCTCCGTCCTCCACCCTCCACCACGCACCACCTGACTGCTTCTCCCGTTCTCTCTCTCTCGCTCCCTCCTTCCTTCCCTTCTCCTCTCCCGCGTGTCTCGCACGCTATCTGCTCAGTGCTCACTGGTGCTCACTTCCCGCGACCCGCGACCCTTCCCTCGCGACGACCGCGGAACGGGATGGGCGGGACGCGAACGGGGCTAATTTCCGGTCGCGAATCGACTTCCTGTCGGGACCGTCACGTCGACATCGAGGCGCGAGCTCGCGTCTCGCGTTCCTCGCGAGCGGCCCTTCGCTGGTTGCACGTATCGGCCGTATCGCTCGCCGAGAGACCTCTATCCGAGGACCGAGGCCACCGAGGGAGGGCTGCCTTATTGCACACTCGTGTGCGACCGCAGTTGCGCGAACCGAGCTTTACTCCTCCATCCCCCTATTCCCCCTCGTCCGCAGCGATATATGGGGTGGCTCCGATATTACGCGCGCTTTCTTTGAGTATAGGTTTGTTAATAAGAGCTGCACCGAGAGAAATATGATGATTGTTTTGCTGTCAATCTTTTTCATCCTTAAAGACCTAAGAACTCTTGCGCTAAGTTTATTTTAGAGTATAAATTGCATACATAAGAATGTATAGAAGAACTTTATTTTTCATTTTAATTATTTTTTAAGTAGGTTATATATCTGTAAAGCTTTAATTTAAAATGTTTTCAACGAAATATTTAATTTTGGAAATAAAGAACAATTACTGAAGTAATCAACCTTCTAATATTCTCATTGAGCAAAGTTTGAGCTCAGGTTCTCCAGAGAATAGGAAAGGGACATGGGGTTTCACGTATGTGACGAGACTGACGAGTGACGCCGAGTTAGCCGAGTAATGCCGAAGAGAGGAGGAAAGTACTAAGTAGAAAGACACTTGGAAGCGCGGCGGTCGTTCGAACGGCGTTTCGTTCTGGTTTTCATGCAATCGTAATAAATCTCCGCTGCGTCGATCACGATCGCCCGGCCCGGGTGACAAATGGTGCCTGACGAAATATCGCACTTTCGCGCGAACTTAATAAATAATGGGATTGCGGCGTACGTTTTGACCAATGGGCAGGCGGGACGCGACTTACGTCGCGGAAAATACCGTATTGATCGCCGAGCGGACCAATCTGGCGCGAACTTTGACCGCGACCACGTGGCGCTGTATTTGAAATAGACTCAAAGCTAAAAGCCCCAAAGTTATTTTAAAAAACAAAAAAGAATTGATAATTTCCAGCCTTTGAGAACAGGGATTAGCTTCGAGAGATGTTCAAATTCTACTCCGCTGTGCTTCCGTGGAGTTTATTCGGCGGCCACGAAAGCCAAACTTGCAACGTCGGGAACGTCGACCTCTTATTTTCCTCTGTAATCTCTGCGTCGCGTCGTTGCGTAATCTCGTCGTTATAGCGTAAAAATCTAAGGAGAATTAATGAAAGAACGTGCTTAACGCTACGTGCAATTTCCCACTTTTGTCGAAAAAAATGGAGCGCGAACAAAGACTGCGGCATACGCGACGGATGCTGAACTTACCGCGGCCGTTCGTATAATTCTACGTGGGATCCTCGGTAAATCATCTTCTGGGAATCGCGTTCCGAAGTGCGACTTCTGATGCTGATGGAAGAAACTTCTGATGGTGCGTCATCGGGCAGAACCGGCCGATCGACCGCCCCATTCCCTCAACATTGCCAAAGTTTCGTATATCACCACGTCACGTGGCTATATATATGAGATCTACGTCGAAAACTCCATTTTTTTTCTCCTCTTCGATGAAACGCTAGTACGAGCGAACTTCGAGCGAGCAGTCAAAATATCGCGAAAAAGCTACTAACACAGTGCTTGTCTTTCTAAAATTAGAATTCGATCCAATTATGTCATAATTAATAAACTTTTTCTTCAATTAGAACGATCTTAACGAGTCTAACGTACATATCTGTATATTCAAAATACAAAGTCAAATAACTGAAAGAGACTGATCCCTTCTTGGCGTCGTCGTGAGTGTCGTGACCGATTGTACGCTTGCTTTATCTGCAATGCATAATTAATGCGCGATTCGTTATATTTAAGAATTTATTGCATATGCGTTGCAATGCATGAATTATAAATATATAACGTTATATTAGAATCATTGTTGATCCTAGTATGCTAATATGATTTAATGCAGTTGTTCGATACAAGCCCGCGGTGCGCTACATTTGGCCGTACGCAGCGCGGTACTACTACTAATACGTCTGACTATACATATACAACAACTACTGCCAGCGTTTACTACTGTACGTCAGACAATGTCTGCATAAGGTTAACACTTACTACTTTGCGGGATAAGAGTATGAGATATTCTTTTCTGTGAAAAAAGCGGAAATTGATTGTAAAATAATTGTTATATTCTTAAAAAAATAGAATAGCAAATGGTAAAAGCATAATTAAAGTAAAATAAATTGCACAAAGTGAGATGTATTTTTATTTTTTATTTTGATCATATTTTTGTAGCTCTTTCATTTATATATTCAATCATTAATTTATCTGTCGAATAAATGACATGTTCCTTCATTTGTAAAATACTTAACCAGATACTCATATCACGCAAATAGATAATTTAAGACATACATCCAATATAGATTTGTACGCCATAATGTACAAAACAATAACACACAGCATGTACAGAACAATTTTTCACATTGTTAATTTGCTATACAGAATTCGTTACATCACTTAATTACATTTACTAAATGTTCTATTCGTTGACGATGTTATACACAATAATTAATAAATTTCTTAGAAATATTCGATATATACCAGATATAGTTACAAATTTGTGCTTTTAGCAATATATCTAAAACTCTTATTTTTAATTACATTATAAACACAATTATTAAAAATTTGGCACATATTAATTACATATAAAATACATATAATAATAATAATAATAATAGAGTGTAATTACATAATGACTATTACATAAAGATAGAATATAACATATTAAAGATGTAAATACAATACATAGAAACCTAAAAAAAAACAAGTTTTAAGATTTGATTTTTCTTATAAATGATTCCTTTTATGGTACAAAAAACGAGTACTTGTCGCACCAACTTGAATTTTGTTTGGACCTGAGATAGGATTTTGAAAATGTTGACGCGTCAAGAACAGGAAAGTTTTAATCTCAAAGATATTGCCTACTTACTATCTATATATTCTATGCAACATTCTTCATGAAATATAACATCATTATCAATTTCATACGATTATATATAAGATCAATTTTAAGCTATCAACTATGTATAGTCTATAAAAAACGTATCGTATTTAATTATACCGGCAGACTATATTTAATGTCTATCAAATAACATATGTAGTTTCAGAATATGGCCTGACAAAATGATTATGAAGATAACTTAAAACTCTAATCGTTTTTTGCAGATAATCGTTTCCTAAGTATAAAAAATATATAATCGTTTTCTAATAAATTGAAACATAAAAAAAATTATTATTTTAAATTATCTGTTATATGTATATATGTAAATGGATCTATAATTTCATATTTTATATGTTAGTATTCTGAAAATATGGAAAATGAGAGGAAAAGTTAAAAAATATAAATAAAATAAAATAAAAAACTGTTATGTACAATTTATACATCATCTGTTATTACGTTATACAAACAAATATCTGTAACGTGATGTTTCTATCAATTTTAAAGCAGCTGATTATTAAAAAAGAGAGATTCACAGTTTTTACATAAAGAAATATAGAGATTCATTAAAATGTACAAGCGACCTTTGCGTAATTTGAACAATTCAAATATGTATACGTAGACATAAATCAAATTTTTCTTAATTATCTTTAATTTGTTTTTAATAAAAATTGACATTAACCAATAAGACAATTAGTGTAATATTTTTAGGACAAATTATGTTTTGTTTTTTCAGCCTTTAATAATGACCTCTAATTGTAAAAAATCTTAACTATATAATCTTAATTAAATAATCTTAATTAAACTATATAATCTTAATTAAATAATATAAAGATAAATAATTGTTAATATAATGATATATAATCATTGTACTGAATTTAATTATAAGAACATTATATATAATTTTGTTCTTTGTTAAAAAATTATACCGTTTTTCAAAATGTGTATAATTACACATTATTATAATTCTAATAGGCAGTAATTTATTAATATGCTATATTGTATAGATATAGTATATTAAAATAAATTATATTTTAGTGCACTTATACATATATATTAATATGTAGTACACTACGATATTAATATATGTATAGTACATGAATTTACAGAACAAAAATGTCCGTTCTTCTAAAACGTTAAATGTTTTGTTGTTAAATGTCAATTTTAGTTTAAAAAACTTAAAACAAGAATTATTTTTACAATTGCATATGCACTTTATCTAATATTACACAGAATTATTTTGATTATTTGTAATCATCATCTCTCATTAAATGTCTTACAAAAATTAAAAAAAAAGATTAATAACATGTAATATTTATCTACTTTTTTCATAATCATTATTAATGCAGTTTACCAATTTAATGACGTTTTGACTTGTTATAATTAAATTTCTTACTATACCTTATATTTCCTGTACATATTCTGTAAAATATTCTCCCTAGTTTTTAAATTGTGGACTGCATAAATTGTAAACTGTGTAAAATTGTATCAAAGTTGTACAAATCTTATTCTACACAATATCTACACAAAAATTCAAATGTATTTCCTTTTCATATAAACTTGAAACATTTTTGTTTGTCATGTGGTATTCGTGTTTTAAATAATATCGAATCAGCCCGATATTGTGTATTCAATAGAGGCATATAACCGAACACCTAAAACCAATTATTATGTTAAGTAAAATTTACAAATTTACTTAAATAATAATAATTATTATGTTAGAATCATTTAGATAAATGTAATAAAGCAAAACGTAAAAGCAATTAGCAATTAGAATATTTTACCTGTGAAAAGAAATTGATACATTTATGTCTCTCCTGAAAATGGGTATCATCTTCTGAAAGTGAAACTGGACAACCTGGACATCTGAATGTCCAACGTGATGTTACCTAATGTAGGAACAAGTATTTTAATGTTATGGAATTGCATATTAATACATTCATAAATTTTTGAAGTTTAATTGTATAATTAGAATGCAAACAGAAATATTACGTAAAATATTTATAAAGCCTGAATCAAGAGACAAAAAATTTATAATTTATAATTGTGATAGAGTAATGTAAAATGATCATCGTCTTTATAAAAATATATATATATGTCTTACTTTAACTGGTGGTTTTCTTGTAAGATGAGATATTAAAAAATTCATTGCAATGTCTTCACAGTTCATGTATTCGTCAACTTTATCACGTATAGCCTGTGGTAGCCAATGCGTGTATAGATATGTATAATGTTTGTGGATGAAAGCAGCTCCAGTTAAAACCATGGATAGTTCGCACGAATAATTAGAATTGTAATTCCAAGCGTTATGATAATTCTGGTCCCATGCATGAAAGCGACCAGGAAATCCAACTACACGATCTCGATGTTCCCTCCACACTCTAAAGACGTATGTATAATAAATAACAAAAGTTATATGGAATGAAAAGATTGTGAAAAGTCAGCTTACCTAAAACCAAACATGATTTCATCGTGTCTCAAATGAGCATCATCGTCAATAGAAAGAACAGCTTCTGTCTCAATTGCGTCAAATGGAAGGAATCTATTATTCAAACTATTTCTTGGAGCTTTTATAACCTGTCCAGATATATTTGAAAAGTATAATTTTAATGTGATCTTTAAAAACAGATGCAGATTTTATAGAATAATAAATTAAAATTACGTGTATAGGAACGCCGATATCAGGCCACTTGAGATCTTCTACAGGTGGTTTCGGACTGTTCCACACTACAAGTACCTTGTTCAGATAAGGCAAGCCGTAAAGACGTGCCAGTGAATTTATAAGAACCTGTTCCCTCTCATAGGTTAACATGACAATGGTAAATTGTTCTCTTGGATAGTTTCCTCCTAATGACTCACTAAACTCTTTTCCAGCACCTCCAGCACCTTTACCGATGGGTCGAAAACCCACCTCTGAGCCTATAAAAGAATAAAACATAAGATTAAATATAACGTAAGTCTCGTGTAACAATAATCTCTGAAAAAATGATTTTACCAAGAAATTTGGCATCGCTGGGAAGAACAGTATCAAAAGGTAATTGCGGATATAAATTAAATGGATCCATCCAATCATTCCAAATTTCATGACCTTGGATTAATAGTATTGTATAATTTCTCTTAAAAGCAGGAGATGGGTATGGCGGTTCTAAAGGACCCAAACTTTCTTCAGCTTCAGGTTCAGAGATGATGGTATCCGATTTTAAAGGCTTTAAAATAAAAAGTATAAATTATAAAATTAATTTTGTTCTTTATGTTAAAATATACTTTATATTTTTACATACTTTAACATCAAAAGCATATCACATTAAAATACATACCACAAAACTTTCATTAAAAACACTAGGACTGGATGTTTGAGGCGCTGGTAATGGAGGTATACCAAGTCTGTCTCTGACTACCGCTATGGTCGTATCCACTACACCTTGAGCAGTACTCATATAACGCTCCCACATTAATCTACCTTGTCTCCGCATAGTCAAAAGATCGTTGTCAGGAACAGCACGCAATAAAAAGTGCATTTCAGTCACTCTGGCCTAAAGTTACATTTTTGTTAGCTCTATTTCAATAGTGAAAAAGAAATTCGATAATATGTTACTATAAAAATTACTTTAGGTAGGAAAATAACTGCTCTCCTCCAAGCAATAACTTCGTTATAACTAAGCACAATCTGATCACCACCGAGAATAACTGGTATTGACCCAGCTCGTAATGCTTCGTACAATCTTGCTTGCATGAACGAAGTAGTCAATAATGTAGCATTACTGGGAGCTAAGATCAATGCAAATGTTGATTCCTTTAATATAGCTCTTCTGGAAGAATCAGTTCCACAAAGAGACCAGTCAAGAGTTTCCGCAGGCTTACTCTCCACAGAAGCCGGTATACATTCAAATTGAATGAAAAATTTGTCCAGAGTTATTCCGTTGCTCATATCTTTTAAATGTTGGATAATAAATGCGTCTATATTGTTATCATCGATTATTAATTTTTCCAGATCTATATCGGCATCGTCAACTTGATATGTCATCGGCGTGCCTATAAAAGTTCTCATTTCTCCTTGGAATGACAGCAAATATTTTCTTCTCGCCGGTAACATTTGTGCGCATTCTTGCCAAACATCTCCGCCAGGTGGTCCCAGAATTGGTGGAACAATTAAATCGAAACCATCGCGAAATTGATTTCTATAAAACGTGGACTGTATTACTATTGCTCTGCCAATATCCAGATTACTGAAGATATTTCCAGAATCCGCAGATAAATCTCTACGTGCAAGATTTAGTAATATGTGATTTCTACCATCTCCACCCCAATAGGGAAGTGCGTGTAATTTTTTTATATCTAAAAGTTTATTATAACGTTGATCATTCTTTTGATGGAGGCTTAATGCTTCACCAACTAAGACTATATAAACGCATGCCTCTGCTGGATTCCTAGTAAGATGTGGATTATATCCTACAATCAATATTTTATATACAACAAATTACCATAGAAAAATATCTCATAAAGCAAAAAACGTCTTTAATTACAATATTATTTATTTTAATATGTAATAATATAGTTTATTTATATATCTTTCATACATACCTAGTGTTTGTTTAATAGTCGTTTTTAAAAAACCATCCACATCCCACCCTGGATTAACTACCGAGAATTGATCTGGATCATACAAGTATACGGGAAAGCCGCTTGTCAATGCACATCGGCTGTGATCGAAACAATTATACATTCTGCATGATCGCGGATCTGTGCTGGGTAATATAACTGGCAGGGTGTTAATCAATATTCTCTTAGGTGGTGCCAATTCAGGCGTGTTTCTCTCCACCGCCTCTTTCTGCGCCACCTGTGCTTGCTCCACACTTATCTTTAATCTATCAAGATCCGTTTGCTGATGCAGCAACTCCTGCTTTAGCTCGTCTATCTTCTGCGTCAAGCTATTAACTTCGCCCTGAAGTCTTTGCCTCTTAGCGCTCAGGTCTCTCAATTCGTTACTCACCGAAATTTTTATGCGGAACATTTCCTCTATTCTCATCTTCAGCTGTGACGCTTTCATGGATGTGAAATCTTCAAAAGCTTCCAGGGTTGAAAAAGTTCTATACATATCCCTATCTGGCGTGTCAGATTCTACCTGAAAGGGTATAATCTCAAAGTTAACACAAAGCGTAGATTAATAATTGTTAAAAGCTTGTATTTGCTGTCTTCTTTAATTATACCTTGGATAAATAATAATGTGTAAATAATGGCACGATAAATAAGACCACAGACGTCAAAATTATTATTCTCGACAACTTGATATGCGCCAACCATTGGCACATCTCCCTCCCAGCTCCATTGTACAACGGAAGTACTCCCTCGTAAGTATTCCCCACCATGTTTATACGGAATTACTATGTATCTTCATCTGTCTAACAAATACTGGATACTTCCATCTAGCATTTTCTCAGATTTCTGCAAGCAACATTACATAAACATTAGAGAGTGACTTCATGAAATGAGTTCCACTTATCACTTTATATTTTGCATCAAAACAAAACAGTTCTTTTTTCATCAAAGCAGAATTTCTCGCAATAGTTTAATCTGAGGAATAAACTATAAAAATACACAAATACATGTATTACATTAATAATACCTGCCACACTAGAAACCGACATCGAGATTAAGACCGGGGATGATTTTATCAGAGCGTATCATGATGCCGTTGGTAATCTACGCGACCTCGCGGTCTCCTCCGTTTTTCCGTCAGCCGGATCGAAAACATCACGAACCGGAGTAATCTTGACGAGGAGCACTTTCGACGGGGTCACATTCTACGTCGCCCGCGGTCGCGTCCACGCGTCGAGGTTAGCGCCGAAAGACGCGTTTCACTCGCACACGGTGTCCATCCGATATCTCCGCTCTCGCGGGATCCAGCGTATCCGCCCGATGGCCCGATCCTCCCTGAGCGCTCCCTGAGATCTCAGCGCGCCGGAGTCGTGACTCGCGTAACGGCGTGGCGAACAGCGTGCGGCTGTCCAGTGTCCGGGAGTTTGTCTGTGTCTAGTGTGTCTGCGTGCCCTCGCTCCTCGCCCCTCGTCCCGCGCCTTTTTCGTCGGACCGTCAAATCAAATTCGTCGAAAGCCTCTGTATGTACACTACCGCCAGTACATCCATTTTCGAAATTGGTACTACGCAGCCACGTTTATTTTCCGACACTGCCGATAAAACATTATTTTGCGCGTTCTGAGCAGCAAAATGATGTTTTATCGGCAGTGTCGGAAAATAAACGTAGCTACGTGGTACCAATTTCGAAAATGGATGTACTGACGCTAGTGTACAGGGGCTTTCGATGGTGTCCCACGAGGCACGAAAAAGACCGGGATGGCCTCTCTCAGGCTTTCTCTCTGCCCGAGGCCGTCGCCGACATGCGCATGTTCATGTCAAGCGTAGTGCGAGGGGAATAATATTTTGGCTTTCGGGGGCCTAAAATTAGCCGGAAAATGGTAAGCTTTTCGGGAAAAGCGCGATTGTACGCCAACAAAATCACGATTGTGTCGCGTTATCGGTCGACCAGGTCCGTCTCCGCGTTCGGGACTTCCGCGCTTTCATCGTCGAGCTATCGGAATAACCTATCTCCGCGCTACCAACATTAATGGTGTTTTTCACGCTGAATGTCAGCCTCGTCGTCCGGGACGACGCGAGAGGCGACGCGAGGCCTCGCTTTTCCCGCTTTAAAAATATGGTCACTTTAAAACACCGTCTGACGCGACGCGAGACTGTCGACGTACCGAAGCGTCCTTCGAATGACGCGAGCTGTAGTTTTTGCACATATAATGACTCTCGTTCGGAGAGCCAAAGTAATTGTTTAAATTAAGATTGTATAACATACTGTTAGTATATTTAATTATGACAGTGAGATCCAGACTCATGTATTGGTGTCACTTTCACTTTTACCGCTTTTATAGTTAAATGAATTTGTAAGGTACAATATTACATACCACTTTGTTGCAGCATAAGTTAAAATTTTCACAAAGGGACAAAGTGAAAAAATTTATAACATTTACACAAACTGGGGAGCAAACTGCGATATATTGTTTAGCCCAAAATGATTGGAAACTGGATCTGGCAAGTGATAACTACTTTCAAAACCCAGAAGCTTATTACAAAGAACCGAAAAATTCTGTTGACAAAAAGAAACTAGAAATATTGTACAGCAAATACCAAGGTAAGATTGTCATGACGATATCAGTTGCAATGTACATTAGTACACGTTATTCATGTTAAATATTGTAAAGAAATAAATTATAATCATTATCTGTCATAGATCCAAGTGAACCCAATAAAATTACGGCAGATGGCATCATGAAATTTCTTGATGACTTGAATCTAAGTCCTGAGAGTAAATTAGTTTTAATTATTGCGTGGAAATTTCGTGCCGAAACACAGTGTGAATTCACTAGAGACGAGTTTATGAATGGAATGATGGACTTGGGGTAAATATTTCCTTGACATATATCTACAAGAGAGATTATTAAATCTAACGTATCTTATATTTTTCATTACAAGACATATGTAAATGTGACTATTTTCATAATTGTTATTTTCAGTGTGGATAGTATAGATAAGCTAAAAGCTCGGTTAGGTAGTTTAGAAAATGATTTAAGGGATCCTCTCAAATTCAAGGATTTTTATCATTTCACATTTAATTATGCAAAAAATGCGGGACAGAAAGGCTTAGATTTGGATATGGCGATCGCGTATTGGAACATTGTATTAGACGATAAATTTAAATTTCTTCAATTATGGTGTCAATTCTTACAGGTAAGCAAATTTCGGATATTGTCTTGAAAATTTATTTCTGGCAAGTTACTTTAAAATAATAAACTGATGTATTCTAGGAACATCACAAAAGATCAATTCCAAAAGACACGTGGAACTTACTGTTAGACTTTGCACTTATGATCAATTTGGACATGAGTAATTATGATGAAGAAGGTGCCTGGCCTGTATTAATTGATGATTTTGTAGAATGGGCACAACCTCGAGTTCGTCAGTCTCTCTAACGATTTTCTTCTTTTTGTAACATTCTCTCACACGTGATAATTTTATTTATTCATTTATAAAAGGTATATTTTTCAAGTTACTTTGTGAAATAATATTTTTTCCCCAATAACATAACATCGTTTTGCTTTTAAAAATGATCATAGACAAATTGATGCACATAATATAACGAATCGTAGTATACACTATATAGCATCCTGTAATATGCATTTTCAACATTTTACAATATATCGCTTCAGTAGATATGATTTCATTTGCTAAAATATGCAAAGAAAGAAATGTGTTTTGAGTGTGCTTAAAAAAATAACAGAGTTATTTACTTATTTATTAAGTTCAATTTGTGTGAAATCTACTAACCAAATAGGATATACAAGATTATCACTTGCAAAGTAATTTAATTGGGACTTTTGATTTATCTTCGAAGAGAAAATAAGCATTGCCTTGAAGTTGATCATATTGTACAAAGTAATATGATGTGTGGGATGTTTATTTACATGTGGGAATATAACAGAAAGTTGCTCAACCATACTACCATCGGTAGTATTTGCAAGCAATTGAAAAAAAAGAAAGAATACTTCTCAACGTTCTTTTAAAGTAATGTATCGGAAGCAAAATTGGAAGAGAAATTAGTCGATACGTTCCTGTAGATAGTAATTTCTAGAAATTGCGTTGTTGAAAATTGTTATTAAATAAATTCTACGATACTCTATTACGCGACACTTAGAATGTATATAAAAGTATAAAGAGAAAGAAATCTGTATTTTAGACATTATACTATTTCGGCATCGTTCTATTAATTTTTTTTTATATTTAATCAGGTTATAATGATGAACAAAAAAAGAGAAACTTATTTCTCGTATGTTAGAAAAGGATTATATATGATATATGAAACATTATATAAACATTGTTCTAGAAATCTAGAGAGATAGTATATAAATTTTTTTACGAACTTAATATAATAATTTTTATTTTTGATTATATGGCACAACTTTGTTTATTAAAATTATCATATAAAGTCATATGTGAATATAGTCGTTACAGATTTGATTCTCTTATCAAGTTTGTCATAGGTATTTTGTATGTTAGACATTATCCCTTGTAACTACATACATAAAAATTTAGCAGCAATATATTCAGATTTTTATCTACACAAAGTGTATGAAGATTATAAAGACGTCATAATGTAAAAAAATATGTACTATCACCAATTGAAAAGATCGTTAGGAAATCAAAATATTGTAGCTATATATATAGATATAATATTATAAAGCTATAAAGCAAAAACTTTCGAATAAAATTGTCTCGTCCACGCGTTTTTTGATTATATTTTATAAGTATAATGTGAAATAGACGATGGAAGAAAATCTCAACAGATATAAAACACTATAAACTTATTGTAATATGTAGTTACATATCGCCAGGGATGTACGTTTACGCAATGCTAAACTCATTCAGAGAGGAACGTACCATCATTCGAAATTTATGATTTTCGGTTATATAAATTATTTCCTTAATAGTTTCAGCATTGTGTAGACAATAAATTGTTTTATCAGACTTAGGAGAAACAGGAAGTACATTGTACATAATGTAAATAAATATATCAGTCTTAATCTATTCAGTTTGTCTGTTTAAACAAACTGCTGAATAAATATACACCACATTTTTGTGTATATTATCTCTACATATGTGTTTAAATAAAAAGTTCTGCTAAAAGTGTACAATTATATTTTGCGTATTACTTATGTATAAGATAATTAGAAAGATAATTATTTTATTTTGTAACTTTATAGTCGGTAAGAAATAAAATACGTTTTAGTATTTAGTTTCAAAAATGATTACAATTTACAAGATTTTTTACATTCGCATGAAATCCCATTATGGCCACTGCATTGTGCATCATAGGAATATAAGAAAGCTAACTCGTATTTATTAGCTTGTGTATTGTAACAATTCTTTAATACATCCTGAATGTACCAGTTGCATAATGATTCCAATCTATCAATAGTCGTCTGCGTCATATATTTTTTCAGTTAGAAGAAATTAATATTCGTGTTTACATTTTATCGTTTAGTACTCATTAAAGCATAGATCTCTCCAAATTTACTTACCTGAGCTATGACCAATCCATGATTTAAATTATTGACAGTATGACTGTGCGAATCGAACAAAGTGACCTGTGGATAAAACTTGGATCTTACTCTTATTTATACAGGATAATTATTAATTATATGTCAATATTTTAGAAAGTAAGTTTACAATTCAAAATAAAAAAACATGCTATATATGATGATTTATTTATGTGATGGACTTAAATATGGACATATAATTAAGAATCATCCTGTATAATTGATTTCGATTCTAGCTGAATTGCTTACCTTACTGGTATTCTCTTGAAATATAAACAATATAGTACGTCCGCATGTGATAAGCAGCATAAATAAAGTATGAAATTTCGGAGCTTTATACCATTCATATAAAAATGTGTTCATATTTTTGTATAGGCTTGTTTCTATCTCCTCGTGAAAGATATTGAACTTCTATGACAAAGGTATTATATTATGTTATCTAAATGTAAAATATATATACTCAAAAGATTGTTCTATTTATTCAGATAGAAATGCAACTGGATGGGAAATCAATAAGAATTTTTTTAACTGTAAATATTAATAAAAAAACACATAAAAATTTATATATTAGAATATGACTTATTTTAAATATTCCTATCGTACCCATTCTTTTAATATATTTAAACTCTTGCCCCCATGTTTTAAAGCATCTTCGGTATTCAAGTATGGATGTGATATAAGTCTTTTCTTAACGAGCCACGCATGAGTTGTATTACCCTCTATCATTGCCTCTGCCATAATAATATTCAATCTCGGACAATTTTCTATATCATAAATTGATAGATTTCCTCTTGATATTCGTACAGCCACAAGTAAACATATAAGTGTACAAGCTTCACTTACTGAGAGTTATTCAGTATACCAAAAAATCAGCATTATTGATACTTGGTGTATACAGATATTCTCAATATCGTTATAAATAACAAAGTATAATTACTTTTTTGTCCTGGTGGATAACGGCTTTGCGTAAATTCAGGATGATACCACAATATATCTACTTCATTATTAAAACACTCTTTCACATATGACGGGAAGTGATAGCTAAGTAATGGTGGTAAAGTCATAATTACAAAAGTACCTCTTATTCCGTGTATTTCTCATTACTTATTAATTTTGTTACCAAATACATCTCTTTGTGATTCATATTTATGTCCTTTATAAAAAGGTTTGATATATGTATATATATATATATATATGTGTGTGTCAAGACATTTTGGATGCCAAAATTTTGTACGATAGTTTGGGTTATGATTTGTATGTAAGATACTAGAGAAAAACAATTGTGGTGATGAAAAATAGCTGCATTCAGCAGATGCAAATCAAGCAATTGAATCGATTGATTGAGAAAAATATAATTTATTTATAGAGTATTTTTAAAATAATAATTGATATCTGAAAACAACTTGTTTAATGGTTTTGTTACGTAAATAATTACGCAATGGGAAAAACAATACAATTTTCTTATCATATAGTACTTTAAGATCTGTTTTCCAAAAAATAACCCCACCTTACCTAATTATGAGAAAATAAATAAAAAAGAAAATTGTTATTTAATATTTATTATACTTTATAATAACACATTTTATTAATTGAATTTCTCTTTATAATGACATTTTTACTTAATTGCAGTGACAATTGACATATATATATCAATCAATTGATTGTTTCAAAACAGTGATTTTTTTTAAGTGATATAAATTTTATCATTATCTTTTATAAAAAAGCATTGTTTCTATGAATGATTCTTTTAGCATTTAAAAGCAATGAATATATAAAATTTAATTTTCAATATGTACGCGTGCGAACGTGTATATGTTCCTTGATAATGTACTTTTTATTAGATATAAGATATAAAAGTATCTGTGTTAGACATGTAAATAATATATCACTTTACAATTATAAAATTAATAGTCTATTCAAGATTAGTCGTTATATACGTTGTATATGCCCAAGATGACACAAAATAGTGGAAATATATCTCATGGATATAAAAACAAAAGACATATTTATATATTTACATATAATTTACTGTAAAAATAGAAATATAGTAGAAGTTAAATGAGATACATTGTGTTGTAATAGAAAGTGATATTTCATGACACAATGTTGGTAAAAATTCAAATTTCTAAAATGGCATTGATAGCGTTCTTTGTAAAATACAATATCAAAAAATTGAGTTTTTAATTAAGTACTCATTCAAATTAAAGTCTTCTCATCAGTTTTTTTTTTAAATAATATTAAGTATATTATAGTTTTCACAAATAAAATATTTTATCATTTATGTCACTTATATTTATCTTTTGTAAAATTTTAATCAAATTTGTTTTCTATTTTTAACTTCCATTAAGCAAATCACATACGTATATACGAATATGATTTGAAGTCAGTTTAGCACTGCAGTTAGTCTTCTAAATCATTAGTTTATTATGAATAAATTTGTGTTTTTCTAAACGTATATTACACCTGATTTTTATTTGACAAAAATGTCTTTTGTCTGTCACTGTTATTACAAAGATGTGTTGGAAATCATTTTCATAAATCGTCTATATCATACTTTCACACATTGACCTCATAAAATCTGAAAGCAACATATAGTTTTTTGTATTATATAGAATACAGGATTATGTAGCAATTAGATCCAATTATACTTTCTACAAATTTTAATCAAACAGATAATCATGTAGATGTATTGTAAAGAGTGGGTGGAGGTAAAAAAACTATTTGTAATTTATCACATTTATTTTCATGTACTTTTTTAAATTTAAGATTAAAATAAACAATACTCACCGGTGATCAGAATGATCTATATGTAGTTGGGTAACGTGTTGGTATACTTGTGGTGAGAAGACGTGACCAATGTTCCCATCCCAGAAGTTTTGCAATTTCAATGCACTTTTCATCAATTTCTCTCAGTGGTTTTTCTTCATAATAGCGTGTTAATAATTTCAAGTAACGTCCATAGTGATTATTGACGTGCGCATGCCATAAAGATAAAATAATAACCTAGAGAAGAGAAATAGAAATAAATCTTACTTCTTATTTTATAGTATTTTACTTGTTAATTATCTATCGTTTATTCGAGAGTAAACATATATATATTTAATAAATAATATTATTGTTTACCTTATTATCAGTAGGTTCAGCGAATTTCTGTACTTCTTGCCAGTGATGTGTAACACTTTCGAGCAAGTGTTCAAAAGATCCATCTCCCTCTCCAGTTTTTGTTCCATGTACGTACAACCGCGCCAATGCGCAACCTTTCTTCACTAATCCTTCAATCAAATTATTCTTTTGCTTTTCCATAGTTACTTTGATTTTAGCCGCATCAGGACGCTGATCGTTTTTCAATCCATAATATGCTAATAACTTATCTTGATCAATATTTGTGATCACAGAATCAGCAACTGTGATTATTTGATTAGCAAACACAATAGCGTTTTCTGAAAGATCGTTCTGCGGTATATGTCGTCGTGTTTCAGAAGAATCTAAAGATGTCAACATGGCTGTGTGGACAGGTAAATGATCTGAGAAGGCGCCTTTCAATTCTCCATATAGCGAATTGGTGTGATCACCGGGTTCTGTTATGACAAGAACATATTTCATTAGTATTAATTCGTAAAAATTTTCAATTAAATGTACAATATATGAAAATAAATGTCACATATATTAAAGGCTACGTTTGCATACATGTAGATATTCATGTTAGATTTGTTATATTATAATTATATGATAACAAATGTCAGAGTTTTCAAATAAATTATATATGCTGTTAATGTAAATAGACTGTTTATCAAATATAGTAAAAGAATAAAAACTGTAATCATGGATACATATTTGACATATATAAATATCTGTAGAAAGTTAGATAAATGCAACAATTGCAATTACATGCTCAAAGGTACACATGTATCTTATATGGTACAAAAAAAGGACATGGATACATAAATGTTCACATCTTAAATTCAACCCAACTTACTTATAGATGGTGCTATTGGTAGAATATAAACCGGAAAAAAAGATAAAAATATATATGTGATAGTACTAATAAATTACTTTAAATATCTATTATATATATCTATTATACATCTATATAAACATTTAAATATCTAAATGTTAGATTACCAAATTTGGCAAGGTAATTGCATTTTATATCTCTTATTGCTTCCTGGTATTCATCCCACTTTGTAGTTTTCTCTTTCTCAGATTTAGGAGTAGGGCTGACATTTTTCTTGGCAGGCTCAGATATGATGTATTTAAATACATGACTATCCACCTTCTTTCCAATATCATCTTTACAGAAAGTCAATGTACCTTGAAGATAACTACCAGGGGTAGCGTATTTGGATACTCTTTGCAAAAAGAAAAGAAAAATATTTAATGTATATTAATTAAGATCAAAATTATATATTTTAATCATAAACATAGCAGTTTTGTTATTTTCTGATTTTTTAATTATATATATTACATGCTGAAGCCAGATAGAACAAGAAAACAAGTTGAATACTGTAAGAAGAACGGAACAGTAATTATAATATACAACAGAAAATAATATTCTCGTAGAGAAATAATACATTCCATTCATATCAAATATACTGGCATGTTACATTAGCATACAATTCAAAAGCGTAACATATATGAAAAGTCAAATAATTTCCTGTAGAATAAAATAATTCACAAGTAATTGGACAATATATATAAAGCTTGAAAACAGTTATACAAATATAAATATAAAATCTATGAAGAAATTTTTTTAATTTGTAACATTTTTGAAAAACAGATAATGTCAAATTAGTTGAAAGTAGCAGAAAAAAAGCAAATAGTTTATTTTTTAGTATGTAGGCAAATTTTTTGTACATATAAGTTTGATCTATGTGTATTGTTTCAATACATGTACATGTGATATATGTTGATGTATTTGCTTAATATTTAAGAATAAAAAAAGGAATAAAAATTTGCCTATGTTTTTAAGTATATCTTTCCTTGCAGTAAGCAATATCCTGATACCTCGTGTATAATATCTTGATTAAGCATAGACATTATCAGCATGCATTTAAAAATGTGTCGTTATATAATTGAGTAGCAAATGTTTTTGATTTTAATTAAAGCTTTTAAAAATGCAAAGTATACATAAAAATTGTATTATAAACTCACTTGTTTTCAGTGCTGCAATGTAAGATGAAAAAAAGTTATCTTAGTAGCACTTTAGCACTAAATAATATATTATTTTACCAAATACCTCTAAATAAATGTCATAGAATTTATATATATATTTCTGTTAATCAATTTGACATTGATGTTTTCTTATAAGTGTGTGTGTCTGTGTATATGCGTATGTGTGTATGTGTCCACAGTTTTTCTTATTTACAATTGATTCATAGGCATATAGACATTTATAGATAAAAATGAAGAATTTTTTAGGAATTAAGTTTCAAAAAGGAAAATTGATGATAAAACTACCTTATTTAAAGACGTTTTATTTCAATAAGATTTTAATATGAGAATTACTTACTCAATATTAAATGTAAAATGTTTAACGTTAAAAAGATTTATATAAAAAGAATTTTCAACACATTTTTTACTAAGGAAAATACGACTCCAAATTGATCAAAGAAAATGTATGTAAATTTTATGACATCAATTTAGAAACATCTTACATATATATAAAATATTAAAAATATAATATTCATAAACGTTTCTTTATGCATATACATACATATGCATAAAATGTATAATACATATTTTTTTCATAAAAAACGTTCATATGAATATTATTATTCATGTATTTAGCTCGCAATCAAATAAAAATGTAAAAATTACTGACTAAAGTCAAACAATATTTTACATTCAACCAAACATACTACTAGAATGCAATATTAATTTTCAATTCGTAAAATTATTAAGAGTTTATATACAAAATATTTTTATATACAAAAAATATAAAATTTTGCATAGAATATTTGAAGCGTACAGTTTATCAATGTATCAAAAAAAAATCAAATGTATACGATAAAGATTTAACAGTACAAATCAATAAATAATATATTTCTAATATATATCATAAATTCGTGATGTAAATTATATGCAATGATGAATATGATGCATAATGTGTATAATGTAAAAAATATGTGTGTAAAGATGAAGTTTGTATATTTAAGTTAAAACTTTGATATATAAAATAATCGATTTTAATAATCTATATTAGTATATTAGTAATTTTTTTATACAAAATGTTGCAATCAAAAATTTTAAATAAATATTTTAGAAGTTTTCAGTTCAAATTATAAAATTTTCTTTATAGATAACTTTCAGAGTTGCAGATTAGCCTTATACAAATAATTACTAAATATTCAACTACATCTATTATTATGATCGACAAGAAATTTAGAAATGTCAAACTAATTTATATCTATAACATAATAATGCAAATATTAAGAAAAAAAAGTTTACATATACAGATATAAATGTAGACACTTACTTGCTTTCGTTGGACAATGGAGCAATATACAAAGGAAGAATATGACCAGGTGGAATAGATGCAGCAACCATTTTTTTTCCACCAATAATAGCTTGCGATTGATTGGCATAAATGTCCAAATTAATTGGTGTACTAAGCTTCTGACTCAGAAGTAACGGCATGTCTGTTAATCTTTCCAATAAATCCTTTTTCTCATGACGTACATGCATTTTCAAAGTGTAGTCTCCCTTTTCTAATTTGTGAATTGTATACTGTAACAGATTAATATTATTTTCATACGTTAATTAAAACACTAAGCCAAGTTCTATATTTATATCATGGAATTATTATATTATTGTAAAAAATATACAATCCTAAATATATTTTCTTCATTAAAGAAATATTATGTATTTCATATATTAATTATATATAAAAAAGTTACAATACTTCAACGACAAATCTAATATAACGTTTTGTAATATGTTTTAATTAAATATTTAATTTAATAATTTAAAAAACTCACTTTAGATGGATATGCATCTCCACAACTTATTAGTTGTTTGTTGCAATCGTAAATCATCCACATTTGACTTTCATACTCGCTTTCATACAACAAATCACTAAGCAATGCAGCATTTGGTGTGACCTCAGTTGATTTTGCCGAGTGGAATGTATATGTTAGTTGCAATTCATATATTTGTCGTGATGGTGGAATAATATCACGTGCTCGTAAAGGAGCAATTTTCGATTCGTTAGGCCTATAATTTTGCATGGTAAAATGTATCTCGTAATCATTAGTGTAAAAGTAATTATAGATATGATGCAAATCTTAAATAAAACGTACTTTAAGACTTGAACAGATGTTTTTAGAGAGATGTTGGGTACAACTTCTTCATTTCGAAGAGAACTACGTAATTCAAGGCGATTTATGCCGTCTCCAGACAGCATTGTAAGATTACCATTTATCATATGAATTCCATGAAATTCTATAGAATAATCGATAAACATATCGCCTAGATTTGCCCAATATTTCGCGATAACTACTTCTAAAATTAATCCACCCTGAAAAAATAAAGATGACATTAATGTATAAAAATATAAGCTAAATGAATACAAATTGAGCTTTTTAAAATGTAATTATGTATCTTTAATATAAATTTTGTATACCTGAACAGCAAATGGTTGAACAGTTTCTGATTGAGATGTCACGCTGATTATTCTGTTAACTTCAAGAGTTTTACAGGCTAAACGAGGTTTTAATTGAATAGTGTGCATCACAAATCTACCGGTTTTATCCTTTTCTGTGCTTTTTAATCTGAGAACTAATTCAAACAAAAAACAACACATAAAATATACTATATATAACATTATCTAAATTATATTAAACAATTACATGTGATGAAACAGCCTTGCCATGCTTTTTCATACATGATCTCCTACCTGCCCAAGTAGCATCTTCTGGAACAAGAATAAAATGACGCTGAATTGTATTTGGTTTAAATAAAACATTTGTATATGTTAAGTCTGGCAGAAGTGCAGTCTTCGGTATTGTCATTGGCTGGACAACAGTTACCGGAATTTGGAATACTGGTCCTTTCGCGATATTAGTTACGTCATATGCTCGTACACTGAAAGTTGTAAGTGCAAATTGTTGCAATCATTTTAAAATAATTAATACAATTAAAAAATATTTTTTTTTACCTAGTGGCATGAACACCTTCTGGTAAATTAGTAGCTTCAATTCTAATAGCAAAAGCACGAGGCATATGCATCAAATCCAGATGTGTTGGAAATTGGACCCAGGAAGCATCACATACGAGTGTTAACTTCAGATTAAAATCAATTTTGCGTGCTGGATCTACAAAAAGACAAAAATTTGTTTATATAAAAGACATTATTTTATATATTATTTATTCTAGAGAGATCTGACATCAGGATAATAAAATTAAAAAAAGACAATTGCAAAATATCATTATATGCGATGTTACCTATATTTTCGCTATTTATAAATACTGGTTCAACCGTAATTGCATAATCCTTTGGGCGATCAATTACACCTGTTCTCATATGAATGCCTTTAGAATTATTAACACCGCAATTGACGGCAAAGCGTACGTCTCTTTCAGGAGCCTCACAACACGAGACGAGATTATCAAATGCACGTTCGACTTGCAACAGACCAGAGCCTTGTGCAAATGGATCTAAATTAGGTATATAAAGAGCGGTATTTTCAAGAGCCCTCTTTATACTATAAGGAGAGTATAAACAACTCTTGGCAAGAAGACCCGATATAAGAACCGCTGAAATATAGAAATTTGATATAAAAATATTTTTATAATCATACCTATAGATATCTTTTAATATGTAAATAGAAATTTTGATATATACCAACTGCCCCAGTGACATGTGGACTTGCCATACTTGTACCATTCATAAGTTGACTTTTCCTGAGAGTAAAATTTGGAACGCTGGTGATGGCACCTCCTGGTGCACATACTGTTACACCAGCACCTCCGTCTATCATTGGACCACGGGAGGACCAAGTATATGGCATGCCTGGCATCTTTTCTCTTAAAGAATATTCAGCTACCATCATATCAGGTGATACATAAGCACCAACGCTAATAATACTGTTTGAACTGATGTCTGGAGGAGTTCCTATATATTTTTTAAAGTATTTGGATATAAGACATAACGCATTGAAAAATTAACTTTTTGCATATACTTTATATTTATAATATTAATACAAATTGCATTAGGCAATAAAATTGATTCTAAGAAGCTGATACAACAGAGAGTATATATGAAAAAGAGAGAACACTAATAATAGAATTTTATTATATTTACCAATGGTACACAAAGCTGGTCCAAGATTGCCAGCAGATGCAACCCAAGTTACGCCATATTCGTCAATAACTTCGTTCATTAATTCTCCTATTCTACCTGTATTTGACCAATGAGCATGTTCTCCGTAGCTCATGTTTATGACATGAATCTTCTCCTTACGTTGCATTATGTGGATCATCGCTCGTACAACGGAGGTCCCTGTTTCCATTGTGCCAATACGTCCATCACCAACAGTTAGCGAAATAATCTGAGCTCCTGGTGCCACTCCATTCAATTCTGGATTATCAGGGAAATATGCAGCTGCGATTGATGCCACATGTGTTCCATGACTCGCTATAATAAAATTCAATTGAAAGAAAAAACTTAATAGAAAAATCGACATTTAATTTTACAAAACTTTAATATGATTTTTTATCAGACTTACAACATAAGCTAACAATTTCTAATGTATTGCCTTCATCGTAGATATTAATACTAATATTTAACTGGTCTTCTTGAGTGAGAGGAGCAAAATCTCTCGTGACAGAATATTCACCAAGAAAAACACCAGTTTCCAGATTACCCACTTCAGAAGTATCAATACATGCTCTGTCATGGAAAAAATAGGCATAAAATTAAACAAGTAAATATAATGCAAATAACTTAGATTTCGAACAAACAGGTATGTGCATATTTAAGCTTATCACATACTCGGAATAGGATTACCTCCAAATGTTACCATCGTGGAAAACAACGCAATCGTAAGTAGGTCCTACATCGCAATACTTTTTTTCAATATTATTCAATACTTCAACTCGAGCTTCAAATTCTTCCTTTTGCAGTCTTTCTTCCGAAGTCGATAATTGTGGATTTTTGCTCTCAAATTCCTACACATCGTATAATTTACCATTAATAATTAGCTAATTATTAATAAAAAGTTAATAATGTATTAAAATACGCTTAATTTGTAAATAAACAATACACAAACAGGACAATAAACATTTTAGCAATGATACAAAACTTCTGCTTATAATAATTTAATTCGACATATAAAACATATTTTTAATTCTAAAAAATTTTTCTACATTGATAATAATATACTTTTATATCTTCAATTTCTTACATTTTTAAATATTTTTCCTCTTGCACTTATAAATTAATATTTAAATTATGTACTATAAAAATATCACAAAATTAATAAGAATACTACATATATATGTAACGCCCTTATAACAGACTTAAGTAGATATTATATAATGGAATCAATGCCTTTACAATAGATCAATCTGCCAAATACAAATATAGCATTAGATACGGATCACTGTGACGTGTTGTGAAACAGTGGCCTCAATTAATTGCATGGTTTGACAAGCTCACGGCACTCCTATCTTTGGATCACATGGACTAAAATTCTAATTATAATGCCAATTAGAGATATTTCTATCGATTTCTATCCAGTAATTATTGCGATACGTCAATAATATTATGATTATATATACATCAAGAGGAAAAATAGCAACTTGACATTGTAAAGCATTAAAAATTTATAATAGATAAATCTTGAAACATCAAAGAATGAGATGGATAATTAATAGCAAAGAGATTTAACATTGAGATGACGAATGACTCCGACTCGTAATCAATAGATCCTGCATACAATCCCATATATGCTTCGGTTTACGAGATTGTTTGGAAAGTTTTAAAGATTGTGAATAAAAGAGTGGGTGTATTATTCATTTCGGAAACAAATGAAAAGTATTACTGTATCGTAATTAAAAATATTATACCTGTAATCGTCTGGAAGCTTCTGCAAAAGCTGTTTTATGTCCATCATCCCAAAGACGCTTCTTACGTTCTGCCACCACTCTTTCCTTAAGTTTAGTAGGATATAACGAATACAAATTCTTTAAACCGATATGATATTCTCCACTAGGGTTATGCCAATTAGATGGAACCTAAACATCAGATATTGCAATTCGTATATAATGTATGTGCTGTTGTAATAAATATAACAGTATATTTTATTATAATTAAAATTATATGACAATTGAGATGACAATGTATGTATCTTTATATCTTGCATATATAGCTATGACTTTTATATTAAATCTGGCTAGTTTTATATTAAACTGGCCAGTTTAATGGCTTTTATTTGTGTTTACTCATACTTCTGACAATTTAAAATTCTAAAAGCAACATTATAGGTTATGAATAAAAAATATACACTGACTTTTCATACATAACTCAATCTTCCCTAAGTAACAGAACAATTTATAAACATACCTTTAATTTACGGCCAGTCAGGCCAATTATATATCCGTCTGGTGCTTGAACAACTTTGCTAGTATCTACATCCCCAGCTCCGCTGCAGTCAAATCTCTCAATAATTTTTGGTTTTCCATCTGAAGTCACCTAAATCCCATATACATTGTATTTATAGATAATAATATCCATTTTTTAAATTAAAGCTTATTAAAGTTATGTAAAAAAATTTTACATTGTTATAAAGATACAAATTTAATAAAAACTACCGACAGTACAGTGTACATAAAAGAGAAAAATGATAATTATACACCTTTAAAATTTACCTATTGAACAAATATAATAATATATTGACAAAGATCATGGCATAATGTGAGAGTGGCTATAAATTTCAAATTACTGTGACAAAGCTCAGTCAGGTTTATTAATAGATTTTAAGATGTCATTGACATGACAAAGTCCAGGCAGCTTTCTGACAGTTAATAGGACAGTCAATAACAAGTTCTCATAATGTGACATTGGGATTAAGAGGATCGTCGTATCGGGCAAGAGTAAACGAACGGCATGACTGTTATCTTTCAAAGGATATAATTGGTGAGATACAGGGGGCCAACTCGGACCAGTAAGGAACGAAGAAAGAAAAAAGGCAAGAAACGATATCCATTATCGAGTCTACGTCTACCACTACTCTAAGACTTCGCATTCGCATTTCGGGAAAAGGGCGGTCCTTTCGGGCGAAAGGAATTAGCGCTTTTGCGGAAGGCGTGTCGAACGAAATAACCAATGTTCTCGTGGATTCACCCTCGCTGGCTGAGCTCACCTGCATACCCGGGGCCCCGGGGTCCACCCCCGAGTCGAGGATCGCAATGACGACACCCCGGCCATCGTACTCCGGATATTTGGTGATAAACTGAGTGACACCCGTCTCTTTCTTAGGCAGCAGGCCCCAAATAGGAAAGTTACAATCGATGATGTCTGCCATGTTTCGAGTGCCACTGCCACCGTGACTCCGTGACTGCAGGAAAACCACCCGAGATGTTTCCTTTGTACTGCCGTAGGTCTTATATATCAATCGAAGAATCGACTCTGCGCCTGCGTGCGCGCCAGTTGGATGCGCCAGGTTTCGAGGTTAGGTTAACGGCGGACGGTACGACGGTTTTCGATTAATTCATGCAGCGTTAATTTAATTTTACATTAGTTTTATTATTGTACAGATACAGATATTTCATAGATAAAACTGCAAAACTTCATTTTTCCTATAATTTTCACTTGCATGAATAATAATAATAATGGAAATGTAATTTTACAACTTGAATATTATCTGCGATAATATTCAATAAAAATATATTTATAAATTGGATACATCTATAGTCTATAGATTAAGATAATATATCATAAAATTAACAAATAAAATAAATCACAAGGTTAATCTTATAAATTAATTATAATTCATAATGTTATTAATATTATAAAATTAATAATATAATATAATAAAATATATTAATGTAATTAATGTGTAATTAATGTAATCATGAATGAAATATAATTATATTAATTATGAAGGGGGTGTGTAAATCTCCGAGTTTCCTGGTCGTCGTTCAGATGGCGACACTCGCACCTCCGGCTCCGATCGCTCCGCGTCAATAACCACGAGCGGCACGAGGCCGAGGCACGAGCACGTCGCGTGCAGGTGCATGCATCGCGCTGCGGAGAGTGCGGAGCGATCGAACACACACGTTCGGTCGGTGTCCGTGCGCCGCGGAGGTTATGTTCCCTGGTCCCGTGTGTATATTTTGAAATCGGCAGCCAAACTGGCTCGATTCCCCGGACGCGCGTATCCCGTGTCGCGCGGGAGTACGCGACGCTCGTTGTCAGGGTCAGTCCGGTCAGTCGTGCCGCGACGGGAGTGACGTAAACGCGATAATTCGAGCGCGGAGCGAGTCATGTGCGAATTTAAAGCATGGTTGTCACGCAACGAAAGATGAAGCAGATCGCGATCTTCGCGGTTTGCGTGCTGCTGGGTGAGTCCACGGATAGGGTTACGGAGGAGCCAAGAAGCCAAAGTCCCTCGGAGCGCCCTCAGGAACGAGGGGCCCTCACGCCCCTCACTCGAACGGGGGGCACCGTCAGCTCGAGATGACGAGATTATTCGTCCCCGACTCGTTTGCGCCGCGAGATTTATTCGCCGCCGATACGCCACGATACGTCGGGACGTGCAATAAATTGAGCGATTGCGATCTCGCATGATCTCGTTGTTTGCTTTTCCCCGCTTTTAATTCCCGCAAATTTGACATCAGGCGACTCCTCGAATCCCTTGATCCCTTCCCCCTTTCCCGGTCGCTTTTTTGTCATTTGTTTGTTCAGTATAATCTCTTTTTTTTTTAAATTTATGTTTACGTGTTACGTTTACGTAACGATAATTGTATAGTTTCGTTAGCGCTCCACTGCCGTGTAATATGCTAGAAGTCTAGTATACCGTGTTGTAAAAATAGCAAAGTGTTTTAACGTGCCTTTCGTGCGTTTATCTCGTCATGTATAAAACTCGATAAAAGTCGACCTTAACTCCGATAAACGAAACATGCGATCGAAAGTTCTTTGAAAGTTACAAGTCGTTGCAAGGATGATTTTTCCGTTAAATTGAAGGGGGCGAGTATTTTCAAATTAACTTCTCGGTATTTTTTTTTGCCTCCGTGCAAGTTGAAGCGCGTAACGTCGATAAAAGCCTTTTACAGTTTGGATCACTGCCTTAATTAACCACCGGTGATTACACGTCGCGATCGCGTCATTATCGAGAGATATAATCTGTGTAACTTTATCGATAACCGAACTTTCCATTTCAATCAAATTCATTACGAAACGGAAAACGTGCCTTGTGCTTTTTTACTTCAATGTTGACTAGTCCCGATTATTTCATAATTTCGGTACATAAATATAGACAAAAGTAACTGAGCGCGAATAATAAAAGGCCACTCTTCCACTCTTGTTTTTCGTAAACAAGATATAATTAATATTTAATTTATTAAAACGATTAACTAATATCAAAACAACGAGAATCAATTGATATTAATATTTAAATTCAGTGGCGATCGGACAGCTTTCTCAGAGCGCGAATATATGCGGCATGTATAAATTTTATGTAATTATGTAACATTTGGCTGAGCACCCCTGAATGCCGAGCGAGAGTTGGAGAGCGAGACAATTGTGGTAGTAGACAGTAGTAGAGCGAGCAAATCTTTTGGGCATTAGCTGCTGCGGTTGCCTGCGGTCCGTTTCAAGTAGACTGTCATTAGGAACGATAAAAAAATTAAATGAAAAAATTAAAACGAAAAGCAAAAAGTTTACCGTTTTATCAGTCTAAAAATTTTGCTGAAATATTGTGACACCTATAAGAATTTATTTAATTAGAAAATAATTCGATGGACGATGCGAATTTTATGTGCGTGTCTTCCATGTTATTTTTTCCAAAAACCAATTTGTAAGATATATTTATATCTAACTTTATATCTGTAAAGAAAAAGTACCTCTCTTGCATAAGTTTACAATTCCTTTGCTTATTATTACGATGACAAATGTAATTATTGTATTTTAAAATTTAAAATTTAATGCATAAAAAAACAGGTCTGTGTAATCCCAGATTTGTAATATCGTTTTCTACACTTGTAACAGTCCTGGGCTTTTACAAAACTCTGGTGACCACTGAAGAGGAAAGATCTTTCAATCGCGGCCGACACCGCGCCGTACTCGACGGGAATAAAGCTAGTCTAGGCGACAAGAACGAGCTCGCCGAGGTCGTAACGCAGAAAGTTCGCGATGTCGAGGACGAGCCGGCCGACGGGGACATCAGGGACATCGAGGAGGCGAAGGTTCGGATCCGCGAGCTGGAGGGTAAGCTTCAGCATCTGGAGGCGGCGATTAAGAACGGAGTGGCGAAGGACTTCCCGACGGTGAAGTTCCTGAACTACAAGAACCGGAAGCGGATCCTGGTGACGGGCGGCGCGGGTTTCGTCGGTTCCCACCTGGTGGACCGTCTGATGCTCGCCGGGCACGAAGTGATAGTCGTCGACAATTTCTTCACCGGCAGAAAGCGGAACGTGGAACACTGGGTCGGTCACGAGAACTTCGAGCTGGTGCATCACGATATCGTGAGGCCGTTGTATCTTGAGGTCGACGAGATCTATCATCTCGCCAGCCCGGCCAGTCCGCCGCACTACATGCTGAATCCCGTGAAAACAATCAAGACTAATACCTTGGGCACGATCAATATGCTTGGTGAGTTAGCCGTACGGGGCTGAATTTGAAAATGAAGATATTCGAGACATTCGAGATATTCGAGATAACATTGTGTAATTGTTGTTGACGGTATTTCAGGACTCGCGAAACGAGTCGGTGCACGAGTGTTAATTGCGAGCACGTCGGAAGTGTATGGGGATCCTAACGAACATCCGCAGGCAGAAACTTACTGGGGTCACGTAAATCCCATCGGTAAGAATCTGTGTGCGATGTAAATATAGATTTTTCTTTAAAGTGTAGTGTAGGCACTTCGATGATTGGCATACTGTTGTATATAGGTCCGCGGGCATGTTATGACGAGGGAAAACGAGTTGCCGAGACATTGAGCTACGCTTATATGAGACAGGAAGGCGTCTCGGTCCGAGTTGCACGAATTTTCAACACCTTCGGTCCCAGAATGCACATGAATGACGGTCGCGTAGTGTCGAATTTTATCCTCCAGGCTTTACAAAATAATTCAATCACGATTTACGGCAGTGGAAAACAGACGCGATCGTTTCAATACGTTTCCGATCTGGTGGACGGATTGGTAGCATTAATGGCATCTAATTACACCTTACCTGTGAATATCGGAAATCCTGTGGAGCATACAATTGAAAGTAAGAGCCGCTTGTCATTTTAATCATGTTTTTCCCGATATTTGTTTGTGATATTTATTAAAGTTTAACATTCTAATTTGCCTTAGAATTTGCGCGTATAATAAAGGACCTGGTGGGTGCTACCAGTGAAATAGTTGAACTCGCGGCGGTCGAGGATGACCCGCAGAGAAGAAGACCGGATATTAGCAGAGCAAAAAAATATTTAAATTGGGAGCCCAAGGTTCCTTTGGCTGAAGGCCTGAAGAAAACCATAGTGTATTTCGCAAAGGAATTACAAAGGACAAAACATTCTCAAAAAAACAGTTTTAAACAGTCTTCTTACAAAAACGATCACGATATTGTAGAACAACTTTAGGGATTCAAGTGTAATGATACGATTAATGTATCCACTTTCAGAAGTGGCGTGAAAGTGCCATTAAGCTATGGACCAGTATGTGCCAAAAAATCCCCGTCCAATTTGAATTTTACATAATTTACGTAGCAATTAACACAAACACATACACACACGATATGCGATCATTTAAGTAATCAGTCTCTCGAATTTCTTCCGATCAGGTACATATGTCACATAGAAGCAATAATTTAAAATATATCCCTTTTTCCATGACTCTTTCCATAGCTCCCTCTCCATTGCTCTCCTCCTTTTTATTATTTTTAATTCTAAATATATATTTTAAATATATTAATAATACATTAATATAATTTATGTATTAACATATTTTATATTATTTATTTTTCTTTCTTTTATTATTGCAAAATAGCGTGGTCTATTGATCTATTCGTCATATCTATATATTAACTTTAGATCGGGAAATATTTTTTCTTTTATCTCATATTTGTATATGTCACAGTAAAAGCGTGAATCGGTAAATGTATACACTTACTAATCAATATATGCATTTACTAGTCAATGTATACATTTACTAAATTTTCTTTTAAATTTATATCTTTTAATAAGCAACATTATTATCACAATGATACAGATTGGATTGGGTTACATTAGGTTTTTTTTTTTTTTAGTAGGGGTCTGTGCGCTCCCTACCCCTCTATCTCACTACACTCATATTTATTAGAGCTCTTGTATGTGTATACATTTACTGAATTTCGCGCTTTTACCGTAACATATATATATATATATATATATACTCATACATATACTTTCCTAGATGCAGAACTGAAAAATGGTGCTGGTGATATAAGATGTTGTTTTTCTTTTTTTATATGTATATTATTAATCGCATAGCTTGGATATGAAGTAATTTCGCTTAGATACATATAACAATATTTATATGTAACTAGGAAATGTTTGTTTTTGATTCATTATAGTCATAATAGTGATATTACCGAAGATGTACTTGCAATAAAATCTTGAAAAATATTTATATTATTAGGTTATTCAATTATATAGCAGTAATGAAAATTTGTGGAGTCTCTTATACAATGCGATTGAAACAGATGGTATCCAAGACAACAAAATAGTATTTGTAATAATTGTAATTTATATTATTTTAGAAATGGATAGTTATACGATACATAAAATAGATATAGTGTGATCATAAACTGTGAGACTGTAATGACAAACAACGTATAAGCGAGAAAATAATTTTATATTTTATATATAAGTGTAGCAAAAATCACCTTTACGATAATGTACCCTTTACAATGTAACTTGTATAATGTGAATTTATGTGAATTTATTAATGTTAATTCTTATATTGTCGTTATCGAAAATTACGAAATATTAGTTTATCGACAAATCTCTTTCCTACCAACGTGAAAATAAAAATGATATATAAAATATGATGTAAATAATTAAGTAAATGTATATGAAAATCTCTTTGTATCCAAAATTTAAAAAATATAATAATATGTACGCTGAATATGAGTATACTTCAACATGTATAAAAATATATATATTGGCGTTATCTTTATTTAGTAAAGCGTAAATTTATTTCAGTTTTATTCTCTCTCGCTTTTCTTTTACTTTTTTTTATTTTCAAAACGTAATTATCAAATATAGTTTTGTTCTACGCATAGAAGATATAGCTAAGATCTAAAAAAGACAGCGAACATTAACGAGTTAAAGCATAAAGTCTATTTAAACTAATTTAATCAAATTTAGTATTTACTTTTCTAAATTGCAAATTCGAATATTTACGAAATAAAATTAAGCCGCTTCCCTGTTTCCTACAGGTCGAATCTTTCTAAATTTTCTTGATCAACTAGACAATATGATCTCGTTGTGCGTACATAATAAAAGTCATATGCGAAACGACGGATTCCAAGACGGATGGAATTCCAAATGAGAGAATTGTCCATGTCGTTTAGAGCGACTATTTGAAGGGCCGATTAGTCGTAATGAATGTCGCGTGGGCTATGACAGGGCGCGCGTGGTCGGTCGTTGTATCTCTTCGGAAAAGACAAACGGAAGGTAAAGGAGAAGTAAATGAAAAAGAAAAAGAGAGAGAGAGAGAGAGAGAGAGAGAGAGAGAGAGAGAGAGAGAGAGAGAGAGAGAGAGAAGCGAGGCCCGGTTGTTCTTAATGATAATGATTGCATCCGGGATATACGGCGTCTCGGTTGGCGCAAACGAAAGTGCCGCTACGAGGGTGATGCTGACGATGATGATCTAATCGTTATAAAGGCGTACGTTCGTATAATGAGGTCTATGTCGAAACGCCGAGAAGCACGTGAGCGACGCACGACTACGTGCTTAATAAAATTTAAAAAAAATGAAATGGGGGGATCAATTGCAGATCTATTTATTTCAGCCGCGATTTTCTGCGCTTTCAGCATTCGCGGCCGGAAATAAATTGCGCGACTCGATCGTATCCTTGGCGTCTATTCTCTCGTGTATCATTAAACATTACACGTGTCGACCTTACGTTACTCGCGTGAGATGTAAAATACACCTCAGCTTTAGAAATTATCTACAAAATTCACATAGTAAAACTTTCCACCTCTATTTAATTATAAATTAGGGTCCCCAACCTACAGTCCGCAGGTTGAATTCGGCTGCCGTTTTATCACCAGCCCACCAAGAAATTTCGACATTGTATATGTATGTTACGCCTTCGATTCTGCCTTCGGTTCGATCGTCTCTGCGTCGGATTTTTTATAATGCAAAAGAATTTGAATTCGAATATCCATCCTTTATTTGTTATTCGTGATATATGAAAGCTTTTTATTTATATACGGGTTTCGATATAAATGCGAAATGTACATATATTTTTATATATTTATTTCTTATGTATTAATTTATTATTAATCATACAATTAATTAATTTTATTAATTGTATACGTTAATAGTCGAGTAATATGTACGTTGTTTCTGAATGAAAATTTTTCTTATATCTATTCTTTATTATTTTCTAATTAACGATATAAATATTTCTATTTATTTTAATAGGTACGACAGAAACATTACATGTATGATAAAGCATAATCGATTCGATATCTGATTCTCACGCGAGTGATTACGTTAAAAAAACCTCACACAAGTATAATGTAGGGTTAACGAGACTGAGTAGACTGACACGTGCCTTTATGCATGTCAGCATGTATGTATACTTTCATGCGTAAATAGCAAAGTTCATGTGCGTAACTTTCTTTCAATTACAAACAACGATCGACGGACGGGGGAGCGCACGGTGGCGTGTGTGTTCTTGACATTTCATTGATTTTAGCTCGATAAAATAAATATCGTGCTGATAAAAATGTCTCGGATGCACTTGTAAAGGTTAATTGATCTGCAATGCGTTACGTAAGGCGGATGAACGATTTCTCGGATATTTGACGGATGTTAACGAGCGAGATTCGCCTCGCCATGTTCGTTAATCGGCGAAACGATTCGTTTCATGATATTAGTACTTCTTCAAACCGAGTTCTATTTTTGATCCATTCTATCTCTTTCAGAACGCGAATTAGAGAAGCACACGCTTGTTAGATTTAGGGATGCTCAACCTTTTTTGTCAAAAGAGCCACATATCGGGGCATATTATTTGGGGGGTGCACTTCTCGTATTTAATATTCATACATTATAGTTATTGATAACAATTATATAATAATTTGTTATAATAATAATACATATTATAAGATATACTATTATACATATATATATGTTGTTACTATTACCATATATTTTTTAATTATTATAAGAAATAGTTATATTATTAAATTACCAAATAATTATCAAATAATCAGTAGTTACGATGCGCGAATATCTAGATACGAGGCATGCGCACAAAATATGCCGCGACTCGCGCGCAAATTCAGGTGTAACTGGGTGTAACGGCATTATTTCATTATCTCGTGCGCATGTTGGAAATGTTGGAATACCATCGTGGTATTATCGCGGTTTTACGAAGCCACGGCGACTGCCGGCATTCCTATTTCCTCGGGCGTGCCTTCGAGCTTTCGGCGTGTCACGAGGGCCGATAATCGAGCATATCACTCTTAGGGCGTTCTCTCGAAATTTCGGCTTATCGTCGAGCCCGAAATGCTGGGGTCCGGAAGACTCGGGTCAAGCTTCGGATCTGTGGACGCGAATTTCTGGCAAAGTTCGGCGGAGGTCACGCCATGGCTGCGCGAGTTCCGTAAACGCGCGCGCGATAAAGGTCCCCATTTAACGAGGTAAAAGGGAGGTTAAAGGGAAGGGTTAAAGCGCGTCCATGACCCAGCGATATCTCGGGACGCGCGAAAGTGGTGCGTCATGGCGCGCAGGTGGGTTACGACGTCGTGCCGGTCATGCGGGCGTAAGTAATAGCAAGACAGACACACGTAGCGCCCGTCAGTTAATAAAAGCCGGGCAATAAAAGCTCTCTCCTCGTCCTTCTCCTGCCCGCCCTTCACCCGGCGATTGAAACACCCGGCGCGTTGGAATATATATATATATAATACGGGAGGGATATATATATATTTTTTTTTACCCCGTCGAGCGCCGGTCGCGTACGTGCCGTTTTCGATACTAATTCTCGCTAAAAGCTTTACGGCCGCGCTCGTGTGACTTTGATACCGTCACCATTATTATTTTGCGTAAAGCGGAAATTTACGGGAATATATCCGCGTCGGCGCGCTTTACGATTATTAGCGCGTTTCCCGGAAATATTCCCCCGTTTTTAATGAACGCGATTCGTTCCCTTCGACTCACTCTCCGTGTCGTCCGTTGCGTTTTCGCGATCCAGGAATATCCGGCCGCGATGCATCCGCGTCCCCGCGAGATTCTATCGCTGTGAACGAGTGACACCGTTTATTGACATCGCGTGCGTGATGCTAGAGATTCTAGCGCGCGATTCCAGAATCAGAACGGGATAATAAGCCGGGAATTATATCAGTTCTGACGCGTTTAGATCGCTGTAATAACAAACTCTATATAGGAATAGAATGAGGAGAATTCAACTCAAGAACTAAATTGTTGGAATTATTGAACGCGTAAATTGTTCGTGGAAATAATTTTCGCGCGATTCGCTATCTTATTTTATTTTTATATCATTTTTATAATCGAATACCAAAACTTTACATCATATTTCGTATAATATACATGTACATATGTTATCTATATAAACCCGTTTGAAGTTATCTATATACTTGTCTAATTTAAATAATTTACGTATGCACATTTGGCGTGAAAATATTAGTTAAGACACTCTTCTTTGTTAAATGAGTCTCCGACGCATTCGATATCTAATTAGAGAAACTAGTTTTCTAGACGTTCGGAAACCGCATTCTCCTGTCGGATATCGAATGCGTTCCGAGAATCACAAAAAACGAACGCGACTATCTTCACGTCAGTCACGCGTTTACTCTGAAACGAAGGCGTCAAGTCAAGCGGTAGAACGCGAGAGGACAGGTTCGACATTCGGAAGTCGTTTCCAATCCGGAATTTCGAAACCGAGAATCCATCCACGTCTCTGAGTCTGCGTGACAGATCCTGAAAAAAAAGCAGGTGACAAAAAGTTTCTGTTTGTCGTAAAATTTCCAAGTTTCTCCGCGCGCGCGTGCGGCCGATCTCTCTTCCGCGCCGATAAATCAACGGCGAGACGTTCTCGCGGCCACCCGCCAGGACACCGGTTTCGCGGGAGAAGGCGTCAGTTCTCGCGGAAAGAGATGCACTTTGCGCCTCGCCGTAGGACCCCGGCGAGGCCGAGATCGGCCTCGCGCAGTTTTCTGGCACGGGGACAGGAGAAGGAGTGAAGGAGGAAGGAGGAGCAGCTGTTTCCAGGCTGGTCGGAGCCGGAGCGCCGGCGGCCGGAGGCCGGAGCAGCGGTGGCGGCAGGCGGCGACGGCGCGGCGGACCGGCGGCGAACTTCAGTCAGTTCAGTGAGTTCAGTGTTCAGTCTGGTTGCGACCGTCGCGCGTTGAGGTTGCGTCGCGACCGAGTCGATCCGTTTATCGTGGCGGTATCGCGTCGTTCCACCGCCACGTGCATTCGCGCTCGTTCCTGGTTCTCTCCCTCCCCCCCCTCCCCTCTCGCCGATCGGCGCGTCCGAATTTCACCGGATCGAAGTTCCGCGTCACCGGAGGACGGAGAACGGACGCCGCCGTCGTCGAGTTCGAAGTTCGGCTCGTGTTCGGGGAAGCAGCGTTGCCGATGAAAGTCCGAGATCGCTGGCTGGATCTTCTCTGCGTATAAGTAAGTCTTTTTATTTCCCCTTTTTTTTCCCTTTCTTTTTTTCCTCGCGGACAACCGAGCCCGCTGATACGTACGCGCGCCGCTTTGCGTAATTGTTATTCGAAATTCGAAACGCTCTCTTTGTATGTTTATCGTTAACGGGGGTAACGTAGTCGAGTAAAGTGTGCCGGTTCTGACATTGATATATGTATGTGTACGTCACTTAAGTTAGACGCGACGCTTTAAATCAAGCCGCAATTTCGAGAGTATTTTTGCCTTCTTCCGCGACCCAAGTTATTTTCGATCTAAATTATTCGTACGTCGGTTATATTAGATATTCCCTTATTTCGACGCGTTACTCCCGCAATTGTAATTGTTTCTAACATGTAACAAAAGGCGATTTATGGCCACGCATTGTCACGATCACACCATATGATGTGAAGAAAGGTTAATAGTATTGTTAACACTAGACAACCAGCATTATTTTAGTATATATAGACATTCTATATATAGACAATTTCGAAATTAAATTAAAGGAAAATAAATTGACATATATATAATTATTTTTTTATCTCGACAAGAGTCAACATAAATTCGTACAAAAGCACAATCATTTCTGTAATTTAAAACAAGAAATTTGAAATCCGTCGTTCTGATGGAATTGGTTGTTCCAGTGTTTGTTCATTAACGCAACGTGACTTCGCTGGCTTTTTCTAAACCTCGCAGCTGGAACGGATGTTCCTCTTCCTTTGTCGATTTGATGTCAAATCGAAAACTGTCGACGGAGTCTAAATTCTTTCACGCTTACTATTGTTTTTTTTTCTCTTTCGTCGCGAAACGAATCGTCCGGATTCGTAGTATCCAATTGTAAATATCGGCGGAGCAGTCATAAAAAAGCGGCGCGGCCGACACATGTCAATAGACGCAAATAGACGTTACGGCCAAGGAGCGTCGTACGAGGAACGCTCGTATGATGTTCCCTGGAAACTTGCAAACACTCGAGAAACATTTTCCAAACCGGAAGGAAACTTCGATTGCCACATGCGCCACGTGCGCCGTGTGCGAAGTTGCGATGTGATCACGAAAATCTTCACATATGAAAATTGATTTTTTTACTCGCCAAACAGAGTCACGAATTACGTAAACGAGTTAACACCGCGATGATTTAACACTGTTCCGGTACGGAGCGTACGTATAGCCGCGACGTATATTTATATATATTTATTCAATTCGTTGATACTGAATGACTCGAGACGAGGATTTGTCCCTCAAATCGATTCGATACGCATTCAAACGACCGATTTGTTCAGTCTTCTATCGTATCGTGATTATATTGTAACTTTCCATAAATTTTAGACTACGTCAAACTTGTCCCTAAAAAGTTCTACTATTTTTTTAGCGGGAGATGATTGTTTAAACGGTCGCTTGTTGTCGCTTGTTGCCGCTTGTTGCCGATTGTTGTCGAAGTTTACGTGCATACAAGCGTGAGTTATACGCGTGAAATCCATTCGAAGGGAACAAACGCACAATGGTGTAATTGTCGTAATACGGCTTTTGTACACAATAGCGTAATTGAATGTACATGGTTTGAAGTAGTCAACGATTGTTCACTAATGAAACGTGTAGATAAACGAATTATAAGAATGCAAACGTTTTCGTAACAGTAAAAACTGCAATATATGAGTCTCTACATTTTTGAAGTCGCTAAATAAATTTCGCTTGATGATATATACGCAAAGTTAATTATCTATTAACGGTCGCGCTCTTTTATTTTAGCCATGTGATCATATAACGGATTGAGACAAAATATATTTCACGTGATCCAGAGTAGCGTTGCATTTTAAAAATTAAATAACTCTTGAAGTCTGGAGAGTGCATCTAAATTTGTATTGCCCTTTAGATTTCGTGGCAACTTTCGCGGAAAGCTACGACATTAATAATTACTTGCGGTATTGACATACGAACGTCGCAGAATAAAAACGCCAATAAGACAGAATTCGCGCGAGGAATCAGTAAATTATTCGACCAAGAAACGGAGAATGAATAAAAACTATAATAATTATTCATGTGAATATGTACCAACGATCTATATATCGCTGACACCCGCGTTTCACACGTAAGACTCGATGGCATGATTAACGACTCATTGTGCATTCATACAACAAGGTTATTTATCACAAAGTTTTTCTCTTTTTTTGTTTTTTTTTTCGGACACCTGCATAAACCAACACGGAATTCATTGTTCACATTAGTGTCGGTCTCTCACAGTTGAACAGTGCACAATAACTATTATTTCATATGTGAGTTAAAAGAGTAAAATTAGTAATCACGAAACTTAAACACTTTATGGAATGTGAATCGCGATCTAACGCGACTGATACGTTCTCACTAACGCATTCTCCCGGTATAAATAACTCTCATAATGAAGTATATAGCCCGTAATATTTTTCTCTTGGGAGATTTTGGCTTAAAGAAGATACGACCTTGATTCTTTTTGCTGAATTTTTTGATATGAATTACAATATTACATCTCTCCGAATGGAAATATAAATTCGCTGCTAAGCAGAACTTGATGAGATCCGTTTTTCCATATATGTCAGATTTAAACGATACGAGATTCTTTTTGACAACGAGAGGACACACACATTAGAACAAGCTCGCGAATTTCGCGACTCGTCTCGCTCGTTCGCATGCTCGTGAAATACTCTGGTTCTTCTATTTCCGGCGCGAGGAAGCCGCGGCGGCAATACGGCCGGGTGGAAAATTATTTCGCGTATCATTTGAAAGGGCCAAAAATAGATCCGTGACGGAAGGCACGCGAGCACAAAGGTCCGTATAAATCACCGTGAGTGCTTTCACATCCGCGCTATTCATTGCGGGGACCTGTCTCGAGTCTCGAGGATCCACGGATTCGTCCCGCCGATGTATCGGGCGAATAAACGCAGCCGCAGTTTTCCGACAAACTATTTTGAAGAGACCTTTAATGGTTCGGGCCATTGTTACGGTTACAACACGCTAAAACTCATTAATGAGCGCGCATGCGAGAAAAGGCAGAAAAATAAGAGCCGCGCTATGCTGCTGGCAATCGATTTGGATTTAATTTGACATATAGCTTCAGTTTCGTAATTACCGCGGGATGGATCTCTATTTCGGAAGAATATGATTTAAAAACTTTTGATCATTGCACACGAATTTTCATTGCGCGAAGCTGTTTCTATCAATTTCAAAAAATATTAATTTGATAAGATAATTTTTATGTATTAAAATATTTTTTTATTATGAAAGGAAATATGTAGTGAGATTACTCCAAAAGTATCATCGCACATTAGTCTTAATTAAACGAAATTCTCTCGTATATTACGACGTAAATAAGATAATATAAACTATTTTAGACCACTTTATCTTACTAAGACTTTATCTTTCTTAATGGAAAGAAGAGCTAAGTAGAAGAACAAAAATAAAAATGTTCCTTTGTATATTTTCTCATATATATTTTCTTATTTTATATTTTGTGTTCTTTAATGCGTTCTTCAAAATGTTATTGATGTGTCAATATGCTATTGTTCGCATGTCTTGGCCGAGCTATCTCTCTCAGGTTACAAGTAAATGATTTCTTGTGTATCCATTTATCTATTTCCAAATCTGATAGTGACAGTGACATACGCGCGGAAAAGCGCGCGATACATTTGTCTCGATTTAGGCGAAAATGGAGGTTTGTGGTCAAACGTGAATCTCACTGCTTTCGAAATTGGTGATATGAAAACCTACAGATTTATCATACGCTGCACCGGCAGTAAATTTGCATTCCATTTTCTATTGAATATCTCTGATATTAATCTCCAACGGACTGGAACTCATTGGTAGTGTTATATCGATTCAATATTAATCGGGAGAGCTGATTCAAATATGGAATAAATTCGTAAAATCCGGGTCACATGCGCGACATTCTAAGGTATCATGGTTGATTTAACATTAATATTTGGCACGACTTCGATGCCGCGTGTCTCGATTGTGTGTAAATATAGGACGAATCGTTTATAGTTATTGTTGGCATCTTAAGCGTATCCTTGAACGTTTTCCATTAGACTATTTTAGTTTTGATATATAATTTAACATGTCCATTGATTTATCACATACGTCCAGAATACAAACTAATTTAAATAATAATAGTAGCTATATAAAAATCCATTTTGCACATGTGCCATTTATATATTTTACGTATTACACGTATCACAAATATTATATATCATGATAGAATTACTTATTATTGGATAAGAAAAATAAAAACGTCTTGATGGATTTTATATAGTTTTTTTCGTATATTTAACTAGAAATTTTTCTCTTTATACCTATTTAATTATTCTTATATATCTATATTCGTGACGAATTTAAATTTAATTAAATTTAGATTAAATTTAAAATAAAATCTTTTACAGATTTTATTATTGTAAATTGCAATATTATATAATAATAATAAATATTTATTTATTAACATTCATAGAAACAGAGTAACTGCGGAAATCTAACTCTATATAATTAATGCGGAAAATATGTTTATTGTGTAGTACACCTAGCAGGAATATAAGTTCAAAGTTCAAAGAACAGTAACACGATTAAAAAATATCGATATAAGAAAACAATCTTCTTTAGTAAGTACGAATTTCTCATTGTGGACGTTTTATTCCACTTTATTCGGCAAACTTGTCACGTAGTATTGTAGTTTCGAAGGAACATTGACCCGGAGAATTTTTCAAAAGATTTGTCCGATATACCAGTCACAGAATTAACTTGCTCGTGAATTCGCTCAGGTAAAATTCCAGCCGCATTTTTGAATGATTGGAAATGGGGGTGGGGATACAATGGGATCCACCTTTCCTAAAAATATCTTGCGAGAAGACCAATTATTCGATTTTATACTCAATGAATGATATCGCGATTCTTTTGGATTATATTAGTAGCAATGATACGTATATTTTTTGTGTCATTTTAATATGTACAGCGTCACCGTTCAGCGATCGAAACTCGATAATCAATTTGAACTGATCATTATTTTTGATCTATCTACTATTATCCTGTTCACACTTTTTTGCTTCCTTTAATTGGATTACGACTTATTGTTCCTCCGAATGGCGCACTAATGTTGCGTGTGCTTTTATGCATTCTAGCATTCTTTTCTTCTGCCTGCTTAGATATTCCACATTTCACACATTTCACACATTTGCACCGCGCGCGTCTGAGCCTGCCGATCCTCCATTTATCATATACATATATTGATTCTCTTGACAACAATAAAAATTCGCTATTATGACTTAAAAGAAATATGGTAAATGAAATAATTCTAATTTTTGGAAGTGTGGGATTTTGCACTTGTTTGCCTCAAATCGAAACAAACATAAATTATAATGTAGAGTTATAATGTGTCAGACGTGATTGACCCGGAAATCGAATTTGGATTTTTTACTTTTTGGGCTGCTATTCTGCGTAACCATGCAATTGCAAAACCTTCAAAATCATACAGAACTTAACGATACTTTTTCGCTTGTCTATTTACGTATTACAATTCGATCAGTCAAACAAAACAACAGTCAAACATTTATTTGCGAATTTTCCCTATAGTGCTGTTTTCACACAAATACCGCAAATGTCGCACGATGCAAAATTAGCAATTAATGACGTCTTTGCACATAGTCGAGCGCAAAATTACAGCTTGTGCATGCCGTTCACCTGTGGTATGCGAAGTATCGCCTATATCTGCGGTGTCTTAAACTTTTTACTGCAAATGAACATGCATCTTATAAATATAACGAGTACATAGTTGTCACGAGTTACGGTCCTGTAATGTTTATAATTTCTGTTTTTTTCCCTATTAAGAAAACCGGATTTAAGTTACGTTCGGTAATTCCGTATTCTCATAGAAATTACCTTATTATAATATATCCAATACATGGTTAAATAGAAAATCTTTTTGTCCCCGATACGTACAATAATGGCGTTTGTAGCACATGGGTTAATGTGCAGAATATGTACGTTCATTTGAAAATATGCGTAAGACGCTTGTGTGTACGAGAAACAGATTTATGTCGACGTACCAAGCATGCAGAAGTAATCTATTTGGGACCCTATAGTCATATATTTCTTCTTGGAGCAAATATCAGACGGTACATTAGGCATAGAAACGTTAGATATATTACGTATGACTTAGAATTACTCGCGACATTCAAGTCTCCATAGTATTCTATAAGGTCGAGAATACTTTATGGTCCTGTTACGACACAACGGTGTCTACATTTAATGACATTTCTCTTTGCTGATGAATTAAGGGACGAGAATTCGCTACGATGTTGTTTTATCGTTTCAAGATCATATTTTTTATGTTTTGCTCAACTGATGTTTTGTCTACTCGCGATATTTACAAAGAACGCCGTATTCAGATCGACGCGTAAATCGTTAGATGAGATGCAAATTAAATTCTATGTTAAGAAGCCAAGTGTGAGTACGATGATATCATGCATTGTTCTTGGATTCATCAGCTTCATCACCAATTCGAACCAGTTAATTTTAGCAACGTTTCTCTCTCTCTCTCTCTCTCTCTCTCTCTCTCTCTCTTCTCTCTCTCTCTCTCTCTCTCTCTCTCTCTCTCTCTTTTCTCTTTCTCTGTTCCTCTTTTTCTATTTAATCAGATTTGCGTTACGTTTCGCATTCGTTAATTATATATTTCCATAGAGATTACATTATTAATATATGGTTAAATGATTATAACATGATGAAAGCTTCCTCGATATTTTGATTTGTGTTCCGCCGCAGCGTATGATGTATGCATACAGTTAACGCGCATAATGGCACGTTATCGCAGCATGCCTTGTTAATACAGATTTATTACTGAAAGTCCGGCAGAAGGAAAGGATATCGCTACTTGTCGTGCTGGGCACGCGCGGCCTAAAGTAGCTTTTCTGCATACCTAATTGTTGTATGCACAAATGCTACGATTTGCTCGTACGTTGCTACCTGCAATCATCCAAGATTTAAAACGCGTGAATACACGTACGGGTAAAAGGAAAAAAGATAAGCGCACAGTTCGAAACAAGGATTAAAATATTCCTGAAAAAAAATCTAGAGTCTAATTCATAAATATATAAAAATCACACCGTTGCATAATCAACTATCGAATTATTTTTCATTAGATGTGTATACTGGCACCGCAAGTAATTGAACTATTATGTCGAGCCTGCTGCTTATCAAAACACTCGCGATATATACATCCAATTTCGCTTGCATACTTGTTGAAGAAACGTGTCTCCAGTGTAGTTATCTATATAATCTATGTAACCAATGTGCAAGCTATTTATTAACGCGTCAGCTCAACGACGAGCTAGTCAGTGTTGCTGATGAAGCACACCTCACACACAGTGATTCTTCTTTACCTCTTTCTCTTTCTTTGTTGTGCATGATGCTTCTGCACATTTGTGCACATGGACAGATTGCTTCCTACCGTTACGATAAGCTTCCGTAAATATATTACTTCGTCCAACTATCTGGATCTATCTTTCTGAAGCTCGCATCTGCGCGATCGTTTTAATACGGAACGTTAAACGCGTCGTCATGATTTATACGGAATTCGATGAATGTTAAGTGAAACGAAATTATTCAAAACGGGAACGGGTAGCACTGGTAATACCGCTTTTATTACACGGTAATACGTACTAAATCGCGTTTGTGAACTGATCGGATCAAGATATAGCTGCTATACCTATGTATAAATCCTGTATTGTGAATCTCGATCGCGTCTATCGTATTTTCCTCACGAAAATATATTCGCTCAAGAAACACGTTCACCAAAATAAAATTCTGCGAAATAATTGGCCACTGTATGTGTATTTAATATATCTCTCTAATTGTCTGATCAGAGTGAAATTCATGTATTGCATGTTTAATTAACGAAACTGCTCACAGAAAAAAATTTATTACTGTTATTATATTATTACAAAGCTGTAATTAACTGTGAATGAACAGTTATCGCTTTATATGAAATATATACATGCGCTACGGACTAGAAGCTATATTTGATTGAAGAAATGCACTAGAGTTCCAGACATTTAACTTGACGTTATATATGTTGACAGTGCCATTTGGAACACTGTCTTCGGGCAATCGTCCAATTTTCTTCTCATGCGTTGACCACAGTGACCGTGTAGCTTAAAAGTGTTAAGATCTAATGATCTCGCCGCTGAAATAGATTTAACTCTGTTTCAGCGGCGTGATCATTACTTTTAGCACCAATGTTACTTAATGCGAATGCTAGAGCTTATGTTGAAATATTATGCACATTTATCAAGTTTATATCTGTTGTTTTCATGTACTTACTCAGCATACTACTGTTCATAAAGAAAAGATAATTAATTACATGATTTTGATACTTACACATAATTCGATTTTTACCAGCTACGAGCCACAATTTTATTAACTATTAATCCAGAACGAAATTATATAATTTAATACATTTTAACTGTTCTCATTAGCTGCAATGCAAACGCTACGTAATCCTTCCTCAATTAATCTCAGTGACAAGAACGTTCTATTTGTGCAACTTGACAGGATATAAAATATTGTTTGGGAGAGACTGTCCGCGCTGGAAAGTATAGTAGCGAATTTTTCGTTTTGTCGCTATTAAGAATTGCCACTAATCAATTCCGACTATCGTGACTTAATGAACGTGCATATAAAAAACTTAATGACAGATGAAGAAATATCGAATCGTTGCCAGACCGGTGTTTTGCCATCGTCATTCCGGTATTTTCTAAGGCATATATCATACACACATAACATATCTGACAGGCACGCGTATATATCTGTATACGCGAAGTATACAAACATTCAATTATCGGTAAACGCAATTTTTTTGTCGGCGTGCATTTTATGCTACGTCTCGCTCCAGAAACTGCAGGGTCAGGATATCCTTGCCGTAAAATATTGCCTTTTTACGAGCACACTCACGCTATTATAGCTTTGTACCGAAAATAGCCTTTCAGACATTATAACGGCACGAAACGGTTTCGTACGGAGGATTTATAAATAACCCGGCTTAAGTTCTGAATCTGGAAATACTCTACCGATATCGAATTTAAGCTTGCTTGTAAATTTATTTCGGGAATCACGGAAGTTTCGCATTTGCAGGAGAAATTTAAAGATCACCGATGACAAAGCGACATTTTACTCGATATATCTCTCGAGCATATTGTGCGCTGAAAGTTTTGATCTTCGTGCATCTGTATCGTATATATTGCTTAGGTTGATCTACGACTTATTGCGGTAGTAATGTTTGTATCTAATGTAAATATTAGATATGATGAATTAAGTAATGATATCGGAAGATCGCGATCGACATTCTGGTACACCGTTACAGCTTAGAATGTCCGATCTGATGTGTATTTATAGATAACAATGATGCATTCAAGTAATCTTGAAACATCTGCTGAAATCGACCTATGGCCGTCAAAGATAAAAACTCAAGAAACGTTTTATCTTGCCACATAAATATATATGCGTGCTGCACAGCTTTTGATGCAATGATATCGCGTTATATCCTCGTATAATTGATCTATGAATAAATATGAAAAATATACTTAGAATTATAAACTATTTATGAACTTTCGAATTCCGCTAACTAAACATTTTGATCTCGTTACTGTGGATAGGAATTTAATTTTCTCTGTAGGGGGAAAGGTAAATGTTCATTCAACTTCTCTCATGCAAGAATAAAGCTCGAAATTGAAATTATATCAATAGCGAATAGCTATTTTAGTTCTACCGCACAAAATCCCTTCTGTTTTATTTTAAATTTGATTATATATATATATATATAGATTATGAAAGAAGAGATAATTAAATTTCAGCGCACATTGATGCATAAGATCAATTTTAATTTATGTGATTCCAAAGTTTATTAACAGTTTATAAGTCATTCGTTTTTTATTCTTGCACGATGGGAGAGAAGCTAGCTGCACAAAAATTTATATAGGTAGTCAAGTGCTAAATGAAGCTTCTTTTTTATATTAAATTAATATAAATATATAGATTATTTTTTAGTGTATCTTGATTAGTAATAATAAAAGATAAATGAATATTAAGAGAAAGAAAATTTCGCTTGTATATACACGAAAGTAGATCATATGATATAACGAGCGATTGAACATCTCTGCTTTTCGTTTCGTGCATATCTTTCTTGGGCTCCGAGCCGCCACCCTTCCTGCTGTATTCACCATTGTGTGAAAGCAATGTTCATCGAGCCAGTCGTCGCGCATCCTGATCCGAGGAAAATCACGGAGGGGTTTAATGTCCAGCCTGTGCAATAAGGACGAGAGAATATTGTCCGACCATATGTTACTAAAACGTTGGTCAGCTGTTCGTGACGGTCGCGGACAGCGGAGACTACGGCATACGTCAACGATTGACCATTTATCAATCGTTGTATCCTCGCCGCTTCATCGAGTGCCGAACGATGCGCAGCGAACCCCGATGTGCGATTGATTCGGTGTGGGATGGTAAACGAAGGGATGGCAATCCCGGATAGAGGAGAGATACTCTTGTATATTACAACTCTCTGGAAATAACTTATATGCCGATGCAATCGCCAACATCGCGAGATAAACTATAAGTGAACGATTCTACTCGCGCTGTATCACGCGATTTGTGTGACGATTACCAGAATGTATACGCGAGAACATCTCTTAATTAATTATATTGAATAACAAAATATTTTTGAATGATTATTATTGATTCGAATATTTTTGATGCGGGTATTCGGTATTATTGATGTGAATATTATTAATAAATATATCATATTATTGTGAATTAGAGATCTTACTAATTGATGTAAATATCGGCATTAGTCGAGATAATCCATACGAAACTTAGGGTTTTTTTTGCAATCTATAGCCGAACATACGACTTGTAATATAAAATACAAAAGGAATAATAGTTACTGTTAGCCCCTTCTCTCCAACCCCCATGATATATCGCTCGAACAAAGCGAAAAAAAAAGAAACAGAAAAGAAATCAGAGCGCTTGCCTCTCCGTGAAGTACAGGGATCGTGCCGGATGTGACGCATTCTGCTGCACGACGTGATTTATGGTAGACCCATCTATATGCGTTTTGAATGGTTCATTTGAAAATTACACGCCATTCTCGCGTCACGTTGAAGCCGACTACTTGACGTCTTAGAGGCCCTCGCGTGACCCGTCGTGCCCTTGCCGCACCAACGCGGCATGCACCACCGGCCAGTTTACATCAGTCTACATCAGTTTACATGACGCGCCGTACGCATTTGTAAAGCTTGCAATGCAAGCCGCCGCTGCGAGTTCGTCACTCGACAGCAGACTTTTCGGCTAAATCGTGATTCAGCGTCTTAGCCATGCACGTTTTTCCCCACTTTCCTGGGTAGGCATGTGTACCTTCAAAGATTAATAAGATATCTTATATATACCACGTTATCTTGGAATAAAATATAAAATAATTCATGAACGAACAATAAAGAATCCATCCATAAATTCTACGTAATTGCATGGTCAAAGGTGCAGTCTGAAAAGTAGAAAAGCTGAATTTGATGAATTTCGGCCTGGTCATTTTCGATTACATTACATTTTATGTTTATTTTAATTTATCCGTGGAGCAAATAACAAATCCCATTTTTTTAAATTTTGTTCGATTAATTGAACATATATTTTTATTGTAATTTGCATCAATTACTCGTATGTTTAATCTATATCGGTATTTGTTGTTTGTAAGAAGAATTGCATACAAAATAATTTACGAGGGAAATTTACTCGAATGGAATGGATCATTCAAATGTATAGGAAGTGAAACTATCATTACAAAGCTCTTTTTGCACTTTAATATTCCTATTTACAATTCATAAATAATAGCTTACAAATAGTTACAATATCTAAAACATATTATTTGACATAATTTCTATTAAAATCTTCTCATTTGTATTATTACCGTCACTTACCCTCGTTTTATTGATCGATGCTTTAGCGAATCTGTATTACTAATAGAAAGTCGAAATAAAGGTGTGAATATCCGAGTAGTCTTATTTTAACGTTCGAGAAGATAGACGGGTCTGTCGTCATAAATCTGTTATAGCAGGAAACCCTATCGAGTTTGCAGGGTATATCGTAAGATCAATGAAACTAGAGTTATTTCTCGACTTGGAAGCCCATTTGATATCTTGAATAGCTTGCTGACTATAGGACTTTATAATTAGTAAATATTAGTATATAATTAGTATAATATAATTAGTACCTCTTGCACCAGATTTCATCGGTATGTCTATGCTGTAACATTGTTGAGGCTGTCACACTCTAGTATTCATAAATACGTGAAATTCGCAGGATGACTCGTTATATACAATCTCCCGCCGGTGGTCCACGCGGGCATTGAAATCTCACCCCGTGTCCGAGCTTTTAAAGATCGTTATGAATGCTTAATCCGACCTCGCACGCTATATACACCGTGCACCGCGTGCAATATCTCTTACGAAGAGATATTTACATATCTTATGCACGAACTCATGTACGCGCAAACCATCATAATTTCGCGCGGACATCTGTGTGAATTACTCAGTTTTGATTTATGTTTTATGCAATATTTATTATGTCTGTGAAGATATCTGTAATCACGTTAATCCCCGAAGATAATGGTTTATCAAATGTCGCTTTTACGGAGGTCCGCTGGAAAATTATTTTGTTCATTAGCATGAATTTCACAACCTGCAATTTGCAACGCTACGTGCTACGCTAACGTGTCATTAAAATTACAGTCTGTCAATTATATCATATCGAATTTTCTCGTAACGATAAAGTGTAATTTCTAGCGTCAGCGAACCGTGCGATCTATCAATATTCGCGCGTAAGAGTAATTCGCGGAGAATGTTAGCGTTTTTGTAAATTATGTAAATATCTTATGTAAATTAAAGTTAAAAGTTTCCGAGAATGAATGACCGTTATTGTCTTGAATAAAGAGCTTGTATTAATATTAATGTAAAATTATTTTTAAATCAATATATGATTAGATCTTTTTAATTATTGCAAGAAGAATTGGACATTTTTCTGTTCCTACTATAAATGAATATAAATATCGATACATTTTAAAGCACATGTTTTTCGACAAAAAGATAAATATTGTCATGTTTTGCATGTCATTTAATTACATTTTATCGCTTTATTTATCTTCTCTTTTGTTCACAATTTTTAACAACGTTGTTGTACACAATGCTTTGTTTTGTTAGCGGCTCATTTTTACGACAGAGCGCGTATATAATGATCATGAATTTCGCTTTAAATGCATCAGACGTGAGACACATTTAACAAAAAACTATTATAAGCAAAAATTGTAAATTCTTACGCATTCTCTCGGTATTTCGCGTTTTATGATTTACAATTTATCCATAAAAATTGATGCTTTACTATCATGGAGTTTTGATTTATGTGCCTCTTATAGGACAGCTAATTAAGTACTGCGAGCACATACGTATGATGCAATCGAGAAACAAAACCAATGAGATAAGTTCTTACGGTGAAAGACTCTTAGACAGATTTTATATTTTATTATCTCGCTAAGGAAGCGTCGTGACGTTTATGTAAATATCTGTATTCCTTGGTGAAGTGTCGTCAATAACTTCAGCATGGCATAATGCATATCGGTAAGGAAGATGAGGTAAGAACGGAAAGAAGCGCGCGGTGAAAGGAGTACAGACGGAGAGAGGAAAGATGGAGAATATGAAAAAAAGGAAATTCTGAATGGTACTCGCGCGTCGTCTGGGCGAAAGATAGGAATTTTCTTAGCAGCTGGAAACTTTCTCAGAGTTTTCTGTCGATTTGACGTCTTATCCGAAGGCTCAGACGGAAGGTATATAAATGTTAGACGAAGTGCTTCACACATCGATGTGTTCTGCCAAAAAAAGGAAAACGGCTGGCCGCCGCCGTTTTTATATTGTATAATCTTTAAATATATTTGTAAAAAGGAGTTCGATCCGAAGTCACCCTTATATTCACTTCAAATATCAAAGACATATCACTATATGTCAGCTGAAATAATCGACATCTATTTATATCTGTTTATATCACGTATTTTAATTCGTGTCGTAGAACGCTTTCGCGCTTGTTATTCTGATATTTCGTACTCTCTGTGTCATTTATCTGTACCTCATCATGAAGACACATCATAGAACCCTTTAAATCTTTCTGCCGTGAAATTACTATGCGGTAGCTCGTCATTATCAACTCCTCCGTCCCTACGTAGGTATAACTATACGTGCGCACATTCATGCTACAAACACCCGCCAAAGTAATTACATACACGCGCGTCTGCATCACGCCTTCTCGTATGACACATTTGCTTGCTATTAACAGCAAATATGTGATGATAAAATAATAAAATTCCATGCACTTTTACAGCTTTTTATTTGTATGACATTTTTGCTGAACTTTTCCATCTAACTGTAATGGACTTACGTTATTTCTTGGTCGAGAATAACTGTACATTTTATTATAATAACTGGACTGTATGAAATAAGGGACCGTGATATTTGCTTTATTTTCTCAAGACAAGAGGTCATTGTAGACAATTTGCACGGACCCGAACGTTTCGCCCGAAGCAAAGTTTTAAATGTTTCTCGTCCCTCGACTTTTGCCACGCTATTCTCTCCTCGCGCACGAGAATTAAACGCGGCCGAGTCCGGCAACAACCGTGACCCGAATATTGTTAGTCCCCTTATTTACGTTTAAACGTCTTTTAACTCGCCAATAACGCGAATACTTCGAGCCTTCAACATGGCAAATTGAACGATCGTGATGTGTTGCGATAGAATCAAAACGAACTGAAGTGGAGCACGTACAATTAATTTTTTTATATTATCAGGATTTTCTCCGTGGAAAATAAAGTTGTATAAACGACTATTACAATTTCTTCTGGTTACTCTTAATTAAAAAAGAAATAGATATACATAATAAATATCGATCTAAGACTCGAATATAACAGATTAATTTAATTAGCAGAATGTTTCTTTAGTACATTTCTTATTTAATTGTATAGCAAATATCATATATTTAACTTACATTTAAATAGATAGCAAAATATATTAGCAAACATCATTCCAAAGAAATAATTTGCTAAATAACGATGAAGTTAAAATATGTAAATCTATAAATATCCATAAATGTATAATATCTGGAATATTGTTATCAAAGTTTCTTGAGAAATAATTATTCTCTCCCCCTTCTCTTTCCCTCTCACTCACATTGAACTGAATTGAATCTAACGCGCACACAATCTGATTTTCGAGTAACGTGCCCGTTCGAGCGACATTAATAGCCTTTTCTCAAAAGTATTCTCCCGCTGTGGAGGATGCTGGACGATGCAGTTACCGATATACCAATCGCCTTTAAGTCCCTCTTAAACCGACGGTGTAATCTACTTATGGGTGCAAAGCTTCTCTAAACCGGTCAGCCGTGAACGCGCTTGGCTCGAAACGCTTTTGCGATCCCACATTCCGCGGACTTGTCTGTTATCTGAAAGTACCTGCCGCGTCTTCGCGGTCGGTGTATTCGCCGTGGCTATCAAACGCAGACGCTCATCCGCCGATGCATTTAAAGCGGAAGTCGCATGTAAGACAGAGATAGTGTGAAACGCTAGTCGTTGATTAAAAAGACGGGAAGAGGAACGAGAGAACGAGGGTAAAAACGACCCATTGAATGCGCGTCCCTTAATGGTATTCACTGTGAACACAATAATATACCGAGACCCCGAGGAATGAGGTTTTGAATGAGAGATTAAGATTCTAACACGCCTACCGATAACGCGGAGATTATTCATCGAGGTGCCGGAACGCGCCTCGATGATTTATACGGAGCGATTTGAAACGATTCGATTTTTCGGATTTAATGTATTCTGTTTTAAATTAATGCAGTATCTTATAAATATCTTACAATCGTTGAAGATTAAGGCTCACCTTGGACGATCTATAATCTATATCAGAATTTAGAATAGACTTCTACTTAATACTTATAATTGTACATATCGTGTACAATACGAAAGACAGTTGAAAAATCAGAATACAAATGGAGGGGTAAAAACCACAGTGGTGTAACTCAAATTTTTAAAAATATTTTCTCGTGTGCATAGATGCAATCTGTACAATATATAAATTGCATCTATGCACACGAGAAAATATTTTTAAAAATTTGACTTACACCACTGTGGTTTTTACCCCTCCAAATGTACATAAAAAAATGCACATATGTCGAATAAAATACTCGATGTATGAAATTGTGAATAGAATTCTATTCTGTGAAATTTAACGTGAATTACAGATCGTTTAAAGTAAGCTTAAATGAAATAGTACTATGCGCGTATCTTCATGCTTGACGTAATTTCCCAGATTTACTAACTAATAAATAAGCATTCAGTATGCCTATCCTTGTTGTCGTAAATGTTTATCATGAAAAAGCCCAAGTGTTAAAGATAAAGCGTTATCACCACATTTTTTACGATAACTTTCTTTGCCTATGAGCAATAGAGAAGCAAATGAAATAGTTGATTGATCATTTGTTTAAACATATACTTATCCTATTTTCATAGCCATTGCGAAACTCTAGAGCAAATATAATTTTTAAAAATAGACTGTAATGCATATAAAGCACAATTTCTAAATATATGAACTATATATGTATAAGCTACAATTCTCTAATTCTAAAATCTAATTTGATTAAAAACATCAGTAACTTCCTGAAATATTTATACATATAAAGCACAATTTCTAAATATATAGAAAGTTATATATAAGTTCTAAAATCCAATTCCGATGAACATTGTTTCTAAAATAATGTTTCTAAAATAAAAACAATCTAACAAGTGCTTCTGGCACGTCAAAAGCATATTCTGGTCAACTGTGGATTACAGCAACTGATATGTGTATAAAAAATACATTGCGAATGGCTATAGGAGTTAAAATCCGCTTACCGCCCACACTGTTCACAATTTAAAAAATCGATTGCATCACGCACAACGGCGAGAATATTACTGTCCTATCTTAATGCATGCTGATTTTGCGTGTCAATTAAGACCAGTATTCGAATAGCTTGGTCGACCTCTGCGGCCGTCGCGACCGAGACGGTTCCGTACGAAATTGAACACGTCGGAATCAATTACGCGGCTGGCTTTCAAAATAATTAATTTCAGAGGGCTCGCCTTATATCGCCAAAACTGTCGGCGTGCAGTATTCATTTGTCTCGCCGTGTGGTCATGAGTCGCAAACCCATACAGTATTGAGGGCAACGTCTCGCCGACCTATCTCTGTGTCAACCCTTGTTCAGGTGACTTTTCTGCTCGGGGAGTCTCTCATGAATATCGACAAGCAAAATTAACTGAAAGAAATAAGCTGCACTTTGTGCCGTTTATAAATACACTGAACTTGATCTGCGAGTGAGATAACAGATCTAAATTAACGAGCCGAATATAAAATACGATCTGACTCTTTAGTGCTATACTATTATTAAAATCCACTTTACACGATTTATAATTTGTATTAAATTTTAGGACAGGGCTCTATTTATATTTTGTACTGGATATTTTGATATGTGCATTTTATATACATGCGGTTTTAATTTTTTAAGTGCTTTTTATATTACACAGCATGTAAAATTAATTGAATTTTATCCCGAGTTATGACACATGAATTAAAAATCGTTTAAAATGGACTTTAATATAAAATATAAATTAATATTGGCAGTGTAGAATGTCTCATCGTATGATACTTTAATATTTTGGAAATAAATTAGACTTGAAAATTCCGATACGAAAATCTATAATAATAGATCTCGGGTTATAAATTGAAAGTGACAAATTGATCTATTATTTGTTATCGACTCTCACTTTAATATACAGGTACATTTACTATAATAACTAATATGAGTTGATTACAGTAGCAATTCTTAATTGTTATTATACAAATTATTTCATATTTTTCAAAGAAATTTTAAAAATTAATTAATTACTTTATTTGAAAAGAATTAGATTTAATGTTAAATCTAAATTAAAAGAAATAAAGTTCTCTTCCTCTTTTTTCTTTCTATTTTGTAATAAAAAATGGAAATTATAATTTATTATTATTATTTCTTTTCCAAATTTTTACTTCCTGGAAGGAGTAAAATTGTGTGCGAAAAAAATTACTACATATTTTCTACAATTTAATTTTTTCCGTTTATATTATGCCAGAATTCTATTTTTCTCGTACATGTAATGAACGTAAAAATTTGGCAATAATAATTAATTAACTTATACAAGTATTTTTTCGGTTAAAATAAGGTAAATCTCACTTTTCAAAATGCCCAACATGCCCATAGTGGCCATAGTATACTGCTTCATTCATCGGAGCTGTTTTGGAAACGCAAGAAATGGAAAGAATATTTGTTTATAATACACGTTTAATATTTCCCGTACGTTAAATGTTTGTAACGGCTAGGCAGGCATGCCGCATGTGACGCGACGGAGCTTAGGTGTTTTTGTTTGTTTTTTTCGCGGCGTACGCGCGGGCCGCCGCGCCCCGCGGCGAGCGCGAGCGCGCTCACCTTGTCATTCGCGCGGCGAGACTCGAGTAAGCAGGTGGCGGCGTGAGCTGCTCCGTGTGTCGTCGTATCATTATCCTTCGAAATACGCGCTCACAAGTGCCGAGAGATAACGCGATCGTTTTCCACAATCAATTAGCGACGTTTATCCCGCACGATCGATTAATTCGCACGGTTAACGACTACGGTCAACGACTCGCGAGTATATCGTGGCGACGGCTATTTACCGAAATATATTTGAGATGAGAATCGAAGCGATAAGGAATTGTTGTTTTAAACACAATTTCCACGAGCGATAGTTATTTCTTTTGCGATATAATTACTTGAATTTTTGTATCTCGCGTCGCGCTTGGTATTTTTGAAGCAAAATCGTCGACGAATTTCTCGGTCATTAATGGAACAAATGGACTTCGATATATAAGCGACGTCACGATTTATCTGATTAATAAGTAATCAGTTTTAAATTTTGTCATCTATACAAATTTGGATATATCGATAATTTATTAAAGCTCCTCGTTGTTTGAAATTCCGTTATTCTAATACGAGCCTACAAGCATGTCTTCGAAGGGATCACATAATTAAATCTTCTTTCGCGTTATTCGCAATGTACTAAAATACATATCGCATGTAATCAATATCGGGAGTGCTGTGCAAATATCGTGTGATTAACGCGTTCTATGAAGGAACGAAAGAGGAAGGCCTAGGAGACAGCGGACGATGGAATAATCATGGAGTGAGTAACTTACTATCTTTTATTTGTCACAAAATAAAACGTTGATAATTATTTTACATGCGCGACGGTTATTCGAACTATTTGTTATTTTATGCATTACTGTAATTTCGGTATACTTACATTTTACAATTCAACGCAATCCGTACTGCAATTCCGCTGCCACGCATCGTGAGGGAGAAATCGTCTTTTACTTTAATTTACGATAATGGATCTGTGAAAGTTGTATCAGATATCTATAAGACGTCTGTATCTAAATTTATCTATGTATCAATTCAATAGCGTAAAAATAATACGGAGAAATATAACATAGATTCATTATTTTAAATGAATAGATTATGATAGATTAAAGCTGATTCTCGAATATATAATTATTATATCCGATTTATTACACGTATATATGAGAGAGAAGCTCATATAACATTGAATTTATATATTCAATTTATTTAATAAAAGATATGCTAATAATTATTATTAATTGTATTTATTTTTAGAACGCGCCAATTTTATTTTTATTTTTTATAGTCTATTCAACTAATAGCAAATAAAATTTGTTATTAGTAATCAATTTGACAATATTAGCTGATTATTATAATTTATATAATAATACTTATCTAATACGTGAGAATTAATAACAAATGACGGATCTGATGGGTTTTATTAGCCAATTTTGATCGTTTATGACTCTAAAACAATTCTTGACATTTTTGCATCTAGAATTTTTGATTGTATTTAATCTTCACGTTATTAAAATATTGATAACTATGACATTCTTCATATAGCCATTTATATAAGAATTGTCTGCAAAGATTGTTTACGTAACTTACGATTTTAATTCCAGTAATAGATAAAAGATTCTCGTTAATTTTGAATTAGTAGGTATATCGAAGCATAAATTGTTCTCGGATTATGATCAATTAAAAATTGATTTATTTTTCAGCTGATATCAGACTTTTCTCTAACAAAATTTTAATTTTTTTATTAGGACATTAAAATTTATAGTCAGTTCAGTTTCATGCGTCTTCCAAATTCAGTTTTCTTTTCTTCAACATCTTGTACATTATCGTCATGAATTTAGAGTGCCACTATGCTAAAAAATAAACGGCATCCTGTCGATTAAGTCTTTCATATTTCACAATCAGCGGGTGTGCCGTCAAAACGGGGAATAAATAAATTAACGTAGCACGATGCAATTCGTACATCCCGTATTGAGCCTTTGAGTTATATCGCTCTGCCGAGTTAAGAGGAGTTAAGAAAGACATAAATGTTGCGATTGAATTGGTAACTCGTGGGAAAGCTATTTTCACGTTCTCGAGCAGGAGCGCGCATTACGTCGCCATCAGCCATAGAATGTACGCCAGCTCCTCGTACGCGTGATTTCTTGTAAACAGCTTTGTTTCTTGATACGAACGGAGTTCTGAGAATCATGATACTAAACGTTTTGTCACGTGTCTAGCCATTGTCGTGGGAAAATCGGGGAGAATGCGCGGGATTGGGATTCTATATTTGTAATTTATGTCTTGTACTAATGATTTGGCTGTTTTTCTTCTTTTTCTCGAAAAGCACCTATGAATAGATTCGATGCTCGTTAAAATCGTTAGGCAATTTTATGATTTATGTCAATTATGTCATTTGATGAGTCAGATTGTTTGTATTTGTCTCATCTCAAATTAGATTGTCTTAGAACTTTGTACCGAAAGTTCAAAAACAATCTGTCACTCGCAGAGAATTCTATTTAGTAGCAAAACATTTGATAAAAATAAGCCAATTTGAAAATACTTTATCAATTTAGTACGCGTAGGATCAAACTGTTATGAACGTAATATAAATATAAAATTCACATCACGCGATTGATTGTAAGATAGCCGCATTTTCTAACGCGAAAATACAGATTTTATATTTAAATGCTAAATATATTTAAAATTAAACATTTTAAACATTGCATATATAAATATCAAGGAATCTGTTGTTAAAATTAACGGTAGGAATTTTAAGTATCCGTAGTTTTGGGATATTTAAATAATCCTATCTGGAAATTTTATACGCGATCTGTGATATTAAGGAAAAACGCGATAAGAAAAGACACGCCGCAACTATGTAACTTGATCGCAGAAAAAATGCAGAAAAGCTAGAAATCCATTAAGATTCCTTGGCGCCACCCAGGGTACATTACATTAATTAAAAACATACATATGCAATATTCTTCGACATTTATCTGGTAATTATATGCGAACACCTCTTGTTTGTAACAAGATATGCATACGCATTGTAAATTGCCTCGGAAAATTGCTACAGGAAAATTAAACGATCGTACGATAACTCGCGAACAACAACGATCAATCGATGGCGATGGCAGTTGGCACAAATATCGCTCTGCTGGAAGTAATTTATGAATAATAGAAACGTTTAGAATTGCCGTAATCGCTTTTGCTACATGCGTCAAGTTGCACGACAGTATAACTCAGTATCGGCACATAGAATGCTTTGTATCGAGCATTAAATTTTCATCGTGTAATTTCTCTCTAATGTGAAAATGTATTCCTCTCGTATACACGAAGATATGTATATTTATATAAATTATTTATATTATTATAAATCTATTAATTATTTGTTTTTATATAAAACTGTATTTACTTATATTCTTATAAAATAATTTTATCTCCTATTTCGAATTGTTTAGAATATATAAATAGATATTTCAGAAAATTAATTCAAATTACAAATCTCTATACTAATTTTGATCGTAATGTTGACTGTATTGCATAAGTAAAATTTAAAATTAGACTGCCGTACGTAGCTGAATATATTTTAGATATGAATAAATATATTTTAGATATGAATGAATATATTTTAGATATGATTGGTATCATAAAATGTAATTGTGGTACCTAAAAAATCCAATTTAAATCAAATAATTATCTCGACGTGATGGTAGGTTACAATGTTCTTAACGCACTATAGATATATTATTATTGCAATTCCATGCTAGGATAATGGATTAGCTCTAATCAATTTATATATCCTCAGTTTTCGGCCGAATCACCAAGATGCGTGTGTGTAGTTTCTCATACTTCCATCATTTTATCAATCATGATGAAAATTCCATTTCTTTGTTTCCGATCACCAATTGAGAGGATATCCGCATTTAAAGCATTTTTTCGTATTCATGTCGAATGCGTTATATACGAGATCGAGAAATACTGCGCGAATACTATGCGTGCTCGCTAAGTGGAACCAAGGTAGCGTTTCCGAAGGATAATATAACCCGTGGTTTGTTGCGTCACGAATATGCGTGTCCCGCGTCGAAATAGGAGATGCCCCAAGAAACGCACTCCCGCGGCATTAATTTACAATGATGCGATTGCAAATTGCGGCCGTAATCCCGCGAATACGCGCCAGCGGGGAAAGCGATCAGAAAAGTGACTTAAACGGCTCACAATTGCTTTAATTGTGAGCGGGAGTTTTGCCTGTCGGACGATAGGTATACGGTAGTTCGCCGCTTATTACCGGACGATTAACTCTGACCGCGCCGCGCCGCGCCGCCTCGGGCTTCCCACTTTCCAAGATGTGTACATTCCGAACGAATGCACACTGTGTAATTCTGCAGATGAGATAATCGCTAGGAGGAAAGTTCCTCTAATCGCGTGATAATCGTTGATTTCGAATGAAAGGTGGGGAAGATATTTGTTAGCGTGATACTTAATACATACAAGCAAATAGTTAGCATGTCAACAAATCCGTGTAAACATGTCCGTATAATTAATGCCTTATATAATTTTTATTTTACGAATAATCTGTGTAATTTATAAAAATCTTTGTAACTGAAAGAAACGAAGAAATTATATCGAACTCCATATGAAGTGTGAAGATTGACATAACATAATACGTGCACTCAGATACAAACACACACCTTCTATGTTAACTTTTATATGCCAGATGGAGTAGATATAAATAATTTCTCGTACAAAAATACATACAATTGGTTATAATGGAGACACAATATCTACAAGATGTACGTACACTTAGTATAAGTGATATATATTTTTGGATAAGGTGGGGCGTGGGGCTTTGATGATTCGCCCCACCACTAAATTGAAACAAACATAAGTCATTATCTCGCGAAAGTGACTGAGCCGGTGAACTTGGATCCATTTTTCTTTTCTTGACCACGCAGTTTCGTAGTGCCTATGGATGGGCACTTTGTGGACTCGACTATATTTACGTGTTAGTTTTGTCAACCAGACAGCACAATCGTTGTGTTCAACAATCGTGTTTTCCTGTGTATGTGTGATTGTGTCATTTTCACACCCTAGATGGAGTTAGACATAAATAATTTCTCGTATACAAAAATACACACGATAGGTTATAATAGACAGAAGATATATGAAATGTATATATTTTACATAAGCATCAATATAATATTTTTTGGAAGTGTGGGGCTTGCATGCTTGCCCCACCAATAAATTAAAACAAACATAAATCATTATCTTGCAAAGGCGACTGGGGTGGTGAACTCGGGTCTATTTTTCCCGGATTAATTTATTTTTTCGTTTATGTTTATTTCAATTTATTGAGGCAAGCTGTGCAAAGCCCTACCTTCCAAATATTATGTTGTATTCGGTAAAAAAGATAGAAAGTCCAGAAACAAAAAATATTCCTTATTAAATAAGTACTTAAAGTAATAATGTTAAATAAGTACTGTTTATATTTCTTTTGTGTACGAAAAATTATTTATGTGTGTTTGCCTCCATCTATAGAGTAATTATAAACAATCGCATATTTAGAGATTACCACAAATAATATAAAGTATACCATAATACTTTACTTATCAGCGAGTTCAAGTAGATTTCACTTTGACACAGAAATTTTTACTTTATTTTATGAATAGAATTATAGATGTAATTGCTTGTAAGAGAGAGATATTTATTGTGCATTAAAATATTGATGTTCAGGTTTAAAAATCAGCCTTTTAATGGAAAGGATTTCAATTTATATGTTAGTTTAAAAATTCATCGACGAAAGAAAAGTGAACTTTGGATATTCGGTATAAATGTAAATTTATTTATATGTATACGTTTATTTCAGTTTATTTCAGTATATATTTTCCCTAATTACATCGACTTTCACACTCTAGATGGAGTTAGACATAAATAATTTCTCGTATACAAAAGTACACACAATTGGTTATAATAGACAGAAGATATATGAAATGTATATATATTTGTGTGATAGGAACCTAGAATTATTTTTTGGAAGTGTGGGGCTTTACAAGCTTTGCTTTTACCCCACCAATAAATTGAAACAAACATAAGTCATTGTCATTATCTTGCAAAACTGGACCGGTAAACTCGGGTCCATTTTTCTTTTCTTGACCACTCAGTTTCGTAGTGTCTATGGATGGACACTTTGTGGACTCGACTATATTTACGTGTTAGTTTTGTCAACCAGACACATTCGTTGTGTTCAACAATCGTGTTTTTCTGTGTATGTATGATTGTGTCATTTTCACACCCCAGATGGAGTTAGACATAAATAATTTCTCGTATACAAAAATACACACGATAGGTTATAATAGACAGAAGATATATGAAATGTATATATTTTACATACCCATGAGATCATATTTTTTGGAAGTGTGGGGCTTGCATGTTTGCCCCACCAATAAATTAAAACAAACATAAATCATTATCTTGCAAAGGCGACTGGAGTGGTAAATTCGGATCTATTTTTCCCGGATTAATTTATTTTTTCGTTTGTTTATTTCAATTTATTGAGGCAAGCTGTGCAAGCCCTACCTTCCAAAAATTATGTTGTATTCGGTAAAAAAGATAGAAAGTCCAGAAACAAAAAATACATAAATAAGTATTAAATAAGTACTTAAAGTAATAATGTTAAATAAGTACTGTTTGTATTTCTTTTGTGTACGAAAAATTATTTATGTCTGCCTCCGTCTAGAGTCTAGAGTGTGAAAGTCGATATAACCGGGAAAATACAAATGTTGAATAAATACATATATATAAATATAGAAATATAAACTTTATAAAATATCGTACGTTTGCTCATTAATTACGAATTAATTCTTGTGTTTTTTTTGTATTTTACATTTTTAGAATAATTTAACGAGCCAGAGAAAGAGAAAAAGGCTGTGCGTGATAAGTATATGTGCAAATTGACATAAACGACTTGCTATACCGATAGTATACATTTAACCAGTAATTTTGCTCTAATGAATTTAATTGCTTGGTCGAGATCGAGCAATTAGCTGAACATGAACAAATGCATAAACTTGTATATTTTTTTCTCATAACGCTTCGTGGATAACCGCTCGTAAAGAGGTACTTTATGCGTTTATATTAAATTGTATCAGATCACTAATTGTTTGATATAAACTTCTTGCTAAAGGATTACACATACAGTCATTAATTTGTGAATTATTATATCACATTTATCACAATATAAATATTACAATATTTTAGATTTCTGATTTCAATGTTATACAAAATTGTTCTCTCGGATAAGCATACAAGTCCTATCTTTTTTATTTTTGCTTTGAGAGATATTTATCTTTTTTTTTTAATCAAATGATTGCCACGCGTATTTCTCTAGTTATCTTGACGTAAAATTTGTATTACGTGAATGCTAAATTTGCTCTTACGATAAGAGAACTGGCAACACACTTCTCGCACCGTGTCTCTGTACTGAGATACTACGAGAAGTTCTAACCGCGAACCGCTGCATTAACTAAAGTGCACGAGCCGTCGCCAATGCTGACATGACGTTAAAATCTGCAGCGCGTCATTTCTCGTTTGAAACCTGTCGAGACTCGATTCTTTCTCGGATTCGCGATTTAATTTACATCGACCGCTTCTATGAACATTTTATCCAGGATTATTACGATAATTGGCATGGAAGATTTCTACACGTATTTACGATACTGCGGGCAATCAATGCCCGACGATATTTTTGCCGTTTAACAACAAATTCAGAGAAACATTTTTGCTTTCTTATATATCGTTTTATATCATATCTACCGCGACACGCGTATTTATGCAAATTATACGAGCATCAGTCAAGGCTACGCAATCATCTAATTAACTTGAGCGTTGCTTAAGTCAGGTTCCATAATTGAACGAAAAAAAAAACCGATTCTTATAATCACTACAAGCAACTTTATAAAACGACTATTTATAAAACGACATGCGTTTCAGAGAAAATCGAGAAACGAACTTGATACCGGAGAATGCAATTTTGCAGTCGTCAGTGTGGCGTGTGTGTTTCGAAATTGTCTGCGTAGTGAAAACATACGTATCATATTACATTTAATCATATTATGCTTGATCATCCGTCCTATCGTTATCACGTAATAATAAATATTCTATTAAAAAGTGATCTACACCGAAAGATCTACACCGAAATTGTAACTTTTTGCATAAACAATGAACAGAAAACAAACTTATTTAAGGCAGTATTATATGATCATCTATTACATCAGCCCTTCTTTACGTTTTAATCGTTGTAATTTAATTGCCTGGATTAATCTGGTATGATGCAATAAATTGCAGCTCTGCTAAATGCTGAATAAAATGATCGACGCTGAAAATAGACGTTATGGATGGGGATGATATATAAATAACTATTGAATTTTTTTCACGGCGGGCATAATCTTGCGAACGAAGCGTGGATTGGGCATATAAATCAACATTAATATTTCATCGTTAAGCGCGCATTCATAAAACGTGTATACACGCGTACAAGATATACGAATGAGAATTTTTTTCTTAGATCATATATGGATTTTAATAAAATAGAATTTAAGTAGCGATATAAAGCAGAGAAAGCAGAGAGCACAGGAAGAGTGGCAAAATAGAAATAATAAATATAACCGCGGTGTATGTATATTTATAGCTTCTAAAATTAGAAATAGACTGTATAAATATTTTAATAATCTTTAAAGTAAAAGTATATGTATACTTCTAAAAAAAAAGATAATTTATATCAAGATATATTTCTAAGATAATTTATATATTGCAATATTATGTATATTTTTAACGGTATATGGGAAGATACATCAGACTAATTCTCACAAGACGTATTCGTGATTTGTGAGGATTGGTATTTAAATGATTGAGATCCTGCGGATATGTGTCAATTCGAGTGTATACACTAATATCGAACGCGCGGAGAAATGCACGTTGTCTTCACCAGAGGCATCTCTGGTGAAATCGGTGCTGTCTCTCCTCACGGTAAAGCCGCTTCACTCATGCCATATATTTACACGTTAATGTCGACGCGAATGATGGAAGGGAGAAGGGACCTCTCGGAGTACGCGTATATATACGTAAGACGCGACTCGCGCGAAGAGGAGCGTCGCGTAGGCCGATAAAGTCGACGCCGCCAAGCAGTCTGGCATTCTCCGCGTTTCTTCATTTCTCGTTCCGTCATTTTCTTGCGAGAAGCCTCAATCTTCCTCTCCATGCGGACTCGCTTGCCGACCTTATCCTTCGCCGTCATCCTTTACGGTTTACGTCATCTTCTCGCATGTGTGACGCGCACGGACGTGTACGGACATCGTGCTGCGCGATCTTCGCTACATGTTACTTTCTTGTCATTAATTCTACGTGATTATCCATTACGTTACCACATCAAGATGGGACATCTACTAAACCTCCTATCAGATTGTCTATTCCGTAAGCCGTTCAGTGTGTTGAAAACATAAACCGCTTGTCACTTCATTAAGATTTATCAGATACTTTTGAATATCAAAGATATTCCTTCTCTTAATTTTTTAAGAAAATCTATTTGAACACTTATTGCTGTCATGCTAACTTTCTAGTAAAGTTTCACGAACACGTGTTACAACATTTATAAAATACAGTACATGATTTTCTGCGCGTGGAAATTTTGTAATATCTGCAATAATATTTGCTCTCCAAATCTCGAAGTACGTGATTATAAAGAGTAATGCATGCTGAACACGAATCCAGTGTAGTTTTTTCATTATCGTTGATGTCTAATATTTCATGGGCGATCAAACCTGAAACTTGTGTTTGGGGCTAATCAGTCTACAAGCACCCGGGGCTAATCGGGCTAATCTCATCACTGTGGCGCGTCGGGCGCACGACTTCAGCTCACGGCGATTTCAGGTTAGGTTTCCCTCGAGCGTGATTCTGTCTTCCCTTGCACGTGCGTCAGTTTGTGTAAGAGGGAAATGGTACGCACGTATCGTCGCAAAACGGGTGTTTTGGCCGACCGAAAAGATGGCGGACCGTTGTTTTCGAGATCGCTCGCGCTCACGGCACGTCGGCGAGGTACGGCGAGGCACGGCACGGCTCTGAAATCCCGCGATTTCCGTGCGAGAGTTGACATGCCGCGCGCGCGGTAGATCGTCCCGACTCCCGACCGCGGTAAATTGTTGTTGTTGGTCCTTGTGTCAGTGACAATCGCGCGTGCGACCGCATCGTCCAGCGTTCGCCGCATCGTCTCGGCGTCATTGTCGCCGCCGTTGTAGTGGTGGTGGTGTCGGTGGTGGTCATCGTCGTCGTCGTCGTCGTCGTCGTCGTCGTCATCGTCGTCGTCGTCGTGGTGGTCGTCGTCGTGGTGGTCGTGGCCGTTGTCGTCGTGGTGGTCGTGGCCGTCGTCGTCGTGGTGGTCGTGGCCGTCGTCGTCGTGGTGGTCGTGGCCGTCGTCGTCGTCGTCGTCGGCGCGTCGAGGAATCGGCGCGAGGACGCCGTCGAGTCGGTAAAATGGTCGCGCTCCACCGCGAGCTTTTCCAACCCCCCTGTCGCTATTTATCGCTCCCCCGCGAGAAACGCGGCTTGGTTATGTTGCTCGAGGGTCCGCGCTGATCCTATGGCACCGGAACGCCGTCACGCGTGTTCCCCGTGGTTGCCCGCGTTGACAATGTGACGTGCCGTTGGGGAGTTTACGATTTGGTTAACCTCTGTATTCACGTGCCTAAATTGTTTTATGGAATAGGTAAAACAATTATTTTTTAATAATGTTTCGCATAAAAATTTTAAATAAATTTTTATATTTTTCTCTTAAAAAACAATTATTCAAATGTATCCTATCATTTTTCAGGATTAGATGTACGTATATGTATTGAAAATGCAGTGTGACCGATTAGCCCCCGGGGGGGGACCGATTAGCCCCGGCATTTTTGAGATTTCAATTTTTCCACCGTTGTCGTTTTTGCTCTATACCGGTTAAACAAAGCGACGTAGATAAAAATTTCCTTAATAAATTTTGTAGCTAAAGGTTCACTCTTTACAGTGGTATACCACATTTAACTTCAATTATTTATTTTGTTGATAAAAATCGGCACCGAAAAAAACCAGACTGTTTAGCCCCGGTCTCCCCTATCTGGCTTTTCCAAATTTATTTGATTGTTTTCATGCATGATTACCGGGGCATATATACATATACATGTAGAGAAATAAAGCTTTAAAATTCTGACGTTTTTCTTAGTTAAATCCTCCGCGCGAGAGATGTATTATGAAGCATTTATGAACTGAAAATGATATATGAAGATGCATTCACATCTCTTTGCCTTTTCAAAGACACGAAAAATCCCAGAACTACGTATCCTATGAAGTAATCTGTCATCCATAATAAAATGTAAATTTGAGACAGCGATCTGTTAATAACGCCCATTTAAAATTGGACGAAAGATTTTCAAGTTTTAATGTAAACATCATGAATAGATTGTAGAGAGTTCGCGGACGTCTAATATATTTTCACCTTCCCCGCGGAAATTCAAAAGCTTTTAAAATTATCATTCACGGACGAACGCGCAGCGGAATCATCAAGCTGTTAAATCGGCTGATAAAAACATAACGAGAAAGAGAGAGATAGGTACTTCTTTCCTCTGGTCTTTGCATTCCGTAATTTCTGATTTATCTTCCTCGCGTCCCTTGATATCTGTTGTAAGGAGGAACCATCTCGCCTTTCCACTTCTCTTTTCTTTTATCTCGCGAACGGAGCACGTTCATTTAATCGGGGTCCTCGAGTTTCCGCTCTCGCGATATGATCTCGATCTCTCTCGTGGCTGTCGAGACGCGCTGTGCTCTCCTCAAGAGATCTCTCCCTCGAAATCTCCGGTCTCTCAGCCGAACAATAACCGCCCACACGTCGCCGTGGTGTCATACATGCGGTGCCCTCGTCGTTCCTCATTTTCACGCTCCGCGGACGCTCGTCGGGCTCGGCTTCGACGCCCCTTTCATCCTTCGTCCGCGTTCCGCCCTTCGTCATCGTCCTCGACCTCGGTCTCGGTCTCTTATTGTATCGACGAAGAAAGCTGTCGTTAACAGCGCCGGCTGCCACGAACTGCCCATCGTCTCGACGCCAGTCTCTTCAAGATTAGGCGATGGTTGACAGCTCTCTTTCCGCTATTAAGAAATACAAATACAATTTGCTGAGCGTTACGCGTTTTTAATAATAAAACATAATACATAGTATGAAATGGAACATGATTTCTATCTGTCATAGAGAAAATTACATATACCACTTTGCGAGTATACATTTTTGGGAGCGAGTAAAATCTCGTGTTTCCCATTTCAAATAAAATTTGTTCTCATAAAAAATCAATTTCAACTTATTACTAATTAATAAAATCCGAACAAAAGGAATGAAATGCTCGAATAAAATGAATGAAATTTTGAGAAGACATTCTTTCTTCTTTAACTTTATCGCACATTATTTCTGAAATTAGTGTCACAAAATCTTAATAGTGTTTTTGCTTTGTTGTCGGATTTATACAGAAAGAATTTACGATTGTAAAATATCTCTCGCATGCATTACTCGGGAAAATTGTGTACAATAAATGGATCTGCAGATTGAAATGATACACATATCATGTCCGATACGTTTGAGTAATTAGCTGACGAGTATGTGCGGTATCAAAGCAGACACAGGAAATAGCCATCACACGATCGTCTATGCACACGCAGATGTACACATGGATAGACAATGCGAGACAGGAAACGTTTCTTCTATTAAATTTGCTCGATCCGGTGTACCCATTTCGAGTGTCGAATGCATTTTTCGTATTATTATTGTTGCGTTTCTTAATCCATATTCGCACATTGTGTCAATCTGATATCATTATATAAATCGAATAAGTTTTTATCATCGCAATATATTAGTTGTAGAATTTGAAGCACATATAGCAAGTGGCTATATATCATTACTCTATCAAGACATTAAATGACAATTTGCAAACATCAAATCGATATGATTTCGATTTGAGCACCATTTTATAAACTTCAGATATCTCTTAGATCATTTGATAAAGAAAAATTAAATAAATGAAAAAGAGAAACATAAGGTTCTGTTGGAAATCAACGAGTATAAGAGAAGCGGACTAAATGAGAGCCAGACGCGGTTTGGTTATAATAGACAGAAGATATATGAAATGTATGTATTAGATTTATTTTATATTATAAAACTTACTTTTATACAACTTATAAATATTGGCACGTTTATGATATTTTTTGGAAGGTGAGACTTTGCAAGCTTTGTTTTTACACGTCACCAATAAATTGAAACAAACATAAGTCATTATCTTGCGAAAGTAACTGGGACGACAAACTCGAATTCTTCCTTTTTCGGTTTTTTTTTCTTAATCACACAGTTTCGTGGTGCTTGAGGACGGACACTTTTTAAAAATTTAGGTATTTTCCAGGAGAATCTGTTCGATCACACAACGCTAATGTATTAATGCATTGTTGGAACATAGGTGCATTGCAATATAAACGGCAATTTTAACAAAATCCTACAGACTAGATGAACGAAATAAAATATTGGCTGACATTAATAAGTATTATAATTTCAGTTAATCATTAATAATAAGTATTATCTATAAGTATTAAATAAATCAATTTTCCTTAATTACTCAGTTTTGTTATAAAATATGTTAAAAGTTATCTTGAAAATCTTGTGCATACTTTCTAGATATTGTATAAAATAACGTTAAGTATCAAACAAAATATGAATTATTTAATGAGTAATAATTATATATTTTTTATATTTTTTCGGATAGTTTTTCATTTACATTATGTCGTGGCAATAATTATTAATATACGACTAATTGGTTACTTTTCTTATTTCCTATCTCGATTTCGGTAATAAATTTTAAAAACTGCAATAAGCAACTCGTACATCTCAGCATTTGCTATTGATAATAGAAGAGTTTCGCAGTATATTACGACACGCATCGTTATATTACAAGGAGACAGTAGCAGCAGGATTATATTTCCAAGCCGCAAGGTGCAATTCAACAATGACAAACGGATGCAATGCGTGTGTTATGTAGGCATACATGATATGAGTAGGCATACGCATACTCGCGCGTTGCGCAAAGTCAAAAGATCTATGTGCACGTGTGCACTCGTTACATTATCTGATTGTGCTAAATTCAGCGTGCGTTCGTTCCTGTTACTCTGTCCAGGAAGTGACGTCAGAGATATCGCACAGTATATGCACGGCAAACGCATGATCGGGATTTACGTGTGTCGGCGCGAGGACCGTTAATGATGTGCCATTCGTTTACTTCTCTAAATTCATTTGCCCGAAAGTAAGTTCTGATCATATTTCTGTGGTATACGTTAATAATGAACAAATTTTACTCAATTACATTAGTTTCAAGGTAAATAGCGTAAATAGCGCTAGTATCTAAATAGTTTTTTACATAGTTATCTCTTAATATCGGATACAGGTTTCCCCCGTTATCCGAAAATCTTCCCCCCATCAAACTGACAACGTTTTATTATGCATTTGCTTATTGTTTTTTGATTAATTTCCAAAAAATATGAAATAGTATTTCTGCGTAAGTGTTGCCGCCCCAAAAATCAAAATATTTTTACTATAGTAGAACCTATGGATGGACATTTTCCGTTCGGCTACATTTATATGTTTACAGTTTTATCAGCCAAACAACACATTTGTCCCATCCAATAGTTTTGCTTCCCTGATTATGTCACTTTCACACCCCAGATGGAGTTAGACATAAATAATTTCTCGTATACAAAAATACACACGATAGGTTATAATAGACAGAAGATATATGAAATGTATATATATATTTCTGTGAACAAAATTATTTTTTGGAAGTGTGGGGCTTTACAAGCTTTGCTTTTACGCCCCACCAATAAATTAAAACAAACATAAGTCATTATCTTGCGAAGGTGACTAGGGCGGTGAACTCGAATCCATTTTTCTTGGATCTATTTAATTTTTTATTTGTTTATTTCAATTTATTGAGGCAAGCTGTGCAAAGCCCTACCTTTAAAAAATTATGTCGATAATATTCGGTAAAAAAGATAGGAAGTCCTGAAACAAAAAATATTTCTTGTTAAATAAGTACTATAAAGTATAATAAAGTTAAGCAAGTACTGTTTCTGCAAGTTATATTTCTTTCTTTTATGTACGAGAAATTGTTTGTCTCCCTCCATATCTAGAGTGTGAAAGTTAATACAACCAGGAAAACAAAAGTGTTTTTTATTATTATTTAATTTTTCTTTATCAAATAATCTGGGAGATATCTGAAGTTTATAAATTTTAATTTTTAGGATTCAAAAATGTATAAATAGCTTCAATAAATTCTGAGCCGTTTCTTTACTCTCGCATTGTGATGAGGCTGGTGGTAATGACCCTGGCGATCGATATCTTATTGCAAGAAAACTTAAGTGCTATTTAACGTGTTTGGTACATGTTTACTTGGAAAAGGAACTAATAAATTATGAGTACATTCGCGCGTAGATCCTCTTCAGATTTCTTGTGGTTAGCGAAAACAGGTTCTAATGTAGATCTTTTGTAAAAACGAAGTGGCGTAAAGAGAACTTTCGAAAAGCGGGGAATATCCGTATTAATAACTAGTTCTTAAAGAAAATGTGAATGTCCGAGAGAAGTCGAAATGGATATAATCTGGAAAAATGTGCTACTCGCAGACAATAATCGATCGAAACTTGGATATATTATACCTACGTTCTTCGTAAATAAAAAAAAGAATATAAAATACAATTTTTGTCAAAATTGCGACTCTCTTGGAATTATCTACGCTGCTTTTGCTTTTCCTCTTGTCGCTCGTGTTCTCTGTGCTGTCCTCCTATCTGCTCGACCAGGAACGAGGTGGCTATCAATTAGTAGTAATTAACGCGGGATCAGAGGCTCGCGATCGAGTCTGGGCCAAACGTGACATTGCTCCCTGACATCTTTCCAGCCGCCTCTCGACTTGTCGCGCGCGCATATACTTGGCGCTAATTAGTGACGCATAATAACCTGTGCTATGCCAGATCGGGTCGACTAAAATATGATATGCCATCACTTCTGGGTAATTACAAAATTATTTGAATATTATTAAACGTGAAAACTCTATTTTATTTTCCTACTATTTTCCTACTATTTTTTCTTGTTTTTCTTCTCTCTCATGAAATTACGATCATGGCTATGTCGATATATTACATCGAAAAATGATAGATATCTTAAATCATAAAAGTAATGCTGTTTATACATGGTGGCACTGATGATATTTTTATAGACGTATCTACTCCCACGAACGTAAAAAAAGAGTTCAAGGATTACGAGCGTATATAGATATCTCGAAGCGTGGGTATTTCTTACGGAATATGTTATAGGTATTCGAAAAATATGATAGAGAGAGAGATATGTTAAACAGTTTTTATCGAATCGTATTTATTTTTACTTTCGCTATTAAATGATATTCAAGTCTAATTTAATGCAGATTAGTATAGATTAATCTTGCAGCAAGTCGATCCAGTCGATATGTTTATTTTAATATGTTTATTTCTTCGATGTTATGTAAAAGAACAGAATTTTCTTATATTTATTTTTGAAGATAGAAGCTTTAACGCGCACGGTTGAATCAATATTTTTCGCCATTTCGCGAGTATTACGTATTCCACGAACGATACTCGCATTTTAAGATATAACCTGTACATAAGTGGGTAGAGAAGCGACTTACCTCGCGACTGGATGGATAGTTCGTGTTATCTGGATTATCATTATCCTTACGCCTCTCTGCGCGATCGACGTGAAATACAACGTGCAAGGTGGATACGTACGAGATGAAATCTCGCGAGTATGATCGCGCCGATCAAGGTGGAATCCAAGTGGTATCCAAGCAAGTACTGTGTACCTTGCGTGGATACGTATAGGTATACACGGCGTGTACTTTACGAATGCCGGATCCGCGCGTATCAAAGGTGCTCTCCGTGCTTGTATTTATTCGTAGACTCGATCGTATTTTACGCGCGGACAGGATTGAGGCTCTTGCCAAGTGAGCGCCAAGGATGCGTACTAGCGAATGCATATAACAGCAGTACCATCGGCATAACAAATAAATTTTCTGCAAGAGTATAAACAAAAAAGGAGAATCCTGCAATATAGATAAAAGCTTGCTTAAATCGATACTTGTTTGAATTTGATATATAGAGCAGTCGATACATTTGGTATATGGCAATAAAAATTGAAAGACATTTCTCTATTTTCTTCCAGACTTCTCCATTCTCTAGTGAAATTATTTATTAATTTATTTACGATATGAAAATGATTTTGTATAAATAGGCGGGTCATGATTTTAGAAACGATATAAGAGAAAGTTTAATTTTATTATAAGATATTATAAATTCTAGTAAACTGTAGACGTGAGTGGTACGTTTATTTTTCAGCAAAATTTTAAAAATTAATTTTCAGAAATTACTTGTATTATTTTACGCTATTGGATCAGATTTATTGAGTGATTCGTAAACTTTTGCTGTACTTATACTTGTTTATATCTTATTTTTATTAATACAATTCTAGTGACATCTTTAGCATTTGAGCACAAATCGCAAGCACGAAGGCGTTTTGAATATTTATCAATATACAACATCCGTTACGATCCACCTACATTTACGTCCGATCGAGCATAAGTTATTTTAATCGTGGCGCTCTTCCTGGAGAAGTGACGCGGGAAACCATTTTGGGAGATCGCATCGCAAATACGAGAGCCGAATTAATTACAAATGTTAGGATTATCACGTGGGCGGGTAACCATTAAGGTGTCGAAACCGGATTCTGCTGTTGGTCGAAAGAGCGATACATTAATCTGCACACGTGATATATGCGCGTGCGGGTTTATACAGGGTAGATATACAATATTATAGTATCTTGTGACGCAATACGAATTCGATCGTTTTGATAGTGGTTCATTCGAGGAACTCCCTTGTACCTGGAGGCAGCTATTAATCGGTAACGTTATCCAAAACGTGATTTTAACATAATCAGATATCGGAAACACGCAATTATATATCTACAATAGAAGAAACAAAGATGTTGCGGAAATATAAATATTTTGGAAAATTAGAAAAAATGTAGAAATCTTATGTATAAAAAAAATTTGTTCAAGTACGTAGAAAAAAGTAAGCGCACATGCTTCGAAGCATCATTCGATTTCTGAAAAATCGAATCTAAGGGCAAAAAGAGATGTACTTTACGAGAAATCTAATAAAATTCGATGCAATAAGACCCGTACGGAAAGATATACATATACGCGACGATGCCGAAGGCGCTGTGATTTCCGCAAATAATATTCTTCCTTAGCACATTCTCTCGAATCGTGGGAACTCTCCGTCCAGCATCGTGCGTTTACCTGCCATGCAACCATCCATATTTGACTCTGCGAAAACGCGCTCTAGCATTCTTCTATCCGTTCAGCCCGATCGGATTCGCGTTCGATTCTCGCATCATTCGATTTCCTTCTAGCTCCCAGATGTCTTAAAATACCACCTACCTTGTTGCTCGAAGCGCTCACCCTACATTCTTTTATTCGCCTCACGTACAAACGATAAAGCCTTGGATAATAGGAGATGATGAAAAAAATCATAGTAAATTTCATCGCAGTACCATTTGCGAAATTTTTTTATTGGTAGCCCAGAAAAGCCGCCGGGAAACTTGATTATAAAATTGCTAGACGTAAAATTTGCTTTTATTCCTGATTTATTTTAATAATATACACGGCTAGTTGTATAAGTCAAATGGAGAATTAATTCAGGTTGCACGACTATTTATTATTTTTCTTCCAATTCTTCCTAAGAACTTTGCAACATACAGCACGACGAAGCCCGCCATAAAACATGGATCATAGTCTCGTTCCCCTCGCTTCCTCGAGCCGGCAAGGTCACATGATTTCTTTTTTTTTTGCCTTTCATCTCTTATCTTTCATTCCTGAGTAACAAAACGTGTTTAGTAGTTAGTTCGGATGATCACATTCGCTCTCGGTAAAGCCTGGTGATGGGCATAGCATATGCGGTGTCTGTGGCTAATCGTGTCGAATCGCCAGTAATGCGACCCGTTAATTGTTTCGCACGATGCGTGCAACGATCGCGATGCTGGATCATTTGCCGCGTTTATTGGAGATAATTATCGTACCGCGCATCCAAACTGCTCGTGTATATTAACGGATTACGTAACGCATTTTGGTCGTGCAAGAATTTCATTCGTGACCATATCGCATTGCACCTCGCGCACAAACACAATCGGATGATTGGAATGCCATTTGATGAATATCTATCGTACGGTATATATACATGTGCCGTACATTTCATAAATACCTAATGGTAAAATATAATTATATAGTTGAAACACGTAAAAATTCTCTTTTATTATAAGAATATCTTGAGATCTGATTTTTTAAGCGATTTCAAGTTAAATGTAATTTTATAATTATTATATGGATTTGTGTTTTATCTATGAATATTATTTGACAAAAAATATTACTATAAAGCATTAGATCCCGTTTGATAACTGAAAATGTTAATATTTATTTATGTGCAATTATTTTTGTTTAAGATAATAGTCATTTCTTTAATTTTACAATAATAAAAACGTTTACGATTTGAATCTCGTGAAACATATTTCACGTAAACGTTCTTACACGAGTTAGTTCCGTCAATCAGTACAGCAAATGAAGTAACAGCAATTGCGATTGGAACAATTTCCTATGACAGTCGATTTCCTTCTTCCACGCAATTATCTCGTCGTCTTTTTCAATTTTTTTCTTTTTTTTTCGATCGGAGATACACGTTCTAGATATACGAGGCGGGAAAGATTCTTTAAGACCCTCTCTTTTTCTTTTTCTGCCGCGCCGCGATCCAATTACCGTCGAACTCACGCGGCCATTAACGTGATGCGTGCTCTGTTTTCCTGTTCCAGTCACAACCATGGTATGACACTTGATTGAGGTAGCCAGTCCATAAACGACCACCAACCGCTGCCGCCGCCATGAGCAAGCTATTTCAATTTCTGGCCCTCCTCCTGTTGGGTGTCAATGCCAGACGGACCGACGGAGACAGACCTGCGGATGACGCGCACGTCGGCCAGCAGCGTCGCGGCTCCCTCCACAAGTCGAATTACAACAGCAATAATAATTACAATCATCAGCCGAACTCGCCCTATTTGCCGCACCAGCAGCCCAGGGAGCGGAAGCCCAACATTGTACTGATTCTGACGGATGATCAAGACGTTGAACTGGGTTCGTAGCGACGTACAGGATTACTCGAGCCTCTCGGAAGCTGAGATCAACTCCGATCAACTCCGCCTTCTGTAAATTTCTTAATTTTAGTAGCAGAGAGCACATGATTAGTTTGTTACCTCATCAACTTTCTCTATCTTTTATTTCGTGGAGTCGATCAGTTTGATTTCTAAGAGACTCATTTATCCCCGGTGTATAAATGCCTACGTAGAACACAGAGTTCACTTTGTTTATTGCGTGCGGCAGCCTGCTGGCGCCTTATCTCGCCATCGCGATATTAGTCTCAGTCCTTGCGAAGGCCCGCTTCGAGATATCGCGACACGTATCCGAAGAGAAACGCGTGCAATATGCAATCTTATCTGTAACGCCGCACAGAACATTACGTGTATTTATTTCATTAATTTGTCCGCTAATATCGAAATAGACTACGGGCGTTTACGAGCAACGCTTGAAATCTTCACCGACAGATATTTCGAACGGTGTAAAATCGATATTCCTTCCTTCTTTCTTTTCAGAACACGAAATTTCAATTAGAAACGATGTCGTCCTCAATTTTCCAAATTTAACGAAAAATACATGCTTTTATCTTCGTTTTCTCGATCTTATAATTCGATAATAATTGATATTTTATTATGGAAAGTTCACGAGTCCAAATATGAATTTTATATGATTCATAGGTAAAGACCTGTGTAATGAGCATAGTTCGCATTCAGCATAATAAACAGCATATTGCACCAAGCCGGCAAGCGATTAAGCGATTGCGGGACAATGGACGTGTCTATAGATTAACCGAGTACACGTTTGACCGTATCCAAAATGGTCGTTTCGTATCCATCGCAGGTTCGCTGAACTTCATGCCACGGACTCTGAAGCGAATAAGGAACGAGGGCGCCGAGCTGAGACACGCGTACGTGACCACTCCCATGTGCTGTCCGAGCAGGAGCTCTTTGCTCACCGGTCGTTACGTTCACAATCACGAGGTCTTCACGAACAACGACAACTGCAGCAGTCCCCAGTGGCAACGAGATCACGAACCGCACTCCTTCGCCGCTTATTTGAGCAACGCGGGATATCGGACAGGTAAGAGAGTGGCTCATCGTTCATCCTGTAAAGCCTGGTGGATGATTACAGATCTCGCACTTCGCGAAGAATCGCACGCACGCAAAGCATTTAATGATATTATTGCAGTGTTAAAAACGATACATTTTAATCCTATCACGTGAAACTTTTTTCCGACGCGTTTCTCGGGTTGAAAATCGAACTTTTTCCATCTTCAACGTTAAATATTTTTTTCCGATAATTAAATTTCCGTTTAATTCGAAACTACCCTAATGCTATAAAACGAAAGCGGAATGATATTAAATGTTAATAAAGCTCTCGGTCATCAAATTCTAATTATTCGAAAATTCTGCAAGAGAGAGAAAATCAAAAATAGCTTCTTGATAGAGCTATTTATTCAATGCTTCTACGTTTATTACTGGCACGATTTGAAGAGAATAGACGCGTTATTATCCGTTGCATTGTAACGCACATAACTCGACCTTTGGCCGTACAAACGCAATCAGGATAATCGAGGCACGTTCAATTGAGAAGTGAGATTTCTATTTACCTCCCTATCCTATGCCAGCACAATGCGCTTTATGCGTAACTGGAGTCAAGTACGATTAGCGATAAATCCTCGTTACATAGGTCGACCCGAGCCACTTAGGCCGGGATTTTCAATCAGAATAGGTCGAAACCTTGCTTTACTTTTTTCCTTTTTTTCTCCCGCCAACTACCCTCACGTCGCGCACATGAATCAACGTCATCGTAGCAACATCTTCCATCACGATACTTATTCGCGCGTCGTTTTAAGCGAAGAGGCAAGTCGACGTCCCCTATTTACATACGGATGCTACACCCGCGGGCGGCGTATTCCCGCAATTAAAATCTCGATTAATCCGCTCCCTCCCCCTCTGTTCTGCTCCCGACGTTTCCGTGCACGACATACCGGCGTCCCGCAATTTTCATTCCGTGCAATCGGTCGCGCCGAACACGGCAATGCATTCCCGCGAAATTCCCGAGGCTTAATTCCACCAAGCTGGGTTTCGTCCCGCGCGATTGTTCGGCGAGTGTTGCAGGCTCCCTCCCTCCCGCAGGCTCCCTCCCATCCCGTCGGCGGCGAATCTTGCCGTGATTTCTCTCCGGAGGGCCAAAAACGGTTGGAACGTGCACGTAACATCGCACCTGCGCCGCGACGCGATCGATCGGCAACTCAAAATCCAAATGTTCGATCGCGTCGATTGGGACTCGGACTTCTCGCATTAATCACCCGCGATTCCGCGGATATTCGTTCAGCGTGGCTCGAGTCACATCCGCAAATTCGCGACTGCGTTTCGATATGAGATCCGATCTAAATATCGACTACATGGGTAATTGTTTGTTCTTTTCGAGTGACGTTTCGATATACATGCTACACGCATATTGCATTGGTAATTTATGTGATTTGCTACTTGATAGTTTAGATCTCGCTGAATGTTAACTAGGGGCAGAATCTTAATAATCCTTTGCTTACGAACTTAACCAATTTATTTCAAATCATGACCCGTGATAAGACATTACTTGTGCTAGATTATACCCGCGGCAGCATACGGACTGCAAGCAAAATTCGCCGTGTTCGTCGACTTAACGCAACGTCTCGACATGATACCCGATGATATTAATGTGCTCTAATATAACGGATAGATGTATCAGTTGCGATGCTGCATGCAACTGATCGAGAGGCACACGAACGTAATAGAATCTGTTCTCCACGGTGGATATCGCGGGTTGTACCACGTTATGTTGCATTGCGACGATTTCTCTTATCGCTAAAAGACGTCATAAAACGCGTTAGCGTGTCTGCGATGTAAAGAATTCTTGAAGGATCGTAAAACGTTGCAGCCACCTGTCGCGAACTTGTATGGAATAAATACCGCATTTCTTTTTCGGCGAGAAACCTGAATACATCCGAATTCCATTGCGCTTATGTATGTGACAACAATTTGTACCTCCAGAAATCCGATACTTATTTCTAAAATCCTATTTCAAAAAAGATTGGTTAATTTTAATTGCGATTTAACTGATTCTCAATCCATTTCTGTCTAGAAAGGGGGTCAGAGAATCAGTTAAATTCCAGTTAATTGATTTTGCTGGAACTGAGCCGGATGGGGAGAATGCAACGCGACGGTATATATTCTGGGGCTCAAAGGGAGGTAAAAATCTCGCGATCGCTGAGGCCGATCGGTGCGCTCGCTCGCCGATGTCGGACCTTGCACAGACGTTCGGGCAAGAGAGCGGAATCTCTTCTGCTTCTTCTTGTTCGTCGGCATCTTCCTTTCCGTTCGCGACCATATTCGCGTAGACAGGACGTTGCTCCCTGAAAGTGCAGCCAGCCAGCCAGCCAGCCAGCCAGACTCCTGTTTCGTCGATCGAACCATTCGCCTACATCCGGCACGATTGCTACGATTGGCGATCTTCCAAAATTCGCGTACACAGCGTATTCCTCTACTTCCGGCGCAATGTCTGCATCGTCGAGATAAGGCTTCATCAGGATAAGAATCGCCTGGATCGCGGCCGGAGGTGAAAGCGCGGCTAATTGCCGCGATAAGCCGCCCCGTTTTATGCTTCTCTCGAGAATGATCGCTTATATGACATAACATTTCTCGCTTGACGAGCTCGTACCTTGCCCCTAGCATACGTTTCAGTCCGATGGCCCGTGAAACTCGTCCCGATACAACAAATCTTGCATGACCTGATTGAATCGGGCCTTTTTTAGCTCAATCGCGCGCTTTCGCTAGATACTTGCATAATAATATGCAGGACGTGAAATGTTGTTAATTTTATTAAACGCATGTTAATATGCAAGAATTAAAAAAGTATAAATATATAACGTATTTAAACCAGACTCAATCCAGGTAGGTAGAAGGTAGCAAATTTTTATGTCATATATAAGACAGAAAGTTGAATTAGGAGAAATAATTTCATAGCAACATATTATACGTGTACTTAACTAACTTTATTTAATTACCTTTTTAAATAACAATACAAAAGTATTTAGTCTAGATTTCTAGAATCATACCACGATCGTAAAGGGAAAATTAGAAGTAACAAAAGCTGCTCGTTTAATTCGTTCGGAACCTTAGAATTTTATTTTATAGCATGTGACATTTAAAGAATGTTCAACTTACCGACAGTCGGAATGATCAGGGGCATGATCATCCCGAACTCGCAAAGGAACGTGTTTCGCAAAGTACTGATCGATGATCGTGCTTTAGGGAAAGGAAAGAACTTGTTTTGTTATCGCTGCCTGTGTTATGCAGGGTGTCCCTGACCAGAATACCGAGACTGGTCGGCCAGGCGACAAATTTTCTTTGTTATCTTCGCGAGAGAATCTTGTCGCGAGCGAATACGTTATTCGACCTCACCATTAAGGTGCGTTCGTGACTTTGGAATTTGACGAGTAAAGATGTATGCTCGTTAAATTATTCTAAAAATGTAAAATAAAAAAAACAAGAATTAATTCGTAATTGATGAGCAAACGTACGATATTTTATAAAGTTTATATTTCTATTTATATATATGTATTTATTCAACATTTGTATTTTCCCGGTTATATCAACTTTCACACTCTAAGATGGAGGCAGACATAAATAATTTTTCGTACACAAAAGAAATACAAACAGTACTTATTTAACATTATTACTTTAAGTACTTATTTAATAGGAATATTTTTTGTTTCTGGACTTTCTATCTTTTTTACCGAATACAACATAATATTTGGAAGGTAGGGCTTTGCACAGCTTGCCTCAATAAATTGAAATAAACATAAACGAAAAAATAAATTAATCCGGGAAAAATAGATCCGAGTTCACCACCCTAGTCGCCTTTGCAAGATAATGATTTAAGTTTGTTTTAATTTATTGGTGGGGTAAGCATGCAAGCCCCACACTTCCAAAAAATAACAGGTTATACACAATATAAAATATATACATACATTTCATTTATCTTCTATCTATTATAACCAATCATGTGTATTTTTGTATACGAGAAATTATTTATGTCTAACTCCATCTGGGGTGTGAAAATGACACAATCACACATACACAGGAAAACACGATTGTTGAACACAACGATTGTGCTGTCTGGTTGACAAAACTAACACGTAAATATAGTCGAGTCCACAAAGTGTCCATCCATAGGCACTACGAAACTGCGTGGTCAAGAAAAGAAAAATGGACCCGAGTTTACCGGTCCAGTTTTGCAAGATAATGACTTATGTTTGTTTCAATTTATTGGTGGGGTAAAAGCAAAGCTTGTAAAGCCCCACACTTCCAAAAAATAATTATAGGTTCCTATCACACAAATATATATGCATTTCATATATCTTCTGTCTATTATAACCAATTGTGTGCACTTTTGTATACGAGAAATTATTTATGTCTAACTCCATCTAGAGTGTGAAAGTCGATGTAATTAGGGAAAATATATACTGAAATAAACTGAAATAAACGTATACATATTAAATAAATTTACATTTATACCGAATATCCAAAGTTTACTTTTCTTTCGTCGATGAATTTTTAAACTAACAATAAATTGAAATTCTTTCTATTAAAAGACTGATTTTTAAATCTGAAAATTAATATTTTAATGCACAATAAATATCTTTCTCTTACAAGCAATTGCATCTATAATTCTATTCATAAAATAAAATAAAAATTTATGTGTCAAAGTGAAATCTACTTGAACTCGCTGATAAGTAAAGTATTATGGTATACTTTATATTATTTGTGGTAATCTCTAAATGTGCGATTGTTTATAATTCCAAAGGTCTTAAGGTGGCCTGATATTCCTAATATTTTTTAAATAGAGAATTAATTCTAAATTAAATAACTTTATTATCTTAGCTAATGTGCCAGTTAGCATAATTAGCTAATATTTTGTTATTTATTAGTACTTATCACGATAATATAAAAAAATTGATATAAAAATTTGATACAAAAATGCATTTCAGTGTTTGCTTCAATGCATATTTTTACGCTATTGCAAACTACAAAGCTTAACACATGTCTCGTTACAATTGTCTAAAAATGACTTGATAAATGTTTCGTATTTTATATATTATGAGATATAGCGAATGGAATTCAATACGATAGATCTATAAAGCAAAGCACGGTGCAGCCATTTCGTATCTGAGAGTCGCTTCATGTTATGTACTGTTATACTGCGCAAAACGTTAACGAGACAAGCCTCTATTTTATGAGACGCGCTGCGTAGTAAAGCATTTTACTTAACATACTCTTAATTATTCCTTTGCGAATAATTTCCTGGTGAGATTTCTGCAGTGGGTTCTCGACCGCATGTTTACATGTAATTTTTCCTGTCTATGGCTCTTTTTGCATTGCACCAGACTTTAAAGCCTACACTTTAATGATAAGACCACGCGTATGTTAAAAGCTGCAACAGACTCCAACATAGATATTCTGCAGGATAATTATAGAGGATTCAATATCATTAATACTATATTAAAGTCGACGTATTAAAAGACGCACCAAAAAGATATGACGAACGGAAATTCCTCACATCCATATCGATATCAATTGGCTGATATCTTTTTACACTACTTTTTTTCAATATAGAAATAGATAGAAATAAGTAAAGCTGAACTACATTCTCTTTAAGTTTTAGACATCATCTGGGAAAACACTTTTCGTGATTTGTGCTATTACTAGTTTTGTTTTAATAAAATTGTTGAAGAATGTTAATAATAAAGGATAGAAATGGATTTATGACACAATTAAATACTACAACGCGTATAATTTATTGATGTACCATAAGCTGAAATTGTTTGATAATAAGATAATAATATTGCGTCAGATGGTATTTTTCATTGCTTTTTAATATATAATTGCTTGAAGAATTTGACATGTCAATCGAAGGTAACGTGAATGCGCGTATTATATGTAAGTCTTTCAGGAGCCAAATTATATAATTAAACATTTTTTGCAATTATTTTAATACCAAACATTTAATTAATTTATGTAACTTTATCAGTTTTCTCTACATATTATTTTTCATGGAGTTGATTTTTTTGGGAGAGACTGAGATAAGATTTTCATTTTTGCCTAAGAATTTGTTGACGAGTTAGGCATATTTAATCCTACCATAAACGACCTGTGTCTCATCACAATCAGTCAGTTACAATTGCGAGCATTTCAATGTGAGATATCGATTGAAAGCAGAGACAGGATAAAGGAAAAAGTCATTATGATGCAAGCGGGGTTTGCATGAATAATGAGGCAAATTAGGATCTATTATCTGACCTATCGTAACAAATGCGTAATGACAGCAGCGGAGATGACGCCGATGGTGACGTACGACGATCGTAAGGAGAACGTTTCTGTATCCGTTAGCGCTGAAGAAAGCCCCGCCGACACGTGACGCGGTATTGTTTCAAGTGGCTGTAGGAAGTCTGATTACCATAATACGTACTTGTACTTGTTAGTACACGCGGCAAATATCTCGGCTATTTCGCAACTGATAGATGAACGTCTTGATTTCCGGTGTGTGTTCCTCTGTTCCTGCATCTCAAATAGAAACTCACGTAATGATAATAACACGAAACAATCTCGACGAATGAGAAAAAAGTGCTTTAAAAGGAAATGTGACAGCGATTCACCATTCGGTGTGAAAGCCGGAGAGCTCTCCATAATTCGTTATATTTTTTAATAGTAGGTTTTTTAGCATTAAGACAGTTGTCGACTTTTACCTATTTCTGTAATTTATAAGTTGTAACTTTAAGTGCAATCGTGGATTTTATTCTTATTTAATAACGTACAATTTATTTAAAAAAATATATATATATCAAAGGCCTATATTAGTGTACATTAGAGTTTAAATTTTTCATTTAGACACTCAATACTCGAAGCAAACGCCCTTGTTTTTTTCCTGCGGGGGTGACTGATCCGCAGTCATTTGGGCTTAGCAAACTCACGGACCCGAGCTCAACACACTGCAATGCTCGCATACATTTACATACAATGTACACTCATATTCACACTTTTTCGTTGTGTACGTGACACTGCAATAAACGCTTTAGAAAAAATGAAAACAAAGTACAACTTGATTTAAGAATAATGAGAGAAATGAAAACTATATTTACACATAGGTTTTAGATATAGAAGAAGCAGAATGGTAAAAACTAAAATTCATTTTTTTATTTATATTGCTCAATTAGAAAAGTTTATCGATGAATTTCGACGCTAATGGGAATAATCTTTCATGTCGATTACTAATAAAAACTGATATGTGTGTATCAAATAAGACTAATAAGCCTCATATAACACACCTTTTAATGAAAGAACAAATTAGTGTCCAGCATCCTCTCGACTCTTCGGAGATGTTAAGGTTTCAGTGCCTAAGGCATAGGACATTTGAAGTAATTCTGGAGCATATATTACTTTGTGATTTAGACTTTACATGAATTTTATCAAGTGGTCTTAAAATTCTCAATTCGCTCGCCATAGTCTCTTCCTTCTCCATCGATATATTTTTTCTAACTGTCATCCCATGTTATGGGTTTACGATGTCTTAAATGTATACACATAGCCCACTGTGAATTTCGATCCGCGCGATTCGCGCACGACGTGAAATCCCGATTCATCATGCGAGTCTTTTTGCGGAAGTAGCGTTGTTCGTTGAACAGCTCGTTAGGCCGCGGCGGCGGTGGTGCAGAAGCATGCGATGTACCCTTAAATCTCGGCACGGGAACGTTTCAGCGCTCGGTCGTAACGAACGGGGTCGACATGCGAACGAATAAACGATCACGTCGAGCCGAAGCGCGCCGCGCGTGTTTCGATAGAATACCGAAAAGCGGGTTAATGCTCGCGCGGCACGAAACAACTTCCTAAAATAATCGCGAACTTCCTCCGTACCGCCGATATTCCGGCACATCGCAATATTCTAAGTTCATTCGTGCCGTTTAACTCCGATGATCTTGAACGTTACGCGCCGTTCATCGTTCCGACGAGGGTGTAACTTCGCTCTCTATGCCGATTCTACCATCAAAACGAACAATGAAACATTTTCTGTAATTGACGTTTGTTATTCTTGATGATGACGTTATCTAATAATTATTTAATAAACATTTTTTTGTACCAGCGATTTTAAGTATAGATTTATTAATAGCTAAAGAGACAAGAGAAATCTTAATATAATGCTAATAAGTTTTGAAGGTTTCATTTATCAAATTGTGCTTAATTATATTAGTACGGAAATACTGACTCAAGATATCTTACATACAAGGATATTTCGAAATTCTGTTACATTAGGATTATAGTGCCAAAGATTTGTCATTCTTCCATCTTGCCTTGTATTAAATGAGTAAAAAAACAGAAATTTTTAAAAAAAGATTGAAAAATTTCTCTTTAGATGGAAAAAAGGATATAGGAAGATCCATGACGGCGATTTTGCTTTCAGTTTTCTGAAATTTTATTTTTAACGTTATTTGATAAATATGATAAAGCTTTTGCATCAATCTAATACTTTATAGCTATTTCTTTTTCTTCTATTTTTCTTGAATATTGTATTTCGTATATTATTATTATACAGAATATGATTCTTTAAACATAATTAAATTTATGATGCATAGTTCATACTCAGTATTATGAAAGCGTAACCTATAATGTGCAATAATTTCAAGTATAATAATATATCTTAATAATATTGTTTTTGATCTTATGTCTTCTCTATTGACGAAAATTTAACAAGAAACTCACTTATTTTTAATTTTTTTTTAATTTTTCAACATTAAATAGGTATCTCTATATCTAAATCTTAAAATTAAATTCCATTAAAATTTCTCTCGATCTCTTATACATTCTTTAAGTCGATTTTTCGCAATTGTCCATCCTCATTTTTACGACGAGTACCGCACGCCCCTCGAGGTTGTCGATATTCAGCTATGAACAGTTTGGAGACATATTTATTCGTTGGTTGATTTATAAAGGATTTAAAAAAGAAGAGAATATTTGCTCTCTCTCTCTCTACATCGAATGTTTTTATCGTTTCATTTTATTTTGTTTTGTCCTAACTAAAATTTAATCCGCGACTGGCGCCAGAATACTACTGGCGCTTCTGCGTCGCTTCTGTCCTCTTCTTTATCATCCACTTAGCTAGAGATTACATTCTTTTACAATCAAATGTCTCCGAGATGTGTCGCCGTTTCTGAATTTTAATTTGCCCTTTAAGTCGCGATTTTTTTTTATTGTAATGCTATCTCGCGTTGTGCTTCTATCTTCTTCGAAGCAACAGGTGCGATGCGTAGTCACAATTCTGATAATATAATCACCCTATATTTCAGGTACATAACTTCTTTTATAAAATTGTTTTAAAATTTTTATATCGATAACATCATGATAAGTAACACAAACTTGATCATGCCATGTGAAATTGATGAACATAAATGCAACATGCAGAGTAATAATAAATTATCTAAAATTAAATTATATAGGACAAATCAAAATATAATAAGAAAGTGCATGACAAGATGTTTTCAATTTTATAAAAAGTATACTAGAATCATAGTTCAGAAATGAATATTATTTGATCAAACTGTAAACGCATAGGTAGATGAGCAAAAAAATAGATCCCATATATTTGACAATAAGTAAAAATTTGAAAAATGGAAAACCCGAATTCTATTATCATTATCAATCTGGTTGCTTCTGTTTGATGTTAACAGTTATTACAATTTATATTTATTCCAGTTTATTTGTGGGAAAGAGGGCTGCAAAGCCTCACATTTTTATTTCTTTCCGTTATAACTAATTTTTATATAAGTAAAATTATTTATGCCTAATTACATTTAATTTAGGCAATTAATATAATTAAGCAACTGTTGAATGCGATAAATATGTTGTCTGGCTGACAAAACTAGATGCAAGCCGAACAAAGTGTCCATTCATATAGGCATCATAAAACTGCGTGAATTGCGTGATTAAGAGAAAAACTTGAAAAACGAGGAATTCGAGTTTACCGCCCCAGTCACTTTCACCTGATGATAATTTATGTTTGTTTCAATTTGTTGGTGGGACGAGTAAAAGCAAAGCTTGCAAAACCTCACCTTCCAAAAAATAATTTGCTGAGAAGATTAATATGGTAGGTGTATATATATCACATCATTAAATTCTCGTATTTTTTTCTGCGTTATACTGTTTTATCGTAAAATAAAAAAACCCAAGTGTTCACTAGCTTAGTCACGTTCTTTACCTGCACGGGGATTCTCTAACTCCTTAACGACAGTTTCGGTATCGTTGCGCAGCTCTTTTACCATATATAATACCTGCGTAACGATACCGAAACTGTCGTTAAGGAGTTAGAAAATCCCCGTGCTGATGACAATTTATGTTTGTTTCAATTTATTGGTGGGGTAAAAGCAAAGCTTGTAAAGCCCCACACTTCCAAAAATAACCCCTGTATATTAAAAAATATATATACATTTCATATATCTTCTGTCTATTATAACCAGTTGTGTATACTTTTGTATACGAGAAATTATCTATGTCTAACTCCATCTGGAGTGTGAAAGTAACACAATCACACATATACACAGGAAAACACGATTATTGAATACAACGAATGTGTTGTCTGGCTGACAGAACTAGCATGTAAATACAGCCAAATGAAGTGTCTGTCCATAGATGCCACGAATCTTCCTGGTCAAGAAAGAGACTCAAAAAATGAGAATCCAAATTTACCTGATGACAATTTATGTTTGTTTTAATTTATTAGTGGAATGGAACATGCAAAGCTTTCTTCCAATTTACATTCCAAAAACCACATTGTGTCAGATACATATATTACTAGTATTAATTAGTGGAGATTGCTGCTTGGAAGATTATATTTTTTATCACAACCAAACTTCTGCACAAAACGTAGCATATTTTTGTTCCCGTTTCCGTTAATTGAAAAATCAGTTATTCATATTTTTATACAAGAAATTATTTATGTTTAATTTTAGCTGGAGTTTTTGAAAATTGACATAACCAAGGATATGAAAGCATTGAAAGTATGTGTTGTGTGTTGTGTGTGTGTGCGCGCGCGCGCGTGTGCGCGTGTGCGCGTATGTGTGAAAATTTTTTATTATATGTATATTTATAATTAATTTTGTAATTAAATATATGTTTTTTCTCTGTACGCTGCTATAACGTTACTCAATAATTACCTATATCTTGTAATTATAAAATCAAAATATTCGTTTACTAATAAGCACTAACATATACTTAAGTCCGTTGATTACTAAGTGCAAAATCAAAACGATTCACTCGCCTATCGCAACAATAATGTCACATAGCGTTATCGCTTCGACGAATTTGCGGTGCGATAGCTGCGTATCTACAAATGCGAATTACCGGTAATTAAAGAGAAATCACGAAGTAAACACAAGTGAGCGAGATAGTTAAAATCGTACAAATCGCACATGATTCTTTAAATTTTAAATGATGAGAAACGCGCTCTTTGCTTGTCGAGCAATCATTCGATGTCTATTGCGACTATCGGGAAAAATTCGAGCAACATCATTATATGATTAATTTTCGCCGTGACTTGTTTTATTTCGAAATACTGCTCATGTGAGTAGAAACAGAAAGGGATCGCTGTGATTACGCAGAAAACACGATGTAAGCTGAGAGAGACTATTACCCGGATATTTTGGAAGTGCGTGAGTCATTTAGAAACAATTCGAACAATGTATTCGGAAACCAATGTTTCCGAACTCGTTGTCTGCACATGAAGTCGCACCGAAAATAAATGTCTTGAAGAAATATAGAAATTTATAGATATATAAAAGAATTATACGATTGTTCTCTCTCGACGACTACAAATATTGAGAAGTAAAAAAGATCATCCAACGTTATTTACTCCATATAGTATACATTACGTGTAGAATGCTGAAAAGATTATCTCCAACTTTTAATATATTCAATTAAAATCGCGAATTGATGTTCAATCATTGGTTATAAATCCTCGTGCAAGAAAGCCGAATTGATGATTTATGTCAAGTGATTATTTGCAGCCATGATCTATTCCACAGATTTATCGATCGTTATATACGCTTATTGTTTAGCGAATAGGAATGACGCTCGCAATTTTTATTGAGATGTCACCGATTAGTGCTAAACGAAAGTAAACGTGATTGATCGCGCATGATGGTCTCATCCTAGCAAAAAATCATCTTGTGCGCGCGCGTCTGATTTCGCCATCATGTAACTCTGATATAAATAAGCATCGATATATACGTACCGTGTACACGATGGTGCACAAGGATAGAAGGAGGATACGCGAAAGTGGAAGTAAAGAGAGAACCGAAAAGAACGACTTCACCGTGGTGCCTTTGAATTAATTATTTGATGCCGCCCCGTATGAATAATTCAGACTTCGGCAGACGGGATGAGTCTTGACGGGAGGTACCTTTACCAGAAGTAGAAACCAGAAAATGGAATTGCCTTTTGATTTATCACCAGTATAGCCGAGAGAAATGTATACTTTTTCAATTTTTCTGCAAGAAATTTATACAGTCTCGGATTCTCTGAAATTTTTTTCCTCGTATTTTCCACATAATTTTTTTCAATAAAAAATATTTTTTTACATGTAAAAAAGTACTGAGATTAACTTACCAAAAATAAAATATTTTGAGTTATTTTCTTCTCATATATTATGGCATAAGATATATCTCATATTTCGCAGTTTATATATTTATGACACGTATTCAACAGTCGCGTTTCCCTAATTTTATTAACTTGTATACTCTGGAGTTAGACAAATAGTTTCTCGTATTTAAAAACAAGAACAATTACTTATATAATTGAAACAGAAATAGAAAACAGGAATGGAAACATAAATATTTATATATGTGTAAAAAAAAAACAAATTTTTAAAAGTAGGACGAAACACGTATGGCGTTAATTCTTATTGTCATAGCTTAGAATGCAGATATAATGTTTGCTTTCTTTATTAATCTAATAGCATTTATCGAATGTGTCGTGCTTCGTGTTGAATTCTGGTGTTTTATGCGTTAAATTACAAATCATGGAATGATTGTGGAGGAAATATCAATATATATCACTTTTTCCTGTATTCACTGACCATTAAAAAAGTTTACATGCAGCAATTTAACTTGACAGATGAGGAACAGTAATTTACACATTGCATTTCAATTGTGAATTACAAGTTTGGAACATAATGAACGGCAAATAATATTTTGCAAGCGCGTGCATCGATAATACAAATTGTAAATTGCATAATTAAAAAACATGCTATATTATATCTAAAATTACAGTTATCTAAGAGATAGAGGTGCCAAGAAAGTTACGAGAAATTAAAGATTAAATCGTCCACCAAAGCTGCAACTTAATTTCCGCGATTTTGTTTTTGTTTCAGGATACTTCGGCAAGTATTTGAACAAATACAACGGCTCGTACATACCGCCGGGATGGCGGGAATGGGGCGGCCTTATAATGAACTCCCGCTACTACAACTACAGCGTCAACATGAACGGCAAGAAGATAAAGCACGGCTTTGACTACAGCCGGGACTATTATCCGGATCTGATAGCCAACGACAGCGTGGCTTTCCTCAGGCAGAGCAAACACAATTTCGCCCGGAAGCCGGTAATGTTAGTCGCGAGCTTCCCGGCGCCGCACGGCCCGGAGGACTCGGCGCCGCAGTTCTCGCATCTCTTCTTCAACGTCACCACTCATCAGTGAGTACAACGGACTTTCTGACTGTCTATTCCGATTTTTTTGCGAGCGCGACGTTATCCCTGGCAGCGGAGCGCACGCGGTCCGATTCGTACCCGGGACTTTTTTTGCAAACCGGTTCCGTTTCTTGATGCCGTTCGCTCGCTGATCAGCGATAAATTCGCAGGGACGGCACATGTGTACACATGTCCGTGAACGGAATGTCGTTTTCCGATCGAGAGAATTGTAAATAAGTGAATTACGTCGTGGCATCTGCTTCACGAAGGTAATAAACGTACTTTTATTCGGTTTCGTTATCCTATTGCCTCCCGTTTGATATGAAATTTAATTGGAACGAAGTTTCGCCAGTTGATTGGGTTCGATAATATTTGCAATTTACACGTATAAATATACCGTAGAAATAAAATACATTGTTTTACATTATTGCGTAAAATAAAAATTAATAAAACGTTTCGTAAAACATTAATTCTTGATTTCTAATCTTGAATGTTCGTTTGCGTGATCGATCGGATCTCAGAAAAGAAGTAAATGAAAAACACATTTATTTTAAAAGTGCAAGTTGTAATTTATGACACAATCCAGTTTGATATCAGTGCAACATTTAAAAGATTAGCTTTGGGAGTAAGAATAAGTTTTGCAAATCGTGCCACACAATATTAATTATGTATTGTGTGCGTGTTCCGACCATTTTACATAATCTCTTCGCGAGAAATGCACTACGCGATCCCTTCTGCTTCGCTGTTTTGTCTATTATCCCGTTTGTGCGATCTCTTTCTCGTTGAGAACCGCCCATCCCAAGGAGGTTTACATTTCTCTTTCTCCGATTACACTTCGCGATGACTTCATCGTCCCATCATTGAAATGGGATTCAGCAACCAAACTACGACGGCGAAGTCAAGCATGTCTTTATGCTGTAGGCTATTCGTGCGACTGGTGCGACTGGATAGATACGATCTTTGGGGACTCGGTGATCCTAGCAAAAAAAAAACGCGAGTCAATTCGAGAGCAAGTCAGAGGGCAGTTCTGTATGAGGTTTCTGTATCCTCGACGTTATTCCGGATCGCTCGTCGTCGATATCGCGAGTCTGGCTCACGTTCGAGCCGACGCTGTCATGACGACCGCAACTTCATCGAACCCAGTCGCGCGCGCCTATTATTTTTCTGTTGCAAACCGCTCTTCCACTCGTTCGATAACGTACGACGGGGGACCGCGCAATCCGACAATAAGGATTGTCGCCGCGCGGGGGAAAAAAAACGAGAACGCGGGGGCGACCTCCCTCCCGGCTCGACATCGACGAGTCCGACGAGTCGGACCCCATCGCGCTTTTCACTCCTTCCGAACAATGCGGCGCGTGTTCCATCCGCGTCGGAGGCCGGTAAATTCGCGCGGTTTATCTCCGCCCCGCGCGAAAATCCACGTCCGGGACACGAGAGGGAACAGGGACGGAAGACGCGAGGCGATATCGAGCGTCAGCGCGCGTATACGCGGTCCTAGACGGGATAGACATCGCGTCGAATGATGGAGTACCCTAGACCACCATGAGCGCGCTCTTACGAACCCGTCGCACGAGACAGGTATTAGGGCAGAGAAAAAAAGCGACACACAGCTCGGAACAGAAGTGGGACGATAGCGGACGCGATATCCCTCGATGAAGCTTTATTTGTCGTCGTCTAGACGACGAAGCATTGATCACGCAATTAAAATAGATTAATGCATCGAAAAATGACACTTTTAAAAATAATTCAAATTCCAGCCGTGATTCTAAATAATCCGCAAAATGTTATAAGACGTTTAAAGCGGTATCTCTCGATTTTTTTGGTAATCTGGATGGTTAGAATTAGCGTCCGAACGAGAGGGAGAGAGAAACATGCGTTTGTGGCGAGCAATCTTGATTGATTAATTTATTAGCGTGTGTATAAACTGATTTTCATTGCAAGCTTTCGCGTGCCGCTGCTGTGCGCGAGTTTTCAGTACCGGGTTTCGCGTGGCACGGACGTCGAGATAATAGCGACGTTGCAAACGCGTTTGTCTTCTGCCAGGATGAGTAAAAGGAGCTCTTGGACCGCGTGCACGTCTGGTGACGGCGTGCGATTCATTACTGGATTTCCAAGACACGAGGACAGAAGAAAAACTCGTTGAAATTTCACCTCTTGCGATAAAAGGGACAAAGCTTCGTTTTAGTGATGATTTATGATTTATCGCGCTTAGTGCCATGCTTTGTCGCTCGACATTGCGAAGACACGGAGAAGAACGCGAGAAGTTTGTTTAACAATTCGTTAATCCCTAGTTAATCTCTAGAACGTTAATTATTTCTGTAGAATATGAGCACAAGAGGCTTTTCAATCCAAAGATACCCGGAAAATTATTCATATTATTACAGCGAAAATTATGGTGTAAAAAGTTAAACTCCTGATTTGTGTACTTCCGATTCAGTAATCGTGTATATTGAAAACTGATGCGGACTCAATAATATAATATTCGAGAAAAGTTTAGATCTTAAAATTCTTTTTGTCCCAGAACGTTACATTTCCGAGTTCAATATGTTTTCCCTTGCAAGCCCACAACATGTGTCTGTATAATTTCATTGTCTGGCCCAGACTCTCGATTGTGAAAATTTCCGGCGGGATTGGGAGCGATTGTTCGACAAGTGTCATTCTGAAAATTCTATTTCCCGAAAGTGACTCGTAATACTGGAAACTACCGATGGAAATTTAGGGTTTATTTGTCCGACAGAAAAATCGTCGTTCGAGACGTGAAGTCGTATTTGACATTAAACACGCAGCATTGAATAGCACGGTGAAAAATACCAACGAAAGAGTACTTGCGGAAACATCGTCGCACGTGCTTTCGCGAAATCGCTTAACGCACCTCGATATTGCAGATTATATTTAATTACGGCGCGATATCACGGCCATTTACGGGGTGGTCGCAGAATGTCAGCCGGCGTTTTAATACCTCGAGGTTTTCATTCTGCGCGCTCGTACATCACGGCGTTCCCGTGTCGTGCCACTCAAAAGCTAATCGACAGAAATTAATGTGTCGAGCAGCATGCACAGTAACGTGCTTTCAGGGTGCTTTTATCGGTGCGCCTTTAAGCAATCGCTAGCGCACACAGCCAGGCCCTAATCTAATTCCCCCTCGATCAAAAGGTGTTAAGTGCATCGCCAGATAATTAATATGAATTAATAACGGATCTTAATGATAGTTTGATGATCCTTGGTGGCGTTACGTCTATGTTTATCTGATTGCAATAGCTTCTTAAGTGGAATGCTATAAGTAGTATCCTTTTTTTAAGAGAAAAAGTCTCAAGGGTCTGTGTGATCAAAATATTATTCAGTTTTCTAATTTTGGTCTCCAATTTTGCATGAGATCTTGCGCGAGATGTCGATAATTGAGGCAATTATAATTAATTGCAACTGCGAATAAAACGCGTGTTTTTCCGTATGATAAAAATGTAAACTCATGGCTCGCAAGTTCTTTTTACAATCCCGTAAATAGGCAAACGTGTTAAAGTACACACGTTAATTTATAGCCGTGGAGTTTAGTTTGACCCCTACGCAACTTCTTGAGCGTTAACTCATTCGACGCGACGGATCTTCGAAGCGTCGAATAAAGCTAATTTGATTACTTATATGCGTATGATTATTATGCATACGCGTGTGCGTAAATGCGCCGTCTCTCTGCGTGGGTTAATATCGTCGTTTTGTACGTCGACAAAGGAAACGATCTGCATGTTTCGCAACATCGCTCGTCTTTTTATATGATTTTTTGAGGAAAACATATTTTCTCATCATTTGTCATACAACAATATTGAATTAAAGTCACTTAAAAGGGTTTTCTTTAAGTTTCATATTTTATTTTAATATTACGATAAGATATATTACATACCTTGTAGTGTGGTTACGTGATGGCGTACATATTCAACAGTCGTATTTCCCTAATTACATCGACTTTTACACTCTAGATGGAGTTAGACATAAATAATTTCTCGTATACAAAAATACACACAATTGGTTATAATAGAAGATAAATGAAATGTATGTATATATTTTATTTATTTATTTATTTATTTATTTATTTATTTATTTATTTATTTTATATTATTGCAACGACTGTTATTTTTTGGAAGGTGGAGCTTGCATGCTTGTTCCACCAATAAATTAAAACAAACATAAATTGTCATCAGGTAAAGAACGTGACTGAGCTAGTCAAAGAGATATAAGATTAGAGTGCGCAAGCGAGCTGAAAAGGCGATATAGGAATAGAAAGAGAAAGCTGTCTTTTCGCGATAGGAATAGAAAGAAAAAGCTGCAGTATGGGCCCCTTCTGTCTTTGTCTGACAGAAGGGGCCCATACTGCAGCGTTCTTTTTCTATTTCTATATCGCAGCCTCTTACGTGCTAGCATATGACTCGCGCACTCTAGTCTTATATCTCTATGGAGCTAGTGGACTTGGGTTTTTCATTTTCCGATAAAACAGTATAACAGAGAAAAAAACATATGAGAATTTAATGATGTTTGATTTTTTATGATGTTACTTTTTCCGCGGATACGTTTGTAAAGTGCAATTATATTTACTTTTTTTAATTTTTAAACAGAACCGTATATGATTTTTTGACAAAAACAGATTTTGTTCATTATTTATTGTATAAAAATATTGAATTAAAGTCACTTAAAAAGGTTTCATGTAAGTTTCATATTTTATTTTAATATTACGATAAGATATTACATATCTCGTAAAGTACGATGACGTACATATTTAACAGTCGTATTTCCCTAATTACATCGACTTTCACACTTTAGATGGAGTCAGACAAATAATTTCTCGTATACAAAAATACACACATTAGTTATAATAGACAGAAAAATGTACATATATTTCGTAGCGATGCGCGATGTACACACATGATATTTTTTGGAAGATGGGGTTTATATGTAGTCTTACCAATAAATTGAAACAAATATAAATTGTCATCAGATAAAGAACTTGACTGAGTTAGTGAACTTGGGTTCGTCATTTTTGTGCAACTTGCTTCGACACTTTTATGATCTATGAACGAAAGATTTAAATTAAATTTTGTGAATTTGAAAAAATGGTAACAACCTTTATTAATGTAATTATACTGATTGAGATTGCCGAAAATTTGATTTTAATACAAAAATATTTCGCTCAACCCATTAAGTCCTAGAAGGCTTGAAGCAGCTCTTACGCGATTTTTTGTGTTAAATTCTTGTAACTCGGACTAGATTTTCGGAAAAAGCAACTCTTTTCACCTTTAAATACCAATTGTAGTTAAAAAATTTTGATTAGGAAAACTTATTGTAAATCCCGAGTTATAAGGATTTACAACAAAAAAGCACGTAGGGATGTCCTAGGACTTAATGAGTTAATAAAATTATACTCACATATTTATTATAGAGATTGATGATATCCGATTTGTACTAATTTCAAAACATCCAGTATAATATTTATCAAAAAAGAACATGATCGTTCTGGTGACGTCCTGTATATATTTATCTAAAAGCAGCTCTTACTAAAAATGCGCTCTCTTGTTAAACAAAAAAATATAATATGATAATTAAATACTATGTGCAAATACTATGCATGCAATCGATTTGACCATCGTTTTTTTGCGGGATGTTTGCATTTTATCCGTCCCCAATTTGTCCGCGTCATCAAATCATACGCTTCTTCTTTACCAAAAGAAGGAAGTCGCGTGGAGACGAACGAGGATATAAGAGAGCAAGCGATATGACACTCGTCTGGGTGTAAATATAATTTGCTGTGTCTCGCGGGCGAGTTAAGTGGTCATGGGGCGAGACGGCGAACGCAGCATAGGCCGCAATTAAGGAGTCGAGTCGAGACGAAATGAGTGACCCGTACGTGGTTACACTGTGGAGACACGATGGCAGCATTCTCCATTCGAGATTGACGCGGTCGTCTTCTTCTTGATTGTGAATTTTCGATTCGCAGAAAAGTAGTAACACAGTTTATCTAGAATCTTATAGATCCGACATCGATTATAACAATTTATAATGACTTCAAAAAATGTTCACGCATTCCTCGGCGTCAGGTTCGATTAATGGATTTACGATCATTGACGCGATCGTGTCACGCATTTTGTATTAAATCTACGTAGTAAAGTATAAAGAATTTACGGCGATAAACGGACGAGCGGATGCGAAAAGATCGAATAGATACGATAGAATTAATATAAATGGCAGAGTTTTAGTTTAAACTTGGCTCCTGTTCTCGCTTTTTTCAAAAAATATCTGCTTTGTTTTCTCTCTCATTCGTGATGCATTTAGTGCACTAAACCATGTAAATTTTTATTTTTTGATAAAAAATATTTACTATACATATAACACCCGAGACATAATAGATACGCTGGTTATAACTTGTTGTACGGTGTATGGTATGTATGGACGAAAAAAATGAATGATAGAGAAAAAATCCGACAGTTCAATGATGCATGATTCTGTGATGTTATTTTCTCCGCAGATACACTTGTAAAGTGCAATTATACTTCCTTTTTTTTAAACAGAACCGTATATGATTTTTTGACGAAAACAGATTTTCTCATCATTTATCGTGTAAAAATATTGAATTAAAGTCACATTTAAAAGGATTTTATGTAAGTTTCATATTTTATTTTAATATTACGATAATACGATGAGATATATATTACATATCTCGCAAAGTGTGTTTACGTGATGACGTACATGTTGAGCAGTCGTTCCCTAATTACATCGACTTTCACACTCTAGATGGAGTCAGACATAAATAATTTCTCGTGTACAAAAATACACACAATTGGTTATAATAGACAGAAGATATATGAAATGTATATATATCTTCTCAACAATCTATTAAAGATATTTTTTGGAAGTGTGGGGCTTTGATGATTCGCCCCACGAATGAATTAAAACAAACATAAATTATCATCGGATACAAAAACGTGACTGAGCTAGTGAACTTGAGTTCTTTATTTTATAAAACAGTATAACATAGAAAAGAGTCGGAGAATTTAATGTTTGGTTTTTTACGATAACATTTCTTCCGCAGATACATTTGTAACAGATTTTTCATTATTTATCGTATAAAAATATTGAATTGAAGTCAATTAAAAGGGTTTTCTTTCAGTTTTATACTTTATTTTCAAGAGACACGGTAGTGTCTCGCGCCAAGTACATACACGCGCAGCGCGAGACTGCCGTGACTCTTTTACGCGTAATATATTACGCGACTTAAGATATATTACTCATATAACAAGGTTTCCCCCTTTACTTCCACTTTCGCGTATTCTCCTTGTATCCTTGTGCATCATCATATACATGGTACATATATATCGATACTTATTTATAACAGTTATGTGATGGGGTGAAGTCGGACGCACGCGCGCGCGTGCAGGATTGGTGATTTTTTGCCAGGATGAGACCATCATGCGCCATCAATCGTGCATAAAAAAAACGTTTAATTTCGTTTAGCACTAATCGGTGACATCTCAATAAAGACTGCGGGCGTCATTTCTATTTGCTAACAATAAGCATAACAATTGATAAATCTGTGGAATAGATCGTAGCTGCAAATGATTACTTGACATGAATCATCAATTCGGCTTTCTTGCATGAGTACTTACAACGAATGATTGCACATAAATTGGCGATTTTAATTAAATATATTAAAACTTGATGATCTTTTCAGCATTCTATATAGTACGTGATACATACCGTGGAGTAAATAATGTTCGATGATTCTTTTTACTTCTCAATATTTGTAGTCGTGGAACAATCGTATATCCTTTTATATTTATCCATATTTCTTTACGACATTTATTTTCGGTGCGACTTCATGCCTATACAACGAGAAATTGGAAAATCTAATACATTATATTTAAATGACCCACGATTTTGTAAAAAAAATATCTGGGTAATAGCCTCTTTTAGCTTAAATTGTGTTTCCTGCACAGCTACAGCGATTCCTTTCCGTTTCTGCTTGAGCAGTAGCTCAAAATAAAACAAGCTATCGCGCTGATTAATCACGTGATAATGTTGCTCGAATTTTTCTCGATAGTCACAATCGACATCGAATGATTGCTCGACAAGCAAAGCGCGTTTCTCATCGTTTAAAGAATCATGCGCGATTTGTAAACGGCTCTATCTTGCTTACTCACTTTGTGATTTTGCTTTAATTACCGGTAATTCGCGCTTGTAAATACGCTGGATATCACACTGCGTATTCCTCGAAGCTATAACGCTATATATGACGTTATTGTCGCGATACGGGAATAAATCGTTTTGACTTTGCATTTAGTAAGCAGCGGACTTTAAGTATATGTATGTTAGTGGTTATCGCTAAATTGACATTTCGATTTTATAATTACAAGATAATCATTGAGCAACGTTATAGCAGCGTACAGAGAAAAACGTATATTTCTCTTTCTTGACCAGGAAGCTTCGTGGCATCTATGGACAGCCACTTTATTCGGCTATATTTACATGCTAGTTCTGTCAGCCAGACAACACATTCGTCGTATTCAACAATCGTGTTTTCCTGTGTATATGTGTGATTGTGTTACTTTCACACTCCAGATGGAGTTAGACATAAATAATTTCTCGTATACAAAAGTACACACAATTGGTTATAATAGACAGAAGATATATGAAATGTATATATATATTTTTTCAAGGGATATTTATTTTTTGGAAGTGTGGGGCTTTACAAGCTTTGCTTTTACCCCACCAATAAATTAAAACAAACATAAATTGTCATCAGCACGGGGATTTTCTAACTCCTTAACGACATCAGTTTCGGTATCGTTGCGCAGGTACTATATATGGTAAAAGAGCTGCGCAACGATACTGAAACTGTCGTTAAAGAGTTAGAGAATCCCCGTGCAGGTAAAGAACGTGACTAAGCTAGTGAACTTGAGTTCTTTATTTTTTAAGCTTTTTTTATAAGTGTTACAAAGCTGAATAATCAAAAAAAGCTTAAAAAATAAAGAACTCAAGTTCACTAGCTTAGTCACGTTCTTTACCTGCACGGGGATTCTCTAACTCTTTAACGACAGTTTCAGTATCGTTGCGCAGCTCTTTTATAAGTCATTATATGGATGGATATTTTTTCGTTCGGCTATTTAAGTGCTCACGATTTTATCAGCCAGACAGCATTTGTCATATTCAACAATCGTACTTACTTGATTATCAACTTTTACAATCTAGATGGGATTAAATCTAAATAATTTCTAAATAATATAATTACGCACAATTAATTATAATCAACAGGAACAGAAATAAATACATCTAGCACAAAGTGACACCTTAAATTTTTGATTTCTTGTAAAGTTTGTCGCATTAATATACTGAAATAAATATAAATTATAATTGTTAGTAATTATTATTAGCCGTAACACACAGAGCGTAAAGTTAAATCTATATATCATATCTGATTGGTATGAACACTACATATCAAATATTGCAACTTCCGTACTTTAATTTATATAATCTGCTCTATGCCAAATTTGCTACGTATCTTTAATATCTAAGTAAATTACAATTACGATTTTACCATAATCTAAATGCCATTGCATGATGAAGATACAGTTATCTATAGAAATCTTTGCATATATTTTTTTAATGTAATCTTTTAATTTTAGCATTAAATATATTGTTTCAAATTAAATATTTCTATTATAAATAAAGTTCTTTTAAAATTGTTTTATTTTTTATATTACTAGACACACAAACGTGCGCTACGCGCGCGCTATTTAGCTTTAATATTATACTGTTACTATGACACTATTATAATATTAACCCTTTGATACACACAACTGTCAAAATAAACTATGACAACCACTCACGAAGTAAGCGCAGCAAGAGAACCAATCAGCATCACGGAAAAGCGACAACAATAAACTTCGATAGATTCGAGTTTAATATACATACCTTTGTTTAGAAATGATGATGAAATGAGATGAGATGAGAAATGAACTAATTACGTAAACTATAATGGATAAATACATAAAATCTTGTGTTCTCTTTTCAAGAATATATTTAAAAATGTAGTATATATTTTTACTTTTTATTAGTTGTTTATTTTTCTTGAAATTCGAAACATATGCATAATTGGAAACCTGTTTTTGTTATACATAAAAAGTATAAAAACCCGTCAATGAGACAAAGATCCTGCGTGGAGTATGAGCGTTTCTATAATAAAGGATGTGAAGGAAGGTGAAGGGCCAATTATCCATAATTTCGTGTCTCGCGTAATTGGAGGAGGAGAAGGAGGCGGTAAGGGTCTCGAGCTTAGCCGCGTCCACCTATGATTCTCACTCCGCCGTCTCATCGGCGATCTCACGCTCCGGTCACGGGGGATTAATTCAATTTCGGTCTAGCTGTCAAGGATTCCTGAGATAAAACTGTGTTACACGTTCCTAAATCCAGACGGGTTCTCGTTAAAACTTCGCAACTAGCGGATCGCGATTGTGATTACGGATAGCGTCACGTGGCGAGATTTCACGACGTAACAATGAATTAACTGCCGGTCGATTTCTTGCGTAAGAAGGAAAATAGAATTGAAGGGGACCTTATATAGATTTAAAATCGAAGTCGTAAATCATTTTCATATCTTGAAAACTGATGATTGGAAAACTGTTTAGTTACAGATATCTCTTTCTATAACACAAAAACATGTTATAAGGACATTTTGAGATATATGTTCAGAACTTTTATAAAAGAAATTATTTCGGACATTTGGAAGAGAATAATTAAAACAATAATATTTTTTAGCTGTGCATTTCACGTTTTCTAGCACAGTATAATATGCATACAGTATAATGCGATTTAACTAGTAGATGATACTTATCGATATCAAAATCGAATTTTCAACTATTTATATATTTAGATTTATTTCTATTCTAATTAATATAAATTATCCATATTATGTATGTTATATCAATTGTTATTATCTATTTATATTAATTATTATTCTAATATAATTTATCAGTAAATAATAACAATACATTATTTTATCTTACTTTTTATTTAACAAGTTTGTCTATATACTGCTCGTAATAATTTCTCGTTGAAGATAAAAACTTAAACTCTGACTAAATTCTGTCAGAAAATATTTATTCAAACCGTTTTCTCTAATAAAGAAAAGAAGAATTAAATTTTACATGTATTTGTGAGATACGCATAATTAAATAATGTCTGCATTTTTGCATTTCAGCACGCCAGCATATGATTACGCACCGAATCCCGACAAACAATGGATACTCCAAGTTACGCAGAAGATGCAGCCCATTCACAAACAGTTCACAGATCTCTTAATGACAAAGCGACTGCAAACCTTGCAAAGTGTCGATGCTGCTGTAGATAGGGTACGCATTTATGTAGATAGAGTACACTCAACACTTGCGTATAATTATTTCGAAAGTTTGACATCTAAAAGGAAATCTAGCTATAGTCATTTTATCTCCGGAGAATTATCTTTGACGAAAGTCCTAGACTTTAATACAAGTATACGATACATTTATCTTATGACAGATTTATCAAGAATTGAAGGATCTGGGTGAACTGGATAATACGTATATTATTTATACGTCCGATCACGGATATCACTTGGGGCAGTTCGGACTTATAAAAGGCAAGAGTTTCCCGTTCGAGTTCGACGTACGGGTGCCATTCCTCATTAGAGGTCCTGGTATCGAACCTGGATCCATGTAAGTCGCAATTACATATTTAAGTTTAGATATTCATTGTTATGGGAATTTGATTAGAAATTAATAAAATTTCGATTTTTTTTTTAATTTTGGTAAAAAAATGTTCTTTTATTCCGAACCGCAGAGAGTTTATGAGAATTATGCTCGTGGATATGCATGTGGAAACTAAACTGCGAGAAAGCAGATGTCTAAAAGAACGAATAGTATTTTTATAAAATTGAATCAATCTTCCCGAAAATGCTGCATCCTTATAGAAAAAATCTTCAATAGGAAGGAATTGTAAAGTATTAATTAAATTTTTGAATTAATCTTGTGTAGATCATAATTATATTAATTGTAAATCAATAGAAGAAACGTAGAAAGAGAACATATTTTCTCTTTCCAATTATGTTTCTATTTACATTATCAAATGAATTATTGTGAATTATTATCAAATCAGTCAAATCAGTCAAATGATTCATTTACACACTATCCTCAGATAAATATAAGCTGGAATAGACTTAAATCCAACCAAGGAGTAAAATCGTTCCTTGTAATAACGCTATAAAATTTTTAACTTCCTTACTGCCTGTCTAATATCTCCGAAAGTAAGTAAACATCAATAAATGTCGGGAGATCATTAAACGTTCTTTACGTCAAGTAGTTGAGACGCACTAAAAGTACAGCCATATGGCTATAAGAGGTTTATTGGACGTATGAAGTTGCGGCGAGATCATTATAATGCTGTTACCCGCGGAAACTTTTGTACGTTGGCTTTTGTTCGCGGAAACTCGTTTAAGAACAAATAAACGTCGGGAAGTGTAAGGCCCGGTATTGAGTCGTAATATGCAATAATAAAACATCCGCATAACGTTGCAGAGTAGACGACATAGTTTTGAACATCGATCTGGCGCCGACGTTCCTGGATATCGCCGGCGTCGAAACGCCACCACAGATGGATGGTCGTTCCTTCAAGAAACTCTTTCTCAAGTGAGTACGTCGGCGGTTTTTCTTATGAGATCGTGCACTTAAATCTTTAAGCTCGCCGTATCATTGCACTTTAATAGCATCTCCAATGCACGTAAATCAAAAGCACAAAGATATGTAACATACGTTAATATTAATATTAATTAACATATGTTAATAAAGAATGAAAGTGTGTTCATACTTTAAATATTTTCTCTCATCTTTTGGTTGATATTACGCGGAATGTATCATTGCAAAAATCTCACAAAATTCGAGAAATCGTTTACCTATTTACTTATATTGATCAAGTTTGTAAACTTGGCAGCTATCCAGTGAAATGGATTGTATTTTCCTGAAAATGTTCTTAATGAAATTTTATTTTAGCCGAGACTTTTAGCAAAACTTTATTTAGAAAATTCAATTATCTTATTGTTTTTCTCGCCGCTGGTACATAACAGCTTGAATGTTGGTACATTGACCTCCGGAGCTTGATCAATGATCATTTATTACAACGCGTTATGTCACACGCGCGATTCCCACGATGAATTCTCAATGTAATAATTTCCGATTGAGTGTTAGAGCTTAATGTTCCAACTTTAATGCAGGTCACGTAATCGGATTTCAGTCCATACCGAGCTGAAATTCCTGTTTTATAACTTCATTAATTTGTCAGAACTTTCTGACTCTGTTAGACGAAGTTACATTGTTAAAACGCCCTTTTTGCAGCGTGACTTTTTGCAGGCTTTACCTTGTAGCGAGTTAAAATCTCCGTCATGTAGCTCCATTAAATTATTATAACAGTAATAATCCCTCTCTATCGCGAAGTGCAATATTTTTTTTTTCTCAAAGTAAGCCTCCCGCGTCGTATCGATCTCGCTTGCGAGTAAAGCCCGTCGTTACAGTAGCAAGCACGGCCGAAGGTCGAAGTTCAAGTGGCCCGACACATTCCTGATCGAGTCCTCCGGCCGCCGTGAGACTCCGGAATCCATCGCTGAGTTGAAGGCGCGGGAAGCCAGGAGGCAAAATGCCACCCAGGCCAAACGGCCATCGAGCTCGGCGCCGGAAGAGGAAGACGATGATATCGCCGATCCAGAGGACACCGAAACGGAACATCGATTTACGGAGAACGACACCGGAAGCGATCAGGATATCTCGGACGACGAGGATTTCGAGGACTCGATGATCGATGAAACGAGTGAGTCATCCGCTTTAGAGATCCGGATTTATTCGACTATCGATCGCGACGAGATCATCTCACATTTTAATTATCGTCGACAGTTTTTTGGAAATATTTTTTACGCGTAATTACTTTCATAAAACACTTTTGTGTAATACGAAAATTAGATGTGTTCTAATCGAATAAATGACCGAGGCTCTGACGCTAATGTACAGATGGATAATCAAGTGGATAATTAATTGATGGGGCTTTATTACATTTGTCGGATTATTGGAATTTGCGAGCCGATGGTTATGTATAAATTTATTATATTGCAAATCATACCCAATATTAAATTTAGTTAATGGAAGCCGAGCGTAAATTATCGCCAATTAATCACTTTATTCTCTCTTTTCTCTTTTACTGCTAGAAAAATTAAATTAAAAAGTGCCAACTGTACGTTATAAAATGACTGATTTAATCCGCTCACAAATATGCATGTACAGGAAGCGTCGAGACAGGGTCTCGCGACATTGATCTCACGAGAATCCGGATAGATAGATCCGTTGGGGTTCGACGACAAGAGCAGATGCTCCGGGCTCATGCAGCAGCGTTACATTATAAAACCTACCGTTACGCCAGATGCTGTGCGTCGCGTATTACGCGTACACGCGCGGAGGAACGAGTTCTTTCCCTGGTATGCATTAGCATAAATACACGGTCCTCGGGATCGAGACGGGGCGCGCATCCCTCCTCCCTTTATCCTCCTCTCGAGATTATCGGGAGAGCGCTTTGTCGCGAGGGTATTTTCGGCGATAAACGTGTAAGAGCATTATACATATACGATGTATCGATGACGACGACGTTCCTCCAAACGCGCGGAATCTCGCGTGAAGAATTGGAACGGTTTCTTCTTCTTCTTCTTCTTCTTCTTTTTAAAAAGTTTTATGCAAGGAAACACGCAATGTTCGAGTTCTAAGTCCGCTTGATCCCGACGGTTTATTTTTTTCCTTCGCGATAGAATCCGCAGTAACATTATTGACTAATTCCTCCTCGTCGTCGCGGACATCAAGTTTCGAGGACGCTGGATTCCATGCTTCTGCGTCACGTTATATTTAACTTTACGGATGTTTGTTTGCATATATGAAGTCGTCATGTCAATCTCTCTGTGGTTCCGTTTTCCAAGTACCATAAACCACTCCGTTTTCATTAGAGACTAGATTTCATCCTGTGACCACTTCGGCTTTCTCGCTGAAGCGAGTCACAAATATTAATATGAATATTAACAAAGCCGCGTAATATTGAAACGGAAACTTCAAGAAATTCTTTTAAAAAGATTGCGTCGAGATCTCTGAAAGCATATCGAGAAATAATCTAATTAACAAAGTTAATCCGGAATAGATTTCTCATCGCCGCGCTGCATGATCATGCATTCGTGTTCCAGGCATAGATCCGCATCTCGACAATAGGGTGCATCCGATGCACGCGCCCTACGCGACGAAGCACGAGCGTCTCACGGCGGAGTGCTCGCGACCGGAAGCGCAGACCGATTGTCTCCCTGGGCAGAAGTGGAGATGCGAGAAGGACGGGCACCGCTGGCGACGGCACAAGTGCAGGTACGCGGCACCCCCGCTGCCACAGAGGGTGTCCAAGAAGTGTGCTTGTTTCACCCCTAACGGCGTGATCTACACGAGGCTCGAGTCCAACGATTACGACGGGCAGAGATATGGTTTCACGAGGGATCGTCGGCCTGTGGATCCTTACGATGATACTGCGGGATACTTCACCAAACGAGGTGAGTGTCCCCATCGTCATTACTATTCTTTCCTGTATTTTTATATAATCTATTATGTGATCTATTTTGTATTTTATATAATCTAAAAAAAGAAATAGAAATATCAATAGTAAAGCTATTTCCTGATAAATTTGAGGTCGACTTTAGCATCCTAAGTATCCCTAAAATTAATGAGATAATTATTACGAAATAAGGAAAATTTGAATTAAATAAATTAAACGAAAATAATTTGATCTAGGCAAGCGAGAAGTATCGAGTGATATCATATCCAAGGAAAGTAATGAGGAATCTGATAATGACATTAACTTGGATGACAGAGACAGACGTGCGATTGACGAGGAAGACGACGATGACACGATGCAGGAGTTAGATATGCCGGCGCAGGAGGTGAACGGGGAATATAGGAAAGATCTTGAAGGGTACGAAAATTATAATTAAATATCACGAAGTTCGGAGGAACTTCTTATCATGGTCTATGGATGACGTATATTTCAGGAACGGCAGTAAGACAAGAATTGAAGACACTGATGACGATGAAACTGACGAACTAAACAAATACATTGTCGACTACTTGGATTACGGCTATTCGATAAACGACTTTGATCCCACTTTAGACAAGATTGTTAAAGGTCGATTAAATGTGAACGACGTAATAAAAAGGCATAGGAGGGTACGGAGAAGTGTCACGAAGAAGGATACTATAGAACACGTCACAAAGATTATGGAAAGTATAGAGGAAGAACTAGATGACTTAAAGGTAACGTTTAAAACGACGATTTCACACTAATGTCATTTTACATATGTCACCGAATAATAAGAATCATTTTATCATTTTAGCAAACTCAAGTTCGTCATTTGTCGTCCGAAGTAGGAAAGTCACTATCGCCAAAATGTTTGGTTTTACCGGAAGGAGGTGTAAATTGTACTCAAGCTATATATCGAGATCCTAATGAGTGGCGAATATCCAGACGGGAGATCGAACAGCAAATCCGAGAGATGCGAATGCAATTGGAAACGTTGAAAGTAAATTGTATAAATATATATTAATACGTTATATATACAATACAATGTATATAATGTACATATAGCTTTTTAATAAAAATTGGTAATAACGTTGCGGTGTTTGCAGGAGATTCGCCGACATTTAATGATCAAACGGCCACAATTTCTGGATAACGAGGAGAAACTTGCTGACGCAGAGGAAACTCACAGTTTGCACAAAACTCACCATCATCCTCCAAAGGGGCACGCGAGCCGCCATCATAAAAAGCACGATAAAGTTACTACTGCAGATATTATCGTGAACGCGACCACGGAGTCCGTTACGAAGATTAATACAACTCCGGAGGATGAAAAAGGGTCGACGACGGAAGAAAAACCTGATAAATACGGTACAACTCTTATCGAAACTTTTACCACGGAAACTATCAGCGAAACGTCAGCAACAACGGTTCTAACAACAGTTAAGCCAAAGAAATCGCCTCGCCGTCAGAAAACTAAGGAAATACCTACAAACAGAACGGAAATCGAAGAAGATAAGCCGCAGAGACGTCGGAAAACGCATCATCACCGTAGAAACAATACGCTACTTACGAATAGCGTACACGATGATGTTCCGCGCGTGAATACAACATACGTTACCAGCGATGTGACATTGTCTCCGCAAAATCCTACGACTCGCGAGAGGCACAATTACAGTCACAAATTTACGACTGTTCCTGCTACCACAGAAGCAAGCAGTACGAGACAAGAAACCCAGTATTCCGGAGTTTCCAGGAGTAATAACGACTTCAACGAAGATCGTACTACGGAATCGATTGCAGTTACTGAATCCGGAACGACTGTAACAATGACTTCGACACACATGACAGAAGTGCCAAGAACCAATCTGCCTATCGATAAAAGTTTCGATCAACCTAGGAATTCATCTGTCACGACAACTGTGCCGTCAGTGAAGAGATATCCTAAAGTACAAAAGAACAGGACATCGGGTATTCTCGGACCAGCGAGAATCGACGTTACCATTCTTGAATCTCCTGATAGAAAACACAAGCAAGGTTACTTATAAATTTTAATTAGTCTCCGTTTCTATCTTTAAAGAGTATTTTTTTATCATATAACCGTATTTACCGGTTTTAATAACCGTAATAACCGTTTTTACCGTAGGTATAACTACAACAAGCAACAACGGACGTCTGCCGCCGATGCTAAACACGCCGTTAGAAGCGCGACATAAATGTTATTGTGAGCCGGATACAAAGAAAGATGAGAAGGAGATTGCTAGGGAGGAAAGACGAAGATTGAAGGAGGAGCGTTTAAAGAAGAAGGAGAAAAAGCTCAGAAAGAAAGCCAAGCTGGAAAAGGAGTGCCTGACGGAAAAAATGAACTGCTTCGAGCACGATAACGATCACTGGCGTACCGCACCTCTGTGGAATGCCGGGCCATTTTGCTTTTGCATGAATGCTAATAATAACACGTATTCATGCATACGTACAATTAACAAGACGCACGATTTCCTTTACTGCGAATTTACCACAGGATTAGTGACATATTACAATTTAAGACTTGGTGTGTATGAAAGAAATCTTTTTTAAGGAATAAAATCTCGCGAGCGAATAATTGATATTACTTTAATTTTTTTGTCAGATCCATTTGAACAATGGAATAGAGCGTCATCTTTGACATCCTCTGAAAGATCATATCTGCATGATCAATTGGAACACTTGAAGGGATGTAAAGGTACATGGGATTGTACAGTCGGTAATGCTAGAGAGGCTATGCCACAACTGCAGCAACATCAACGATATATTTCGAAAAGAAAATACAGTGATGCATTCGGTACGTTTCGTAAAGAATTTAGTTACATATTAAACACTAATCCTATAAATTGTTTTAGCAGAAGAGATGTTTGTACCTTCAGCGTTACAAATTATACGCGAAAGCGAACTTGGCAGTCCACCTAATAAAAGACGAAAGAAGTTACAGAAGTAAGTATAGAAATATTTCTAAACATTTAAAATAATTTAATTAAATATGAATTTAATATCAATAATATCATTTTTGTTTCAGTTGGAATAGGCGCAATAGAAGCTGGCAAAGTAACTGGCGACATCATCAAGATTCAATAAATCCCCGACGTCATAGTTCTAGACATCAATACTGATCTATCTTTTTTTACGCTTCAACAATTGCGTGACAAATTGCCTTAAGTATATATTGATTTCGCAATGCATTTAGTAATCTAATTTATTTAGTAATGAATAACGAAGAAACCGAGCTTATATTAACTGATATTTAACCCTAGGTATACATATTTTTTGCATACGTAGAAGCCACACTGGGGTTCAGATTCAGATTTTGAAAGAGCACATTTCAATGTACAAAAAAAAATTTGTCGATAATATTGGATTATCATCAAAATTACAAGGTTCCAAAAATGATGAACATTTCTATCTTCTGGCGGTTTTGCAGACAGATATAAAAGTTAGGATTTTTGTTAAAAAATAAAAATTCATGAATTGGAAATAAAATGAATTAAAAAATATACTTACTTGCAAAAAAAGTTGTACGAAATACACACTGGGGTCTGAAAGATTCCTGACTTATTTTACGTGTTAATTATTGCAAAACTGACAAACAATTGATTGCTTCGGCAATTACTAGCTATTGAAGAGAAATTCAAACTTCATCTGGGGTCTCGGAAAACCCAGAGTGTATACCTAGGGTTAAATTAATAACTCGATTTTATTAGATCTTTATCATCCACATTGTGCATGTTTTCAATACATTTTATGGCAACTGTCGGATTTAACTGTAGGAATATTATATGCACTGTGTGGAGCACATTTATAAATATACAAAACATGTAATTTTTATATAATTTATATGAATTTTATATAATTAGGACTATGAATAATTAAAGACGTAGTTAGGTGATTTTGTTCTATTTCATAAATGTTTTTTATGATAATTTATTTGTTTTTTGAAGCAAATATTTAGTGAGAAAAATAATTATACGCGCAAATAATTTCTAATAATGTCTAATGTCTAATAATAGCTTGTGATTTTTAAAATATGCGTTATAACTAATTGCATTTGTTTAAAAATTAATAAATTAAACTGTAAATTTGACAATATACATATTACTTTCCTCACTGTTAACATGTCGATAACAACCAATGTCAATATACATTTTTGCTGAAAATTTCTTACTGCGAGAAGTATTTATCAGCATACTATTACTGAAATCAGCTGTGTAATAGAAGACTGAACGCACAACGAAAAGAATAACTTTATCTTCCCTTGCCAATTGCAATCTTTCTGCATTGTATTATTTGGGTAACAATCAGAAATGTTTATCAAACGCTGCCATTTTTTTAGCTCTCCCGTTACCTTTCTATGACAAAATGTACACATGTTCTTACGTAATGCACTGCCAAAACATTTATAAGCATCGATATTCTTTCTACATCTTGATATTGATTCTAAAGCAAGAAAATGATCTGAGCTTTAGTTGAATTTTTAAAATTGTTTAAAAACTATAAATATTACTGTAATTACAACACTTCTATTCGGGACTTTATAACTCTTTTAATCTAACGATAAATATTATATTTGTTACCATATTGTTTTAACACAGCTGTTTTAGTGTAGCAGAATAATTATTGGTATAATACATATTAAGGAAAAATAGAATGCTGGCATATATTAATATAATATATAGAACTAGTAAGAAATAAAGATAAACATGAAATATTCATACATATTTTAACATATACTGTCTTTATATATTGCTACATAATTGTTTTTTAATTATCTACATTTCTATGACATATTGCATGAATCCCTTTGATACAGTTTATGAATTTAGATTACTTTAGATTAGAATTTAAGAATTTATGTATCAACAGTGTGTGTTAATCTTACAACTAGCATTCTATCTTTCCTGAAGAACTCTGCATTATATACTGAACTGTTATTCATTTATTTTTCTCAGAAAAGAAATGTAACAAAAGGAAACAATGTATTTTTAAGTCTAGAATTTAGAAGAAAAACATTTTATCTCTGCGGTATTACTCTCTTTATATAGAAAATATTAAATTAAAAATATTTAGTTACCACACAAAAACACACACACACACACACACACACACACAAACACACACATATGTATGTATATAGGTAATGAGAAGTAGGTAAATAATTTATGCATTTAATTGAAATTATAGGATATTGAAATTTATGGATAAAACAATTTGACATATATTTTCTTGAATTTTTTATGTATTAAATTCTGTAATAAAAAATGTTACTTTTCAGAAAAATGATTAATTTATATTTAAATTAAATAGTATAGTTCCTGCATTACTATTTTGTTAATTTACACAAGAACAGCATATCGATCATTGAAGAAAATTAAATGAGAGGATCATCTAATTCACTGTAAGTTTCAAAAATATTAGCAGCATCATTACAATCCCTGCTTGATTTATCGCTATCTTGCAAATTGCATTTATCTTCGATGTTAGAATTATAATTAAAGCCTATAGAACCTGGATTCTCTGTCTTATTAGCAATATCTTCACTTTCAAAATTACAATCATCTAAAGTGTTTTCGAATTTACGTAAATCATTGTTTACAGCATTACATGGAGATTTCTCATTTGTTATAGTATCTTGAACTTCACGGATATTATCAAAAGATGAATCTTCTGCATCAGACGGATTTTCTTTCTTCGGCGAATCTAGATATTTTGCCGATTTATTTTCAGTAGGTTTATCAATGTCTAATTCTTGAGCAATATTTGTAGCGTTACAACTATCATTGCTGTTTTCTTGCTCAGGATGTAAGGAAAATGATGTGTTATTTGCCTTTAAATAATTCAAGTGCTGGACGCGAAGGCGACAATCTTTGCCAGATCCTTGAAAATATATCTAGAAATAAAAACAACATAATTATAATTCTTAAATACTTTATTTAGTATTTCAGATGTAGGTACTTTGTACATCTTATTATAATTCTTAAATACTTTATTTAATTTAAAGTATTTAAGAATTATATTAAGTTGTCTTATTTGTCATCGTTAATAAATTTTTAAACATGTACCTGCCGTACAGATTGCTTTGCATTACACAACTTGCACTGCCATTTGCGTGCTTTTTTCACTATATGTACCTATAAAAATGCAAAGGAAACGAATTACTAAAAGTTATAAGTTATAACGAACGTTACTGTTAACGATATTCACTTCAAACTAAAACTTACTTGATACATTTTGCAAGAATAACAACACAAAACATTCATTTCTTGCGGCATTGTTGAAAATCTGTTGTAATTCGAGAATTGTGAAAACTATACAGAGCTCAAATTTAAGTATGACTGCCACTCAGGAAATGATACAATGTAATATGAAATAATAAATGTGGAACGGGATACCTAAAAAAGCAAATATCAATTTCTAATTTATTTATTTCTTTAAATATTATTTTATAAATTGTACATTATATTAATAACGTTATATGTACACGTTAAAAAAATTAATAATTAAAAATTCTGGACATTTACTGTGCATAGGTCCTATCGATGTTCCATATAATTTATTCCAGTTCTATTGTACAATTTGGCAGAGCTTCTACAAGCTCTTTCCTAAGTGAAGCTTTATCCTCCAGATATGGTATACCAGCGAGCTTTAGAGTCTTCAAATTTCTATAAAATACAGAAAGAAGAATTCAATATTTAAATTGTATTTCCTTTTAATTTAACAAACATTGAAAAAATAGTATTCTTTAATACATTTAACAAAATAATATAATAATATAAAACGCTTACTTGAGATTTTTCAAACTGCGCACTCCTTCATCAGTTATACTCTTACAATTTTCGATTTCAAGAGTAGTTAGGGAATCCTTCACTGCCGATAATAATGGCAAGGCAGTGTTATATAAGTAATAACAACGTATGAGTTTTATCTCGTCGATATACCTGCAACCAACTGCATTTTTGTTAGTACCAATATTATCCATTATAAATATATCTAAAGATACAATGATGAATAAGAATTTATTTGTAATATACGATAAGAATTCTTTTTTAACCAAGAACAGTTTGCAATTATTATCACGATTACAATATTAATCATAATATAAGTACATTTAATACTTTGATGGCTCTATCCAATGGAAATTCTAGATTAATATCTAGTTTTAAACTATATCAAGTATTTAGTAACTGTTGTTATCAAAGATTCTCCGTTGCAATATCTCAATTGTCAACAAATAAAAAATGTTATAATTTATTATATTATATATACACACGTGTGTATACGTTTAATATGATACTAACCAAAATATGGAAATCCTACATGAGTTATTCCAGAATCTGTAGCATCTACCGCTTGAATGTAACATCGATTTTCTTCTAATAGCAATTTATTGTAATCTTTCAGATGTTCCGAGAAACCTTTCCACCTAACACTTGCACCGTTCTTCAAGAGCCACTCAGCACAAGCACGGTCTGGTCCGACAGACTGAATTCTATCGTAGTCGACCCTGAAAATAAATTATCAATTATCACTTTAAAAGTTACGTGTCAGCAAGTAATATCGCAGTCAATATAACGATAAGTTTTGTCAAATACCTGTTAAATATTATGGTTAACCAATAGAAGAATTCTCTGTTAGGCACTTTTCGGTAACAACTTGTGGTGGCATTTAATATCCGCAGTCCGTTTGATATCTGTAACACATAATATTCACGATATAACATACATTCGGCGAATAAACCTTTGCATTCTGTACACCGTCAAATTATCTCGTACTCGTACAGAAAACAAAAACACGATTCGAGTTAAGCATTTTTCGACACGTTCAAGAAATGATATAACAAACGGTAGTTAATTATTGTTAATAACAAGACAAAATGTAAATGTAAATAATACATCTTACGTGTGGCATCATTGTCCAATCAGCTGTGCGCGCCCGAAACACAGAATTAAATTACTTACCTTTTTTACGAACTCGGACGTTATTTACAACTGCTCACTGCGCAATCAGCGCAGTAGTGCCAGTGCGCAAGTCCGTTGAAAGGTGGCTTTAGGATCTCTCCTTTGTAGCTGCACTATGTCATACTTTTTGCACTTAAAATGATATTCGTATTCTCCTTGCGTGCAATTAGATGCAAGGAGAGAAAGAGAAAAGACGAAGAGTACAAAAAGTTCAGGTATAAGTCACTATAAAGTATCTCATGCGTTTCGAAATGAGGGACTACACATGTGTTCTAAATTGAAAAACGAAAGGACGTGTAGACGGATTTGACTGAAAAAATTTAAAAACAAAATATCAATGTATTATTTGATACAGTATATGTATATTACTTAAAATTAAGAAAACAATTTACATGGAATTTTTTATTAAACTTTTATTAATTTTGAAGTTCATTTCATGTACATTAGATACATATATTTATATAATAAAATAATTTGCCGCTGTCAAAATTAATCAAAATACTTTTACGCTATTCGCAATCAGATGCTATTTTTTTTAAATCTTCTTCAGAGAAACGATAACAGTGCCCCTGGTACTTGACTGTCACATCAATGGCTCCAAGTCTCTTGTAAAACTCTTGCGCTGGGTTCCAGTTGAGAACCACAAAGTCCACTTTGTGACAGCCGTTCTCAATTGCTTCCTGCAAAATATTTCATAGTCAGGCGCATATCACATATCGTAATCCGTAATCCTAATTAAATTACGTTATACCTTCGCGACTGCTTTGAGAAGCATGCTGCCGACATGTTTCCCTCGAAAATCCGGCGTCACGTAGATATCCTCCAGACACATGGACTTTCCACACCATGTGGAATAAGTGTAATAAAAGAGAGTATATCCAACTATCTTCTCATTAGATGTTGCCACGTTACACAAATATAATGGCTGCCCGTCGAAGCCATCTCTTTCTAAGGCTGTTAATGTAAACATTTTTTTTCTCATAAGACATCATTTTGGAGATACTTCATAGCGTAATAAAGTATATATACATAAATCTCACTCTTAGAATCAATTTGCGGACCGTCAGGCATCTTCTCGAAGTCCGCCAATTCCTACAAAATGATATTCTTCATGTATATCGTTTAACCTTCTCATCAGTTTATCAACAAAATTATATATACCTGTATGAGTGCTCTAATGACTTCACAGTCCTCACGTCTAGCTTTTCGTACAGTTATCTCAGACATTGTAAATAAATTAATATAGATCCTGACTTCAGTATCACAATAAATGTGAATCCTTCAAAAGTAGTGAGACTGTCACGTATATACAACTGGAAGGAAGCAAACCTAATGCTTGCAACTTGCAATTCCTTGAGTGACCTAATCTGAGACAATCTAGGTTCGAGCTTATCATTTATTATGCGATAACACCCTGTATATGATGTGACAAATTGGAAATATACGTATGTTTATGTGATCGATATATATATTAGGCCTGTTCGTTTTAGCTGAACTCGATCGCAAAGTTCATCTTTTTTCTTTTTCTCTCCAAAGTGAGAAGAAAAAGAGAAAAGATGAATCGTGCAAGAAGTTCAGCTAAAACTGCTAAAACGAACAGGCGCGATACATATCTATTCTATCGCATATAAGCTCTAATTTAGATTATCTCAGGTCATTGAGAGGAGGTCAAGGAATTGCAATCATTAGGAATTGCAGTCATTACGATTCAATCGTTGGAGAATGGAGAGAAAAAGAGAAAGGATGAAATGTGCAAGTTTTAGCTAAAACGAACAGGCCTATTGGAACGTGCAGGTGCGATTACCGACGTAGTTCACGTCGTTCTCTAGTTCTCCACTTATCTGCGGATGTTCATCGGATTCGTCTACTAAACGCGTCGGGTTGACGGGTTCCAAGGCCGGTATTCATTAGTCGGATCTTATTTTAAGACCGTCTTAAGTAATATCTTAAGGTGCTAATACGGCTCTGGTTAATGACATCTTAAGATTGTACTTAAGACGGTCTTAAATATAAGAACCGACTATGAATTAATGAATACCGGCCTAGGATCTCTTCTTTGTAGCTGCACTATGTCATACTTTTTGCACTTAAAATGATATTCGTAATTCGTATTCTCCTTGCATGCAATTAAATGCAAGGAGAGAAAGAGAAAAGACAAAGAGTACAAAAAGTTCAGGTATAAGTCACTATAAGTATCTCATGCGTTTCGAAATCAGGGACGACATATGTGTTTTAAATTGAAAAACGAAAGGACGTGTAGACGGATTTGACTGAAAAAAATTAAAAACAAAATATTCATGTATTATTTAATACAGTATATGTATATTACTTCAAATTAAGAAAACAATTTATATGGAATTTTTTGTTAAACTTTTATTAATTTTGAAGTTTATTTCATGTACATTAGATACATATATGTATATAATGAAATAATTGCCGCTGCCAAAATTAATCAAAATACTTTTACGTTATTCGCAATCAGATGCTATTCTTTTTAAATCTCCTTCAGAGAAATAATAACAGTGCCACTGCTCGTTGACTGTCACATCACTGGCTCCAAATCTCTTGTAAAACTCTTGCGCTGGGTTCCAGTTGAGAACCACAAAGTCCAATTTGTGACAGCCGTTCTCAACTGCTTCCTGCAAAATATTTCACAATCAGGCGCATATCACGTATCGTAATCCGTAATCCTAATTAAACGTTGTACCTTCGCGACTGCTTTGAGAAGCATGCTGCCGACATGTTTCCCTCGAAAATCCGGCGTCACGTAGATGTCACCCAGATACATGGACTTTCCACACCATGTGGAATAAGTGTAATAAGAGACAGTATATCCAACTATCTTCTCATTAGATGTTGCCACGTTACACAAAAATAATGGCTGCCCGTCGAAGCCATCTCTTTCTAAGGCTGTAAACATAAACATTTTTTTTTTTCTAAGTAAGACATTATTTTGGAGATTATACAGTAATATACAAGTATATATACATAAATCTCACTCTTAGAATCAATTTGCGGACCGTCAGGTATCTTCTCAAAGTCCGCCAATTCCTGCAAAATGATATTCTTCATATATCGTTTAACCTTCTCATCAGTTTTTCGACAAAATTATATATACCTGTATGAGTGCTCTAATGAGTTCACAGTCCTCACGTCTAGCTTTTCGTACAGTTATCTCAGACATTGTAAATAAATTAATATAGATCCTGATTTCAGTATCACAATAAATGTGAATCTTTCAAAAGTAGGGAGAATGTCACGTATATACAACTGGAAGGAAGCAAACCTAATGCTTGCAACCTGCAATTCCTTGAGTGACCTAATCTGAGACAATCTAAGTTAGAGCTTATCATTTATTATGCGATAACACCCTGTATATGATGTGACAAATTGGAGATATATGTATGTTCATGTGATCGATATATGTATATTAGGCCTGTTCGTTTGAGCTGGAGGTCGATTCTGTATTTTGAGACGAGGTGAAAATTACAAAAGTGAACAGATTTACTAGATTTCGACAAATGAAATTGTAGATTCTCTAGTGAATTTCCTCACTTTTGTAATTTTCACCTCGTCCCAAGATACAGAATCGACCGGCTGACTCGAACGCAAAGTTCATCTTTTCTTTTTTTCTCTCCAAAGTGAGAAGAAAAAGAGAAAAGATGAATCGTGCAAGAAGTTCAGCTAAAACTGCTAAAACGAACAGGCGCAATACATATCTATTCTATCGCATATATAAGCTCTAATTTAGATCATCTTAGGATTCTCAGGTCATCGAGAGGAGGTCAAGGAATTGCAATGATTAGGTTTGCAATCATTATGGAATTGCAGTCATTAAGCCCCTTGCACAATGCCAGGCAACGGGCAATAGGAACAGGGAATGGAATAGAAATCAGAAATTATGTATAAATGCAGAATAAACAGTGACACAGGCAATAGACACAGAGTTTCCGTCACGTTGGAAATTCTGCGCTTATTGCCCGTTGCCAACCAATCATAGTATTCGAATTTTTTAGGTTGTAATTAACGATTTTTTGGTTATTTCCTGTTCCTATTGCCTGTTGCCTGGCATTGTGTCAAGGGGCTTTTGGATTCAATCGTTGGAGAGAAAAAGAGAAAGGATGAAATGTGGAAGTTCAGCTTAAAACGAACAGGCCTATTGGAACGTGCAGGTGCGATTACCGACGCAGTTCACGTCGTTCTCTAGTTCTCCACTTATCTACGGATGTTCATCGGATTCGTCTACTGAACGCGTCGGGTTGACGCCTGACGGGTTCCAAGTGTTTCACGACGGCGCGGGCGCTGCGTTTCCCGCGTCGCGTTACTCCGTGACTGCCGATCTTGGGTTTATGTATGTGCCGGCTGTTTCAAGCATCAAAACAAACTCGCGAGGCTCTCGCCACGATTACTCCGGACCGATATTAAATAATCCGCCGACGTTTAAACAACCAGCACGACATGAGTCGCAGGAAAAGAGCAAAGGTGCGCGTCTTTTGCATTTCCCTCCCATTAAGATTCATCCGAGAATAATGGTTTCGATGTTTGCGGTTAAACGAAACGTCGATCCTGACGTTGATACGCTGGTCGGCTTGTGCTTTATCTTTCACGCGATAAGTAAATGAGACGAATGAGTCTTGTCTGATATTTCATGACCATTCATGACATTTCTTTCATGACATTTTCTTTGTAAAAAAAGAAACAGTTTTTTTTTCATTACATACACATTTGTGGGATAATATATCATTTGGTGATACATATTTACTTAGTTACTATCATCTAGCAACTTACAGTTATATTTGTTATTTTACTTTTAAGCATTTTTTATTGGTATAACTTTTCTTATTTATGTAATATAAGTATTTAATGTCAGAAGAGACTATTTACATTATCGTCGATCATAGGTGGAGTACAGAGAAATGGAGGAAAAGTATAATCAGCTGGAAGACGAGAATGCTTCGGATACATCAGAGAAATCTAAAACTGGCCTCGTAACACCTGAGAAGAAAGCTCCCCTGGAGGCAAAAAAGGAATCTGAGTCTACAGTGCCTGCTCCTGTACCTTCTGCCTCAAAAGCCGAGATTAAGGAAGATGATGATCAAGAGAGCGATCACGAAGATCCACATGGTAAATTTTGAGAATTAATTATTTGAACCTCGTAATGTTAATAGAGATATTAATTTATATTTGTACATGTAGTGAAGGCATTGTTGAACGGATTGGAAGGCGCAGCCTTTCAAAGCCGTCTTCCATTTGATAAATTGACATCCACCGAAGCTGCTTGTTTCCCCGACATCGCCGGTGGACCGCCGCAAACACAGAAAGTGTTCTTACATATTAGAAATAGACTTGTAAGTATTTAAGCTAATTGATTTTATCGCTCTTTCTCTAATGCGATTAAATTTTAGTTGCAAATTTGGCTGGAAAATCCTAAGCAACAGTTAATCATCGAAAATGCATTGCCGCAAATTGAATCGCCTTATAATAGTGATACAGTGCTCGCTCGTAGGATTCATGCCTTTTTAGAGCGACATGGTTTCATAAATTTCGGAATGTTTAAACGTCTTAAGGTAATTTAAGAAATATTTTACATGTGTAAAATTTTAGTACTTATATGATATATAACTGTTAACTAACTGGATCTGTTACTCGACAAATAACTGTTTTAGTAGTGCTAGTTAGCACCTCCAATTTTAATATATTAAATCAATATTGCAATTGGTATCATACAATATATATATATATATATATATATTATTTGTTACCAGAGAAATGAGTAATCTATATTTGTCTGTTGCAGCCCTTGCCAACCAAAAAATTAGGTAAAGTCATTGTAATAGGGGCTGGTATTGCTGGATTGGCAGCAGCTCAACAAATGCAACAATTCGGCTTAGAAGTAATTGTGTTGGAAGCTAGAGTAAGTTCTTAGCAACTATCTTGTTTTAATCTATTTTTGAGTTTACTCTTGTTTTGCTGATCGTTATTAATTTGCATTTTAGGATCGCGTTGGTGGACGAATCGCCACGTTTCGTAAATCAAATTATATTGCGGATTTAGGAGCTATGGTGGTCACGGGTCTAGGTGGAAATCCTGTAACGACTCTTAGTAAACAAATTAATATGGAACTCCATAAGATACGACAAAAGTGCCCGTTATACGAAAGCGACGGCCAAACGGTACGTTCGGAATATTTTAATAAAATAATAAAATAAGACTATTAAATTTCATACAGTTGTTATTATAATTTTTCTTAGTAAAATGAAACACACAATTATTCTATAATTACGTTAATATATATTAATTATATGCCACACAGTTTAAAAGCAGTATGTTTTATATCTTTTGCAGGTTCCCAAAGATAAAGATGAAATGGTTGAGAGAGAATTTAACAGATTACTAGAAGCGACTTCTTATCTCTCGCATCAACTGGATTTTAATTACGTAAATAGTGCAGGATCTGGAGGGCAAGGGGGTAATACGCGTCCAGTATCTTTAGGCCAAGCATTAGAATGGGTAATACGTTTACAAGAACAGGGCGTAAAGCAGCGTCAAGTAGCGCATCTGCGGTCTGTACTCTCGTTGCAAGGACGGCTAATCACTAATCAGCATAGAGTACGTATAATTGAAAATTATCGTTTGATGAAATATTTTCTGATTTTATATAAAGTTTTGATTAAATGATGACTAAATTTATGTCGCAGATGATCTCCATTATGGATCGTTTAATGGAATTGAATAAACAATACAAGGAAATGGCAGAAAATAAATCACAAACTCGAGATATAACACAGGAATTTGTGCTCCGATCTAAGCTGCGTGATCTCCATAATGCTTGCAAGGTACATAATTTAATGAAAGATACAATTTTGTGGCAAAATTATAAATAAGACAAATATAAAATGTGTAATATGCTCATTTCTTTTATTCTTTAGGAGTGGGATCAGTTATCAGATCAGCAGAAAGAAATCGAAGCAAAATTACAAGAGTTAGAGGCATCACCTCCCAGGTAAATATACATTATATATTCTATACACATGCTGTTCTCAACGTTATATATAAATAAGTTTGATATAAATTTCCTTTTTTTTTAATACAGTGACGTCTACTTATCATCGAAGGATCGGCAGATATTGGATTGGCATTTTGCAAACTTGGAGTTTGCCAACGCAACGTCCTTGTCAAACTTGAGTTTGAAGCACTGGGACCAAGACGACGATTTCGAATTCACTGGAAGTCATCTAACCGGTGAGTCAATGGATTTCAATTAATTACCTATATAAATCGTATTTGTTTTCAAAGCTACAATGCTTGAAAATTGGCAAATCGAAGAATATGTTTGCAAAATTTTCCACCCTACGTAATTATTTTTCTTTAACCGTAATGTGCACGTTATGCAAATATCTGTGCACAGTATCAATTTAACAAAAGCTAAAATTGACGAATTAATTATTAATCGCGCGACATTTAATTTGTAGTATCATGTGGATCGAAACGGAGATACGGAGATCCTAAGAAATTAGATTCGCGATATATCCGTGTTTACTAAAACACGTGTATCTAAGTCTTCCAACGTTTTCTGGAAATTGCTGAAGTAGAAAGGAGATGATGCAGATAATGAGTGAATTATTCGCGAGGTGCATCTCCTTTATAGGCGTTTGATACTCTCTCTCCTCGCGTCTCCCTATGGCTGACTTTATCAACCTTATTGAAAGCCGATAACATGAGATTCCGTGTAGATAGTACGCCGTATCCCCCGTCCGATCGAGTACCAGAGTTCTCATTATGTGAAATTATACTATGATCATAGCCCGTAAACCCTTACGAGCTTACTAAAGCGGCGACAGAAAAGCCACGCCGTTAAAAATATTTTACGACCGCCGATGTAAACGGGTATTTTTGTAGCTTTATATCGGCAAATAAATCGTTGCCGAGTATTTTAATTTTATGAGATGTGTTTATCAAGACGTGCATGGACGTCCATGTTCTTTATTACGCATCATACTAGACCTAGCGATATTAATCAAATTTTACATTTTATCGTGTACTTTAACATGCGTGTGTAAAAAGTCATAAAACTGGTATTTGACCTGAATATATACGATTTTCGTATGAGATAACTGACAGATATTTCATTGATTTTGGGAACATTGTGCAATCGTGCCTTGTAAGGAGAATATTTATTTTTTCTTCACGATCTTCCCTAATATCTTCGCTATATTGCCTTTTATTATTATTATTTTTAAACATACTCGCCCATGTCATCCTTGCGAACAATTTCGTTTGTCACCAACTGAGCTAAGAAGATTAACGTAATATTTACGGCGGAAATCCGACTATCTCCTTACGGCCTACGCGGTGCTCGATGCGTAATCGAAACCGATATCATTCGCGTACTAACGCGGCTTAACTGTGTTACTACCGCGTTGCAAACTCGACGAAATCGGTCGGAGCAAGTAGACGTTGTTTCGAACACTGATTTCATCGACGCGAAATAGGGCATATAGGGCGAGAAGAGAGATCTGTCCAGATTCCCGGGATAACCGATGCGCACAACCATTTAGGCTTAGCGAATTCAGGAGTCCAAGTCTCAACACACTCGCATATACACTCATGTACACACATTTCTATGAGTAAACGTTTCTATAGCGCAGTAAAAATTCGAGGAGGAACAAAATTCAAGAGTACAACTTGATTTAAAGATAACAAGAAGGAGAGGGATAAGAACCAGACCTATAAACGTATTTAATACAGTAACTATCTTGTTTTAGTCTATTCTTGAGTTGACTCTTTCGCTAATCGTTTAGCGAATAGAACAGACTAAAAAAGAATAAAGCAAGATATGCACATAGGTCTGGAACAGAATAATGAACAGAGTAATTAAACTAATTTTTTTACTTGTATCTCTTAATCGGAAAAAAGTCTTTCGATCGGACCCAACGTGGAATTACGAAGCGTAAACGGATGCGTTTCGATCGTGCGAGGAATCGGGAACGTGGCAATAGACGAATTGATGTCCGAGGGGGGAAGTGAATCACGCCCTTCTTCCCATGATTGGCATCGATGATCATGACGGTCTCTTGCTGCACCGAAGGTCCCACCGTTGTTGTCTGCCGCGCGATTAATGAGATGTAAACAATTTAACGCTAAATTAAGCACAACAATAGGGGTCTCTCTCTTTTTCCTTCGCCTCTTTTCTCTCTCTCTCTCTCTCTCTCTCTCTCTCTCTCTCTTTCTCTTTTTCTCTCTTTCTGAAGCAGCCCCCTTGGCAGCGCTTCGGGCGCGAGCACCGACCCACCCGATATAATCGGGACGTCCGAGATGGACTGTTCGCGGCGTGCTCTTTACGGACCATCAGTTTCTTCTCGATTTCAAACGAGACTCGCCGACGGGTTAGCCGCGATTTTATCGGGAAACGCACCGAAAGTAAAACAATACTTTATGGGACGTTTCTCCCGTTCCAATTTTTACGGTACCATCCTTTTCGCTCCAGTAACGGTACGTCGCACCGGGATGTCCCTTGGTACCTTATCTAGGTAAGAGCAGCCGCTCCTTCCTACGTTAGAATGCTCGGAATTTAATAATGTATATGAAAGATCGGTATGGTATTGACTCTTTGTAAGTCGTCTCTTTTTAAAATACTGTCGAAACACTTCTTAAATTTTTAATATAAACATGAATTCAGAAATATCCGTTGTTTTTTTACAATTTGACGATACGCGACGCGAATTTACAATTACGGATTATGAAAAGGGGAAAGATCGTCAAGAATTATTATATGATCTTCCGGAAGAGTCTCTAAACAATGACACCGTCCGGATTGACATGATTGTGTGAATTCTTTTCTCTGACATTGTCATCTCTCGCCTGGCCGCCTGCCTGCCGTCACGTACCGCGGAAATGTTCGGCAACAATTTCACATGCACTTTTGATCATATCCGCGAACGGCGCGCGAAGTTACGGCGGAACAAAAAGTGCGTAAAGGTTGCCTCGCGCGTTTTCTCCTTGTTGCATCGAGGAAAAACAGAGCGACGTGATCGCGAGGTTCTATTTTACTCCGATCTCCGTGGACTCCTTCCCCAGTCCACGCACGTTCACGCTCTGAGACCGAATACTGCGAATACGTGCCGCGCTGCGCTCTTTCTTCCCGTACTTTATGCGGTTATTGATCCAACCTATGCAGTCGAATATTCCCGGGGAATATCCGGTGCGCCGAAATTTATGGATGTATCCTCCCGAAGACGCCGGCCGTCACGGTGGGTATCGCCTCGACCTCCTCCGCCGTCCTCTCGATAGGCCATATAACGTAGAGTCACCGAGCTCTGTTTGCCGACGACGAGACCGGCCGATCGTGTCGACGGCGTTTTCAGGATCCGACGACGTCGATTTTTCGTCGTCCGTAGGCAGTTGCATCGTGCACGTGACAATGCACAGGGCATTTGTGAAATTTCTCCAAACTTTCGGGGAATTTACGTGGATTTGAAGACAGTTTCTCCGCAATGAAAGTTTCATTGATCGCCTTCTTTCCCTTCCATTCTTCAGGTCTTTGGCTCAGAAATTGATAATTGAACCTCAAGTAAAAATATCTCGAAAGCAAAGCTCATAGATTGATCGTTTATGTCTGAAGCGTTATTGTTCAGAGAGTCTTTTCCGTTTTCGCTTTCAATTTGTTAAGCAATTTTATGATCCTACCACGAAGTGGTACGAAGCTCTCCGCGATAGGAAGATCCACGATCGACTTATCTCGAGGGACACGCCCGCGTGGCGTATTCACGAAACACCCTGTATAAGCCTCCTCTGCCCAAGAGGAGAGGTCCGTGTACGATCAGGAGCGCAGCGACGGGTCGGGGGAGGGACGGGGGGCCATTTACGACGTATCGAAGACTTCTATACGCCGTTCGTTGACTCCGATCGTCGCATTCCACGCCGTCCGTGTGTCGCTTCCAAAATTATATTGTCGTAAAGCTGACTTCACGCGCGCAGGGTCCCCTTCCCCTCCTCCCCCCGTCCGCGATCTTTCTCCTCCGTTGTTACAGGGGGGAAGTTAGCCGGCCGTGGTAACATCCGCGCGCGTGGGGTTCTTCCAGCACGCGGATGTCCTTCGCAGGATCTCGCGAGCCAGGCTGGTCCCGCGCTCGCCGTCTCCTCTCCTCCTTCTCTCTCCTCTTTCTCTTTTCGCGCCTCCTCGCGTCTCCTCGCGCGCGATAATGCGTGCCCGTTGCTCGCGATATACCGTACGCGTCGTTAACGCGTGCATATTTTTAAATTAATCAGGATCCGGACACGATAAAGGAGATTACTCGGCCGTAATGCGGCGATGACGCTCCCTCGAGGCGCGAACCGGGCACGCCGTCGGGGAACACGGCGAAATTCCCCCCGGTGCGCGATCGCGCTAATTGACGCGAGGATAACCCGGCGTGCTTTTATCGCGGCTCGAAGCGATTTTTGCGGCGTCCCGCGATAAGAGAAGAAGAAAAATAAAGTAAGAACAAAAAGATAGAGAGTGAGGATAAAAAAAAAGGAGGAAAGAGAGAAGGGAGAATTTATCGTATGAGACAGTAGCTTCGAAATATATTTCTTATTTTAGAAGAAAAAACTTCGATATTGTACATTACGCACGATTTGGCGTAAGGCTCTATAGGTAGTAGCCAAATATTGGTGACACCGTGTGATACGGAACATGTTTTGACGTTTACACAACAGCGTTTATAGAATATATTACGAATGACGCGGTTTCTCATCATAATAGACGCGTTATGCATCCATCCATTAACAGCCGCGTTCTGCATTAAACTATAATAACGTCGTAATTGAGCTTATCGTAATTGAGCCGTGTAATCGAATAACTTTCGATACATCGCCGCGCAACTGTTATTGTTCCCGGCGGTTCTCGTGTCTCGCGCGGATAACGCGCGTACGTGTTAACAGCCGCGCGGACGATTTAGCATCGACAATCCGTATCGAAACGCACACGAAGGTACCGCGGGGGGTTCACCGGAAGCGAGGAGCCTCGTTCAACGTTTAACGAGTAGGTAAAATCACGCTTCTCTCGGGACGGCCTCGCCGCGCCGCGCCGCGCCGCGCCGCGCGGCCAGATACTCATCTCGCATGATGATTCGAGATTATGTCGTTGTTCTTCCTTTTTCGACGTCAATACCGCACTTTCGTTCGTTCCCCTCGGCAGCGCTGCAGCAACAGCAGCCAGAAGCAGCAACGGCGGCAGCAATACCGCCGTTGCACAGGCGGTCTTTGTTGAGCGAAGCTTGAGGTATGACAATGCAACCGCCATCGGTTACGTCGAAATTTCTTCCGAGTCCTCTCGTGATAGGACCATTGTGCAGAAAGGTTGATATTAACCGGGCAAGAGCGGCGCACCGCTCTCGAGGCTCTCATTATGTATGCGCCATCGAAATTGCATCGTTACGATCTTGAATATGCATTTCTCCCCTCCCACCCCCACCCCCTTCAAATATTCGTCCCGGTCGGCCCGCGCGCCGCGGCGCTACGGACATTTTTTTGCGAGCGGATGCACTTTAGAGCAGCGGTATCGCGATTCTGAAGCTGAAGACTCGACACGGGCTTCTTGACATTCCAATCGGATCGGATTTGTCCGACATCGGCAAAAATCCCAGCTACTCGGAGCGAGATGCGGCTTATTGTTAGTAGTGCGCGAATTCGCGATATTGTCTCCTAGCTGGGCACAATCTCGCTAAAATTGCGAAAGTCATGATACGTATGTTATGTGTACGACGAAAGTAGAAATTTTAACGCAAAATTTCTTCCAAATTCCTTTCTCGCGAAGAGTATTAAGAAACATAGAAGGAACGTGCTTTCTCATGATAATTTATTATCTAAAATATTAATTTCATATAAAATTTTTAGCTAAATATATTAATTTTTACTAGAAAATATAAAGAGTATTAATTCTCAACGTATTTAAAAATTCTTATACATGAGAAAAATGAAATAACATCTCACAGGATTAATTTCAAGAATAGATCCGTTATTGTAGATCGATATTGCGATGCAGCGTGCAAGAAATGTCTAGGATTGCAGACCTATATCCGCGAAAGTGTCAACGCGCGCGCGTCGTTCCACCAATTTCGAAGTCAGCCGCGATGTCCGAAAGCTATCTCCCCCCCGGAGGACTCGGGGCAGTGTTTTCATAGAGTCCCGATGAAACGAGGGGGGCGGGAGGAGGGCACATCTCCTCAGAGTCTTCCCTCGTTGGAACGAAAACGTAGGCAGCTTAACATTAGCCGAGAGCCGAGAACTGGACGGCGGGCGGACGGACGGATGGAAGGGGGGACGGGGGGGGCTCCGAGTGGTAATTTACGAGGTATCGAAGACCTTGTACACTCCTACCCGCCAACGAGCCGGCCTCGCCCCGCGGAATCCAGTCTTGGCCTTAACGCACCGATACCTTTCCCGTGACCACTTTCGGGCCTGTCCGTGCACGCGGCGGTGCCCCGCACACACGCGCGTACGTCCACGGGCCTCCTCTGCCCTCCACGCCGGTGTCTTTACCATTTACAGTGCCCCTCGTGTCGGCAACGCGGTAGGGTACCTTGTCGATATAGTCTATCTGGGGTACAGTCCGCCGCATGATCCACGTGATTTCTCATCCCGGCTATCGCCACGACCGTCGGCCCGTGAGGAAGGAGCGTCAACGAAGCGATTGCTTAGCGCCGGACCCCCCGTTCCGTGGAGACAAATGGTCCAGTGGCACATATCGCTATTAGGTCAGCGCCGACTTGTAGCGGAGCCGTTGCCGTTGGCCTCCGTCGCGAGATGCAACGGCGACCGAGCACTATCGTAATCGATTCTGGAACATCCGTTGGTCCGGGGCTCATTAATTTTCACACACGTAAAATCGATAATCTCCCGGCACGCATTTAGATACGGTTTAAAATAGTTCCAAGATATTACCAATACGCCGGTAACGTTACGCGCGCTAATAAAGCAATTATGAAATTATACGTCGATGACTAATGCCGACAGCTTGCCAAATAACTCGAAGCGCCTTTCGAGGAAACGTGTATTGCCATTAGTTATCTGTTATTTCTCGATCGAAGGTTTTCACAACTCGGTGAACATGACAGTACGATATTCTTCATTTTAGCTTTATTTGCATACCGAACGCCTCCGTCTCGCTCCGCCTCGCGCCTGCTCCAATATCGCTGAAAATGCGACGGTGACTAATTGCGGCAACAGAACTGATCGTTTGCGCGTTCGCCATTCCGCGCCCCGCTATAGCGGTGGTACGGGATACAACGTACGATAGATTGAAATTAGTGTACATTCCGCTGACGTTGGCCAACTTTTATTGGCCATTCTAGATGTATCTATATCTACTGTCCGTATTATATTAATGCTTCCAGTTCGTTACGGGCGGCTTCGACGACGGGCGAGATGCGAAGTGACGCGCTGGAATCGGAGAAATACCGGTTCGACGTTATCGTTAATCGCGCACTTGCCGATTTGAGATGCAACATTGTACCGTCCGTCCGTCCGTGAAATATTCAGGCTTCTAGTTAGATTGTAATTACGTCGTCTATGAGGCAATGCATCACGATATAGACCGACCGGCAGATAGGCGAAGGCCTCTGGAGACTGCGGCGGATTGGATGATATCGTAAAGCATTCCCAAGCCGATTAATTGTTGATTTGGGATGCAAAATTATACATCCGCCAACAAATATTCAAGCCGCCGGGCGAACGGCAAGATAAACGGGATTTGATGAGAAACGGGAAAAATGCCGCACCGTTCTTAAGGAATTATCCGCGATAGAGCGATCTAGTAAAAGTAATAGGGTAATATGGATGCGCCTACCGATACCAACATCTTGGAAACTTCTTTCCACTCTGCTATTCCGGCTCTGATGATACCAATTTCCTAACGACGGCTCGTATACGCTTCAAGTTGTTACATAAGCACTCTTACTTTTGGGCTGCCCGCTGTTAAACGATATTAAAAGTAGAAGTTGTTTGGATGTAAAACAAGCTTTACGCGTAATTATCCTCCATAAAGAGAGGTACATGTACTACGTGGTCCTCCATTATTTTATGTTTGCGCGTTTCACAATTTATAAAAGTAGTTTTAATGAGCTATCAATAATAACGTTTCGCGTCGTAATGTTATTTACGAAATTTTATGTTCACGTGTACAATGTGAGTGGTATCACGTAATAACTCTGTATGAGAATAGCCTAATCTTAATAAGGATCGCGGAGATTTATAACCGTCCGCGCTTCAGCGTATCTTAACGATGTAAAAGATAGACGAAATGATAAATAGCGAATACCGTAACAGAGAAGGTGACAAATTGCCGCGTGTCGCGCGTTACACGATTCTTTTTTTTTTTTTTTTTTCTAACGCCACACGTCGGCGTTTACGCCGAGACGAGTTCCAAAGATTCGTGTGTTTTACGCAGCTGGATTAAGTTCTCATGCACGCACACGCGCGTGCATTTACTTAGGTGGACGCATGCGGGGTTGGAGAGTAATCGGTTTTCACGCGGGCTCTCTCGCCTATTCACGTTAGATGAGGTGAGGAGCGGATGCGCTTGCGGAGATAACGGAGCTATGCGAGTACACGCGCGGCGCAAGAAAGGACGAACGTTTCCCTTCGCAGGCTCGGGATTCGCGTAGCGTACGATGGACTTTCTTGACGCGGAGGCGTTAAGTCTCGGATAGATGTACTGTGACGTCGTTGGAGGAGAGAGAGAGAGAGAGAGAGAGAGAGAGAGAGAGAGAAAGGCGAAAGTTACTCAACGGAAGGGTCACGGAGTTGTCGAGGGGACGAATTATTTCCCTACGCGCTTTACACAAAGCTCGCCTCGCCGATCTGTCATCGGTTATACCCGCGCGCACGCCAGCCCGAGGGGGGCGAGGAGGGCGAGGACGAATATTTATGCGCGAGATCTTCGAGGCGCGATGTATGCGTGCGATATATCCTGGGTTACGTGTAAATTATTCATCCCGAATTCGATTTTCATACGAACGCGCGTCGGCTTGTTAACCCTTGATTGCGGGCCGCGTGCAGATGCATCGCGTCCGTCACGTCTCTAATTCTCGATCGTTATTCAAATTGGCGTCGCATTGGGCCTCCGTGTTATTATTAGCTGTGTTTCGTACCGTTTTCCACTATGACTATTATTATCCGAATCGATCGATTACCCGACGTAAACCGCGACGAGAACTGGTGTATAATAACAACGGCTGTCGAATGAGAGAGGGTTGTCTTTATACGTCAAAAAGGATTGCTGGAGGAAGTCTCATCTATTCAAAAGATTTTAAAGATTCTTCCAACAATTAATTTGTGTCATTATATATACTCACAAAACGAACGCTAAAGTTCAAGAATCAATTATTTGATTACGATTAATTCTCTGATGTATACGATATGTTAAATATTGCAATCAAGCGTTTGACTTGCCGTCAACATGTCGATTTATACACTCGCGAGTTTAGCGATGAAAACGATTTAACATTATGAAATTCGCAATATCGATGCGAATTAGGAGTCTCCTCAGTACAACCGTTTCAACCCGGTTCACTGTTTTAATTCGCGTTTTAATTCGACGTAGTAAGTAAACTTAACCCGATAATTTCGAGCGACAGAAATATGATTCGGAGCGGAATAGAAATTTCGTCCCAAGCATATGCAACTTGAATCGGCACTAATGGTAATTGTAGATTAGCGGTAAATTTATCAAATTGTTCACTAAAATATACCATCGAATTCTAAGATATTCATATAAATCGAACACACATTACTCACTGACACAAACATCTTATTTTAATTAATAAAAATCCAATAAAGTCTAATTAATAATAACGAATAAAATAATCTACAGATAGAACCATATTACATATATTCATAAATTCTCATTTTATTTTAAAGACTCACTGAATCATATTCTTAACATACCTTATTTATAAATAATGAAATATATTGAAAATTAGTATATTTTTAAAAACTAAAAATTTTGGGCTTTGATGAAGTACCCTCTTAATTTGTAAAGGCCACTTATGTATGTATAAGCGAGAGAAAAGAGATTGATTAGAGGACAAACGCTGCTTTAGACGTCCGGGCACACCGGGTATATCTACCTACGGATCTATCGGTAGCGGCGTAATCGCCGAATGATGGGTCAACTTCGTGTTTTCGGATAATAAGCTTACATACTGCCCCCGCCAACGGTGATGCATTTTTCAAATTAATGCCCGGCAATCTCTCCCGACAATCGCTCGAAAAGGGGATTACGTGACGGGATGACCGAGAATGATTAAACGGGGTCCTACGTGACGGAGAGAAGAATGACGGTGACCATTATATGTTAATGCTCGGCCACACGCCATACGACGATTATGCGGCCTTTCAGCGTGCCCCCATATACGATGCGTTTACGAGGAAGAAAGAAATCTTTCGGTATCGGTACTCGCCTTTTCGACGGATACGCATTTCGCCGCTTGGCTCGGGAATAATTTCCTTCTTCGGGCGCCGATTTTGTGATGGCCACCTCGTCGGCAATATAAGGCCCCCGGCTCCGCGATTATTATGGTACTCTAGAGTGAAATGTGGTTCCTACTTAGGCGTTAACGAAGACAGATTTTTCAATTGGCGGGCTAAGGTAAAATTTACTCTTCTCAAAATTAACAAGCTTCAGCAGCTTGCTTATTTGTTGGAGGATGATGCAGTGATGCAGTGTGTTTTATGATTTGAACTTTTACAAAAATGAAGCAAATTCCCATCGAGACTCAGCTTTATTATTCATAAATTTTATTAACATTAAACGTAAGGATGATAATTAATATAATTGATTGATTTTGATGATGACGCACCTCACTTATTTGCTAAGAAATCACACACATTACAAGTAACAACTATATTTACAATACAACAATCTGCAGTTAAGATGTTGCGCAGTTAGAAGAAATCTGCATAAATATCGAACATTTGCTGCAGCTATTTTGGCTTTCTGTAGTATGTTAATCGAGTCTTGTTTGGTGTTAATTTGCCAGGACAAGTTTTTGTCAGAATCCGAAAGTATCGTAAAATTGATCCTCATCCACATGAGACAGAGAGTCCGAGGCGAAAATTATAGATCGCTAGCTGGCGACGATTTAGCAGATGGCGTGGACTGGATCGGTCTTTTCGAACCACCACCTGGTTGCCAGGCGCCTCCAATCTGCCACTCCGGTCCCGTCGTAAAGTCTTGCCTTCCACTCCCATCCGATGGTCATTAAACCGGCGATAGAAAAGTTTCGGACGTATATCGTCGGCGGTAATTAACGATCGGCCGGGGGAGTATCTCCCGAACGTGAAACATTATCCGCTGAAAAACCGATCCTTATCTCGGTGATGGATTTGAAGTACAGTGGCTTTGGGGAGGCCGTAAACCGGGAGCGCGCGATGCACGGAATTCCGGACAGTTGTCGTTCGGCCGTGCTTCGTTTTACGGGCAAGCCGGATTTCGAGATAGTCAGTCGACGTGTCTTAGAGTGCCGTGTGGTGAAAGTGTACGGTCAAATCGGAAAGGTAATGGTGAGTTAAACGCTGGACTAAATATACGATCCTAATTGCACCGAGATATAACTCCGAAATGGTGTTTAGTCATAGATTTTACTTATACTCTACTTCGAGCGCACTCATTCCTATTTACCTTTTCTCGGGAGCGTCATTATCCAAATGACTGTCCTTTTAAAGTTACTCAGATTGTGATTTGCATTCCTTTTCTCGAGCGCTTCCCAATTAACGATTTACGTGGCGTGCGCCAAGCAAGAGATTTCTGTCAGACACAGGTCTCAGATTTAACCCAGCGTTATTAAAGCGACGAATCTCAAGTACATACTAAATATAATGTTATTTTCACGACTATTCTACCATAATAAGAAAAAGTTATAAAATAATTTAGACAATTTTATTGGTATAATAAGTTTTAAAAGAATCAAACTTACATTCAAACATAAAAATTTCATGTCTTTTAATCTAAGTTTTTACATGAGTTGGGATTTGGTAAACTCAATCTTGCGCGATCGCTACGATTGAGTGGGATCGGAGCAACTATTGACGGCTATTGCCATTGCGCATCACTACAATAGCTGTTACTGTATCTGCATTTATTGCCGGTCTCGACGGGACTCGACGGCGTTTTAGCAATGCAAAGGCAGGCCGTAAAATTTACAAAGTAACCCCACTGCCGTCCTTCTCTATCAATTATCATTTGCGCAACGCACGCGTTGCGACGTACCGTTAAGAGTAATGTTAACGATCCTCCTCCCGCGGGGAGTACCCATTCAAAGTGAAATTCTATCTGTCGATAGGTTAACCGCACGCCGCGTGACTCTCGCGAGGCAAGTCGTGTCGCTTCCTGGCTCGTACGATGCGATTCTTATTAGGTGCGATCCTCCACCGATGCTCTCTCTCTCCGGCAATGAACGCGCAAACGCATCTCGCGGTGTCGCCGATCATTAGCGATAAATTCCGAGACAGCGATCTCCGAGAAACTTGGATTTCGGTAGGGCACGTATCGGATCTTCGCGCGGTAATTTGATAGTCTTTAAGATTCAAACGCTCAGCGTTAGAATATTTCGCGAGCTTTAAGCATCTCTGAAATAATCGAGTAAATGACTGGATCGTGATATTCTTATGGAAGGGAGCGAGCAAAGCGGTAAACAGAGAAGGAAAATGTTGTGTAATAAGTATGCACGAGATAAATGTTGTATATAAAAAAATATAATATAAATATAATAGTTTTTTTTATGTATAATAATTCCGGTAAACGTTAGATAAAGTTTGTATTTCGCAATTTTTATATCATCACATTTAAGTACGATATGTACTCGACCGGATTTTTGATAACTTTAAACATAGTTATAGTTCGAAACAACTATTATTTATTCGATCAACATGCTCCAATTCGCTCTGCGCGCATTTTACTATTTTTGGGCGAGTTAATCTATTCGAAGGGAATTTCTGTCGCTGTCAATTTAAGCATTTGCCACGAAGGTTTGTGTAGCGAGCGGGCATGTGCTTCCGCTCGACTCGTAAGATTCGCTTGTTATTGGGTGTGAGCTTTGACAATATCCTCACAATGAGAATGAGCGCGAGCGGGGCGCGAGCGCCATTAAGCCCGTCAATAATAAACCGTTGGCGAAAGTAAGGATCTCGAATCGCTTTGTGGCGTCCGTCGTGGGTTTACAGTCATGAGGATCGGGTAACTTCCTTCGACACCTCCTCGCCGTGTTCTTCGTTTTTTATTCTTCAATTACCGTCTCCTCTATCGTTCTCCTCCTCATCGTTCCAGGGACCTTCGCCTCGTGTGGACAGCCGACCACTGGTCCGATCACGAGGCGTTAGTCTCTCGTCCGAGAGAGAGAGAAAGAGAGAGAGGGAAGGAGAAAGAGAAAGAGAGACGAGAATTCTCGAGATTTTTCTTCGCCGCACCCGGCCACCAAGAATTTTAAGTAGCGTCCCCATTTTTTCGCTCGTCTATATATCTTTACCGGTGGACAATAGTGCGATCGACGACACACGCATATCTCTCGTGGGATATCGTGGTCGGTATATTATACTATCTCGCCGACTAGATCCCGAATCTTGATAGCCCCCGCGATTCTCACGACAAACTTGTCCATTAACTAACAGGACTTACCCGAACTTCTACATCCGAATAGGATCAACTTTTGATCTTTTCTCGATAATGTCTCTGGAGAGACGAGATCGGTCGTGATGCATCTGTACAACAAAGTACAGCCAATAAGTACCAATATATATCAGAACAGAGTCTCTATTCCTCTCAATTGATGGATAATAAAGGAAATATTTGAGATCTGTGGAAAATGATAAGAATTTATAAGCTTTCTAAAAGTTTTTATTACCTTCGTATTTTGTCTGATTCTTTTTAAGTTCTGTTCGAAAGACCGAGCTGGATCTCAGAAATAGCTTGTATCTCTCAGATGCACGATCGATGCAAAGAGTTAAACTCCTCCAGATCGGATCGTAAGCGCATTTGTTTCTCGCACATGCGTCCGTCGACTCACATACGGTAGTCGCGATATCGAGCCGTTATCGAGCTTAAGGCGAAGGTGCGAATAAGGTGCGAATAAGTTGCTGATAATTCCCCATGGGAAAAGGGGGTCCCGATTGCTTCGTATAGCGCATAGGTCTACGGGAAAGAATATTGAGTGACTCGAGCGTCTCTCCACTTTCCTCTCAATTTTCCCCTTTGTCTCGCTCTTGCCCCTTTCTCCGTTGCTTTCTCCCGCGTTCTCTCACCCTCGCCACCATTTTCGTCCCGTGCGGGTCACCGATCGCCGGCTCGGTGCGTCAGGCACCTATTGCGCGAAAGAGGGCGAGCCGACCCGGCCGAGTCGAGAGCCAGCCGGATCGCCTGAGATGTAACTGGAGAGCGCATTACCTGGTATTAAGTCACCGAGATAACTACCCGCGTGGGAGGTTCCACCAAGCCCCCCTCCTTAAAGCACGACGACGTGACCCGCCGCGCTGGCTCCGTCGCTTTACGAAATATTCAGATTTTTTTTCAGGCGCGTCAGCGAGCGCGCCTCCACCGCGGAAGGCATATCGCGGTTGGCGGCGCCGCGGCGTACGGAAGACAGCGGGATACTCCGCTCTCCGATTTATACGAAACACCGCTTACGCGTTGATGAGGGTCTTAAAGCGCGTTCCTTCGTTCTCTCTCTTTTTCCGCGCTGCTTTTGTGTGTCTCACATTCGCACGGTACACTCGTCATTTTTATTGGCGTCGTTTATCCTCACCTCGCGAGAAGACGCTCGAAAACACTGTTTGCACGACTGTCCCACAAACACATAAAAAATCTATCATTGCAGAGATTTTATTTCGTTAATAACGTACAGCGTCGCCGAGAAGATGCACATCCTCGTTGATATCTTAACCCTTAAATCGCGAAACTTATCGGTACCTAATTTTTTTAACTACCTTTGTAAATTATAAGGTAATTATGTAATCGTAATTTTTAATTAAATATTTTTATTTACATACGTTTTAATATAAAAATCCTTTCGTTTCGTCGTTCTATCATATAGATCTTCTCATAGTTTACTGACGAGTCTATTAAATATCGAGCGTTAGCTGATATATTGCATATTTTTTAATAATTCGGCATTGTAAATTTTCGGGAGGAAATTTCTTGAAATGGCAAGGCCAAGCAATCATACATTATAGGAAGCGATGCTTCGCGGACGGAGGTGTACTGGAATTTGCACGTTTATTGTCGCATTAATAATTCATGGTGTTGCGCAATTTTTAATCAGCCGCCGTCTGCCATTGATTGATGCTGCCCTTGCGCCCCCACGGGGCTCGAATTTACATACAGAACGAAAAGGAAAAGTATTGACACGCGATACGCTCCTACCAAACAAACAGCAAAATCCAATCGCGCATCATAACGGCGCCGTTTTCTTTCTACTTCTGTCCCCTCTCCCCCGCCGGTTCAGGCAGCTCTAACCCTTTCCTCTCTTTCCCTTTCTCTTTCTCTCGCCGTCGCGTTCCCACAAAGAAGCTAACAAATCGACCGCGGGACGCGCAGGTGAGGCTTTTTATTAAAAAATTTTTATTGCGCTCCGCGCGCAGCAAAGCATACGTCGTCGTCGCGTTCGGGGTTCCGCTTGAAAAACCTGTTTGCTCTGCCGCCACCATCACCACCGCCATCGCTTCCTTTCGGGAGATATTGCTTTACAATACTATATTATACTCGCGTGGTACCGTCGAATTTCGCCTGTTTGGATTTAACTATACTCGCCCGAGGACTCGCCGGTCGTATACGCGAAGGGCCCGCGAAGGGCCCGCGAAGGGTCCTTCGGGCATGGAAGCGAATTACGCGGAGTCTGACGTAGGTATACCTATTACCCGAGGCCCTCGTTCTTTCTCTCTCTCTCTCTCTCTCTCTCTCTCTCTCTCTCTCTCTCTCTCTCTCTCTCTCTCTCTCTCTCTCTCTCTCTCTCTCTCGCTTTCTCTCTCTTTCTCTCTCTTTCTCTTTCGATAGTGGCAAATGCACGATCGCGTGTGTCGAATTTCTTTCTCTCGATATGAGAGGAGCACAGGGAGCGCGTGCTTCGTAGGTGTAGACATCCCCGGGCATTAATCCCTCGCAAGAAGGGACGCTGCACATTGTCCATCGAGCTCGCGGTACAGCCGCAAAAACACGTCGGAATTCTAGCAAGGGGATTGGCAACTTTTTTCCGATATCCGCGCCGTGGCCGACTCGAATGAACGTTAAAAGCAAATGCTAGCCCCTTAAGTCGTCGTTGCCTGGTGCAACCGGCCGGCGACGCATGTACGGACAAGCTTTATGGCTCCATAAATCGCCGTTTCGGACTCTATTGTATGTCTCTCTCTCTCTCTCTACCCCTATCTCTCTTTCTCCGGCTAGTTAACTGAGACGTCATTAATAACGGAGATGATGAGTGTTCGATTAATTGAACTTGGAAACGTCGCTCATCCGATAATTAAAATAAATCGCCGATTACTATAATATCGATGAGCTTAATTTTCTACATTGTACACACAACAAAGTTTACTTTATGCAGATTGAAGGACCTTCGATAAAACAGAGGATAATTCTAAAGATGAATAGTAAATATATATGTGAATTTTCCCCTTTCTTTTCTACAAAGCAAAGATGCATATGAGAGAATTACAAGATCTAGTCGCACGCTAGCATTTTTTTGCTTTGCCATTATCTTTTTATATCTTTCTGTCGTCTTCATTAAATCGTGTCTGTTATACAATTGGTATTTAGTAACTCGAAGCTTTTACCGATATTACACCGGTTGCGATTCTCCAATTTAAGAGACGGGAATGCGCGACAAACGCAATTTTCCACGGTGAGCGGCGAAAACTTGCATCGGTCGTATGTTCATCGCGCGTCTATCGCGTTGTTCGAATGTCTACGACAGTGGAATGCTCTTTATGGTGGCTGGTCGCGACCGGCAGCGAGAGCAAGTGAACTCTCGGAGGGTTCATCGAGCGCGGGTGCGTTACACGAAAATTGTGGACACGTTCCAGAAGTCAAGACGCAGCCGCAAAATACCGATCGTATTACGCGCCGTATTACCCTAGATTACATTCCGCTTTCGAAGGGCGCTTGCCAGACGAGGCAAGGGGAGGCAAGGGGAGGGGATTCGAAAATTCAGGAAATTCCATCGAGAAAATCGCTTTCGGCTCCGCGGCCGTTGCTTGCCGGCATCGCCGCACAGTACACCGCAACGAGCACGAATTGGGGGCGGACAGGTACGACTCTTGGCATTCTGGAGATTATTTGTACGCAATCTGTAGGTCGTGCCGCGGGGACGAGAAAGCGAAAGAGAGAATAGGAACAATTTCCTGGCTCGCGTGTTGGTGCGTGTGTAGCGGCGCGTGAGAGAGGTGCCCCGAGGAGGAAACAGGCCGTGCGAGAAGAAGCGAGGAGAAGGAGGAGGAGGAGAAGAAGAAGAAGAAGACGACAACGACAACGAAGACGAAGAAGAAGAAGGAGACGAAAAAGAAGAAGGAGAAGCGGATGAAGAAGGAGATGAAGGAAAAGAAGAAGAGGAAGAAGTGGAAGTGGTATATATGGGGAAAGATTGTTGGTGGTAGGGCAAAATGTCGGGGAGGAACCACGGGCGCGTCAGACAGAGGAGAGAAGAGACGAGACGGGCCATTCTTCCTCTGCGCTTGGCTCCGCGCAGCCTCCGCTCCGCGTTCTCGCTCAAAGCTCGAGGCAGGTTCTCAGAAGCTACCGGTGCCGGTGGAATCCGCGTGGAGCTGGATTATACTGCCAAAGGGTATATTTATCGGGCGAGAATGTATGCAGAAGCGCGGACATCGCCACAAAGGGGCCGCCCCTGCGGATTTAGCCTTGACGCAACTTCGAGAGTGGACTCACGGTTTCGTACCCGCCGCATCCGACCCGCAGTCGGAGCAGACGCCGCGTAATGGATTGCCCAACTTTCCTCCTTGTTGCTTCTGCCGCTCCTTCCTTCTTTCCTGCTTTCCTTCCTTTCTCGCTTCCTTCGATCTTTCCTTCCTTCCTTCCTTCCTTCCTTCCTTTCTTTCTTCCTCATTCCTTTGCGTAAAACCTCCCTCTCCGAAGCCTATACGCGTGAATCCACTTTATTGATATGTTTTATTGAAGTACTGCATCAAGCGCCGATGGCAGGCACCGTTATTCCCCGCGACGCGCGAGAAAACAGTCGTTTAGCTGATGCTCGGGCATAAATTCGCGATGAATAACGCGCATTTTTACTGCCTTTGAGGATTTTTCAAATCGCCGGGGATCGACAGTTAGGATCCGTTACCGTAATATTTATTGCAAGTGCACCTCTCAATATGATACGGGAAATGGAATTGTCGTGAAAAGAAGAATATTGTAATTTCTTTCACTGCTTTTTTACATATTCCCATTATATTCAGGGAGTGCATCGTTTAAATGGAGATCATAAATAGGAATCATAAATAGGATGCACGCATTCATCGCATTTTTAAGCTCTTTAAAATATCTATTTATATTTACATCATCACATCTCTAAATACAATATTAGGAGAGTACATATAAAACAGACAGAGAATATCTTGTTTTATCAATTTTTCTCTGCTGCTTCTCTTGACATTATAATTACATTTAAGTTTATTGAAATTTATTGGCACTTTTATTTAAATATGTGAATATTCGTGAAAATAATCTAGTTTATTACAACTTAAACTTTAAATTTTAGATCTATTTTTTGACTTCTGATGTGTTTCACAATCATGAACGATTATATCCATGATATCAATCTTAAATCGTTCGAGTTTTCCTCCTGCATTTTCTGCTTCCTCATTTATGCTGTGCGCCATCGTGATACTTGGTCAAATGGTTTACCTCAATTTTCTTTTTCTTTTTTTTTTATTAGTACCTTTGCAGCTGCATCGCGTCAACCGAAAGAGGCGCATCGTTATTTTCCCGTAGGACCGTAAAACGTACGTTTCAGCCATACTCGAGAATGAATTCAACATCCTCTCATAAAAGAGCGACTCGCGGCCGTGCTTGCACACATCGGCGTCGTTGCTCGTCTCGACGTAAGCCGCAACGATCCTGGGACTTCCGTGGGGAGGCCGGGGAGGGCTGTTAAGCGGGACTGCAAACACGGTGTCAGAATCAAGGCGGCGTTGCGCCCTGACGTTAAATGGACGGTGTAAAATGTGCGAGGCGTAACTTCTAAGCGCGCCCCTCGTGCGGGGCCGCGCTCTCGCCCCGATTCGAATGCGCTCGCGGTCGCGAGCGTGGCCACCGCCTCGGATAATGGATCGCTCCGACTTTACTTCCTACACCGCGCATTTACTGCGCGCGCCCGCATGGGATCTCAACGGCTTGCGAGTCGTTTTTTATCGACGCGCTTTATCGAAGTGCCATGTCGGCCCGGAGAGCGGTGTCGGACCGACCGCAAGAGCGCAAAAGCGAGAGAGCGGGCGCGCGGTGGATTTTAGAGACGTTGCTCGACGACGCTTACGAGTTCGCGCGAATTTCCGCGGTAATAGAAAGTTTTTGTCGTCGCCCGTTATTCGAGTACGTTAATGCAAAATTCCCATTTTGCACAGTCCTAAGGAAATCCCTCGCAATCGCGCGGGAGCACCCGCGCGCTAGGACGATTTTACGGTTTATAAGCGTGGAGGAACACAAAGTCGCGCTTTGCGTAATTCCTGGGAGCGAGAAGGTCTCCGTGAAAGGACTATGCAAATGCCTTTCAACGTCAAGGGTCCATACGCAGGAGAGTGTGGCGGAAGTCGCCGCATGAAAATGTAGGGGGTGAAGATCGAACGATATAAGGTCGATCTAATGTCCACAATGGCTAGGAAAAGCCTGTATAGTGTTCAGAGTTTCGAGTTGAACAATAATATTATTTTCACAATTTTCGATATAATAGTATTAAGTGTTGAGAGAGAAGCGACAAAAGAAACGTTAAATCTCTTCTACTTTTCACATTATAAATATATATATATTTTTTAATAAAAGGATTCACCGTTCTCTGTTTCTAAAAATGTAGCAAGTGATTGAACAAAACATAAGCTGACGTTACATAGACAGAAAATGATATTCTCTTTACTATTATTTACTATTATTTTGGAGAAGAAGTTAAAGAATGTCCGAAGGAAAATATCTTCGAATCGGTTTAGATTCTTGTGGTCAATCGGTTGTGGTCAATTTACGGGTGCCTAGCAATTCAAAAAACAAACTTTCCAGCATCAATAGATTTACGGGACAGATTAGCTGCGGATTTGAGAAAGAAACGTTGAAGAGTAACATGCCTCTTTTAAAATCTGAGGTTTATTCTTGAGGATCGTGGAATCTGTTTTCTTGTTCAAAGAAAGACTTCTTGCTCTTTCCAGTTATGCGGCTACAAAAGGATGCATCCTCGTTCTTTGTTCCGATTTGGTCCATGACGATTTACACGAGAACTTGTTTGCCCTTTTAGAAAAAACTCCCTTTCGACCCGCTTGCGCTCATGTGTCGACGTCGTACAGCTTAGTTTACGTCTTAAATCTATGGATTTCGACCGATCTCCTAGCGCGGCTTTGCCGGCCGATCGCACCTACGATGTCGAACAAGCTGCATAATGGATCGCCCGACTTTCTTCCTTACACGCGCGAATATCGCGTCGGGTAACCCCTTTATGAATCAGTTTTATTAATATGTTTTACCGAAGCACTCGATCATACATGGCGTACGATTATCGGATCAGCCATTAATGGCGGTGGTGTGCATTTAATCGTGATACGTATTACATGTTACACCGGCTTGTTAGACCTTGTTGCACTCGCGCAGTCTCCGTTATACACGCGCAATTTATCCGTATTCAAAGAAAATTAATTTATCTTTGAAACACCATCGAAAAGTATACAGCAATATTTCCCCAATTCAAGTTTTCTGATACAGCAACGTTTGCATTATCTCTACATTCATGTTCGATGAACAAAAGTTTCAAGAAATTTAGTCTATCTAAAGTAGAAATGTCTTTCCACGCAAAAAATATCTTTCACCTGAAATTTTCCATCGTAGGTCGTATATATTATTTTCTTTTATTAACAAGCGCAACGCGACGTATCACGCAAAATCTGTCTCCATTCGCGGACGCAGTCCTGACGTAACTTCCGAAAATGAGCTCGCCACACGGATTCGCTGCCCATGTCCGTCGAAACGGGCAACCCGCATAATGGATTGCACAACTTTTCTCCCTGTACGTGCCTCCGCTTTTTACCCCCGTCACCGAGAGTTCGCGCAGCTTTCTTACCCACGTATTTCGTCGAAGTTGCATTCGGCCGACGCGAAATATTGCAAAAAAATACATCTCTCTTTGAGTCGGTAGTTTCAGCTTTGATATTAAAGTTTTGAAGTGGTCTCGCGGTTTCAAATCCCCGTATTCACCGAATTTATGAGCTTCCGTAATGGATTACCGAAGCATGTTTTGCTCTTGTCCGGCCTGCTCTATTTAATCTGTAGAAGGCTTGTGGCTGTAAAGTTGTAAAGCCTCGCCTGTCGCTCTACTATTTAGAGAAAAAAGATAAGGACGAAAACGAAAAGAATTTCAGGTGCTAAAAAATAAAAATCGGAATAAGCTGCTTTATTAAATATTTGTTAACCGCGTAAAAATTAATTTTTATTTAGTTAGCTCTTCATGGAATATCAATAGTTTTGACTGTTAACTATTTTAAGTCACATCAATCCTTTTATATTTTTATTGCCTTTTCACATATACAATCGAAACTTTTCGAATATGCAATCTTCTGTATTAAACATGTGTGAATTCTATGAAAAAATCGATAATTTTTTTCGATCTGTCAGTAGTCTGTTATTGCGCAGCCTCCTGCCTTTAATTAAAGAAGCATTTGCACGGGACGCGCGAGATAGGCGAAATTTATTGCGGCGTGTCTTGTAATAAATTTCGTCTACCTCGACACTCGACATTTACTCGTTCTTGTCGCGGCGAACAAGGCAACGTAATTGTTACACATGTGTACATTTTTACGGCCCATTATGTATTATTCCTGCATCACGCTATCTCTCGTTCCGGAGCTACGCGCTCGTTTTATTGATCCCCCGGACTTCCTGGGGACTTACGGAAAATGAGGAAAGTAGAATGCAATTAAAACTTGTTTCCGCGAGGTAAGATTATCTGGAGGGAGTCAAAAGAACTGGCGTCTTACATCATTTAATCGAGAAGTTAACTTTTTACAGCCTAACGTCTTTTTTTTTCTAACTTGTTCAATTTCTTGTTTTCACGTTGTTTCCTCATTGTGGTTATTATCTACTTTTAATATCTTGAGAAGAAAGAAATGAAAAAGATTAGTTCAAGAAATACTTTAAGCTTTTTTGCGCTTGTAATTCGATTTTATTGCCGGTTTTTTAAAAAGTGGGTCGCATCTTCAATAAGCTACAAGGAGGGCGAAGGACTGTTTAGCTTGCCGACGGTCGCCTTATCGATCCTCTTGGAGATACTCGTGGAAAATTGGAGCTTCCCCGATCATAAAAACGACTTCAAAGCGGATCAAAAAATTAGAAAAGCAATGTTCTCGGCAGAGAAGGGAGATCGCTCGGGATCTCGGAGAAAATTCGAGGAGGGACCGTATTCTCCTAACTTTTCCCTCCCGGTTACACGTGGGCTGGTTGCTTTTTTATTCTCAACCCTTTTAGCAGTCAATCCTTGGGACCCTCGTTCCGAACGTTCCGATTTAGCGACGGAGGAGGTGGGGGGCAGGGAAAAGGGCGTTAGAAATCGGGTTTACAGCGATATCCACTTGCATTGATCCTCGTCGATCCCGCAGCCGAGCATTGTTGCGAAAAAGTAATTCCGTAGCGCCCCGCGCCGTTCGCATACGTCGAATACGGTCAAACTCTTCCGGCTGGGAGTGGGATCCGTTTCTTTAAAGTGATCGGGGATCGAAATGTTTTAATATTCCGTAGCCGTGTCGAAGATTTATAAGGTAAGAAGAACATGCGGGTCAAGGGGACCGGGCACGTATTAACCGGCGAACTATAAATTCGTGGGTCTCGCGTATATTTTGTTGCCTACCTGCGGGGACCTGCTTTTGGGTGGAAACATGACAAGGGTTCCACCACCATAACCGTGGATCGAACAAGGTCTCCGTAAGTCGGATCGTATATATATATATTTTTTTTAGCGCCGCTAAAATTCCCATCGGCGAATGTCTTCGGATTTATGCGTTTACCGGTCGCTGCAACATTTTCCTTCGATATACATATCGAGGCGTAGCCCGCCTCTAGTGTCGCGTCCGATGCTGAAATATTAAGAACGCGTTGGCGCGCGGAATTACGAGCGATGCCCTCGTGTCGTTACATAAGTCGCGCGCTTTATTACAGCCATTGTCAGCGTTTCGCCCCGGCGACATACCTCCCACGCGTCGCCGGTGATGTATTAACGCAATATCGCCGTGATAGCCTCTTTGTAATATTTTACCGCTATCGCGAATACATACGTAACTCGAGTGAATCGTGATAGAGGTTCTGTCTACCGTCGACGTGACCATTCGCGTATGGCTGCGGCAGATATGGCGGTGCGCACGTTCGCATTTTACGCGAGGAACACGAATTAAAATATTTTAAAATGAATTTTATGCGTAGCGAGAGACTTGACGAGATTTTTTTTTCCGCACGACCAGACTTTAATGCTAGCATAGGGTGAGAAGAAAAATAGGAGTTATGTGTTTGATCCATAAAAATAAACTTTTAATGTTGTGTTTCTTAATTGATGTATGATGATATGAAAAATGTTTTTATACTACTTGTCATTTAAATAAAATGATATAAAAACATTCTACATATCATCCTTGAATATTTTTCTTGAAAAAGTTACAATTATACAATATTATTTGCTACTACAACAACACATAACTAAAAAATTGTCACTTTTTAATTGCTTGCGAAAGAATGGTGAGAATTCAATACACTGAATAAAGAGCTAATATATAGTTAGATATTTTTATTCCTCTGCAATCAGTTATTATACCAAAATCACATTTAAAAATAATATTACAAAAGGTTAATAATTCAAAGGATTGAAATTTATTTTCTGGACAACTTTGTTTTTGGAGTTATGTCGTTGTTGCAACAAATGTGCGATGTGTGCAACTCGCTTTTAAATCTGTAATCCACTTTGTATCATTTACCTCTGCTAAATTCGTATATTCTCGGAATTGTCGCGAAACACGAGTCAATAATTAAATTATCCCGTCACGAACGTCGCTCGGAGTTCGGAGTCGACCGTTCGCCTCTGCGTTGAAGCGCATTTTCGTTCACTGCCGGTGAGTCGAAAATCCCTACGGCATCGCCTAATCGAGATCGAAATGGACGACGCGTGTACCCCGACACGAGTCCGGAGTGGAATCGAGAAATGCCACGTCGCGCCCGACTTCGGCTCGTCGAAGGAGAGACGAGGGAGTGCTCCAAGGAGCTATTGCGATCGACGAGAGACATCGAGGCGGACAACGACGACCGCTGCACGACGTCACGGCATTCTCTCTCTCCGTCTCTTTTTCTCTCTTCTTCCCGCGCCCTCGTGAAAGGAAAAGCCCGGAGAACGAGATAGCCCGGGCTTAACCGCGGGCTCGCAGGCGATTATGTCGATATCAAATACCACGAAACGCACTCAGCTATGCTTTTGCACCGAGCGCGAGTGGCGCGACGATGGCGAACGTCGCTCTTTCTCCCTGGCGCAGCGCATTCGCAACGGCCTATTAAATTCTCCGTGCGCAAGGGACCGTATTGTCTTTTCGCTCGACCCCGCTCGGTGTGTACACGACGCGCCCAGGAGCACTTCATTATCATATAATTTCCAGTTCCCTCGCGCGGATTACCGCCGGCGGCCGGCGCGGTAGAATCGAGCGCGTATTCCCCGTATATACCAAGCGACGACACGTGGTGCGTTGCTGTGCACCGTGTCCCCGAGTGATTCCCCGAGTGCGTCTCCTTAATGTATTCCGGTCTCTCGGCTCGTCTCGCTACGTCGCTCCGGGCATTAGGAACGAGAGAGACTTAGGTCGGCAGGGATTGTCTCGCGGACGTAACGAGGGCGAGCAGAGGTAAACATTGTTTACAACCCGGACGAGAGAGAGAGAGAGAGAGAGAGAGAGAGAGAGAGAGAGAGAGAGAGAGAGAGAGAGAGAGAGAGAGAGAGAGAGAGAGAGGAGAGCAGGAGAGAGCGGACGATAAAATATCACGTTAAAGTCAACTTGAGTATCGTTGCGATCTGGCATTTCAGGGCTGCGAGGGTGCCGTATCGTTCGCGCTCGCACAGTTTTTTTCGCCACAAGCGACACCAGCGAGTCGTAACGAGATCGGCGTACAGGACGCTCCGGTTTGAATGGCGGGAAATCGTTCGTTGCCGGTATTATCGCCTTTACGTAGGAATTTGACGGGATAGGTGGCGACCAGTTTGGGTCGCTTGTAAGATAATAAAGATTTTAGATACGCATACGCGATGCGAATGGTAGAATGAATCTATGGGAGAAAATAGAAATTCAACGCAATGTGCAATTTGACGTCGTAAAGTTTGAAACGTTGTGTACCGAATTATTTTACGATTGCAATTTAGACAGATACATACCGCACCCCGAGAAGAATATTGTCACAACTTAAAAAATCACAACTTTCAGAGATAAAAAACAAATTTAATTCAATTTCTTTGAATTATGAGATAACTAACGCAATTATGATATTTTGTTGTAATAAAGCTGTGATTTACTTGTTAATTCACTCGTGACACTTCATCTAGAAAATCACAACATAACCAGCTTAAAAAAATAACGACTCTTCTGCCCCGTGCAGCGGATTTCGCATATATAGACTTGTGACATTATTGTAGCACGTAGGTAACATTTTAGGCATACTATTTCTGAGCTTAACTCAAAATCAAAATTTTTTTAATGATGACAGTACTCTTCTCGGAGTGCGATATATGTTGATAATCAAAAGTATATTTTAAAACCGACCAAAAAAAAATCTTGTTCACGGGAAGACAGTTTCTCACGTTTGTAAGACGCGATTTACTGAATAATCTATACTACACTAGGTATATACTCCAGATTGTCTAGATATATTACATAAGCATTCCCTGTAAAAAAGTGAGAGTCAAGTACTTGTGTTCCGGAATGCGTTGAGGGTAATTCTTTATCGTCCACATCTCCAATTAATGAGAATTAGGCTTACATCCCAGTGAAGTGCACTTGCACATTGCGTTAAAGCTCAGCGCTGGGAACAGTAATAAAGATCCCATCTCTTTCGGGCCGCGATAGCGATAAACGTGGGAGAGCACGTAGATTAACAATCGTTCAAGCCGCACGGTGATGTGGGTTTCTTGCAAAAAAATGGAAACTGGAGCATTTAAACCGTCAGACAGACATTTCCTCGTCGAGCGGACGGGACGTCGCGTTACATCGCATGCATCGGTGGAAGCTCGCGCTGCGTATATTTATTCGCGAGCGGCGATCTCACGTCGATTTATCGCGCAAACAATAAATCGCGGGTCTCTCTCGCCGGCCGGTCGGCCTCCGTTAGTTCACGCCCTAACACGTAGTACCCCGCCACGTGTACGTGGCACGTAAACGATCGGATTCACGCGCGCGCGCGCGCCCGGTGATTTTCGTAATCTGGCCTTTGGGGCACGCGGCTCTCTCGCAGCTCGCGAATTTTTTCATCGCGCGCGGCGCGAGCGGACCTCATCGACGGCGACTGTGCGATAGCGGCGTGATTACCGCACGGCCTCGTCGCTCGGGGAGAAAAGTGCCCGCGTCGTTCTCGCAAAACATACCCGATCACCGCACGCCAGCCGAGTCGAATTGAAACGTCAGGAGGCACTCGGCTGTTATTAGGCGCTAAGCCGCGTTTATTGGCATTTTGCATCGCTGTATCGTTATCGTTTAACTTTTTTTTACATCAAGGACTTCTGAAATCTTTAATGAAAGCTGAATTTATGTACACAAAAACTATACTGAGCGAGTGAATTTTGATTGTATGTTTCTTTTACGTAGACGCTCACCGTGTAGTACATAAAGACATTGATTGTGCGTGATCAAATGGATATCTATTGCAATAACGCGATAGACTTTGTATGATAATGATATTTAGATTAATGATATTCGGTTAACGCCTATTCGAGGCAGTGAGGTAATGAGAGATTGGTATGACACGGAGGCAAAGTATAGAGAGAGCCGCGTGTCCATAATAATCAACAGGAGGATCAAATGCGGGAAAGAGAGCGATATAAGGAGTTCGCGTTACCTTGCATCCCAGTCTGATGCATCTATCCGAAATATTAATGCACCACCGGACATGGTGGCGAGTGCCGTAAATCAAGAAAAAGCCACGCGAGAGAGCCGTCAGATGCATATCTCAGAATTGAATTGGTGGAAATAAATATTCGCGCGTGCTTTACATTGATTTATTGTAAGAACAACGAAATTGCATCGTGCCGCACTCGACCTTCCTCGAGGGTCCCGTTTCGTATCTTGTAATGTGAACAACTCTCCGCGCATGTAGACGGTCGGCTTAACGCATTATCGGTCATTTTCGCGACTTGCAATTTCGCGGAATATGGAGAGATCGGTGAACACAGTGTTGGTCCACGGCAAACGAGAAGAGATTTAAACAACTGTAAATTAACCTTCGAATCTTTCGGTGCTTTCCTTCGAAAAGATAATGAGATAGAGCGAAATTATCGCCATTGTGATGGAAATGGAATGTAAGTGCATTAATATTTAACCGGAAAGATTCGTTAAATTTTTAATTTATAAACCATTCTGCAAAGCAATTATGTTATGACTGAACGCGAACGAATGACATAATTGACTAACAAAGTTATTGATTAGTTGTACTAATAGAAAAATTAAAAGATTAAAAAGTTATTACTAATAGAGAGAAAACAACGAATATCTTTATTTTAAATTAGAGAAGCTTATATGGAGAAGAAAATATTTATTTAGTTTTTATAAACTATAAACTATTTTCTTCTAACGCACTTTATTTCTCTAGGGAAATTAATCGAAGTTAAGGAAAAAATAAAAAATGCAGTTTACCAATTAAAAATTGGTAAATGCAATAACAGTGTCTATCTCGAAATATTTATTAAACTTACAATGTAAAACTTCCTTGATACAGTTGATATTATTATTTTGCGTTTATTCACATTGTTGGATTTGTTTTTGCTTCTAATAATCTGTTCTCGTAATATAGTACATATGTGTGTATAATCAAAAGTTAGAATATTTTAAATAACGATATTTAATTCGATATTAATATGTAAAATATTATATATTTAGCTTATTTTTTTGCCTTATTATTTAAATGCCGAGATATAGATGCGGGTTGTTTAGTGGTTACGGACGGTTAAACAGCAGGTACTCATTACAATCGGAGTAAAAAGTACAACTGTATGTTTTCTACAGAAAAATTGTATAATAGAGAAAGAGAGACAAGAGGAAGACCATTGAAAAACCATATCCTGTCCATGCACAAGTGCCACGTGAAGCAGGTTAGCCGCATTATGTTCGAGTAACTTTTTACGTCAAACTACTGGTTCTTCTACTCGCGATGCACGGTGTACGTGTACACAGCTTGACGAGCCACTTCAATGCAATAGCATTCAGCTAAATGCAAGGTCTCGCTAATCTAGACGTGAAATCATTTAACCGACTTACCACGAGAAAATAAAAAGCGTATTGTAACATCATTTAATAGGCGATTTGTATTGCCTGCCGTGAAACGTTACAGAGAGAAAATTAATCTAACCCGGTGAAACATTTCAAACTGAAATATATCTAGCGCTTTTACGTTGTTTCGATTGTTTTAAAAGCCTCTGCTGCGAAAGGGTCCTAGAAACTGTTGAATCAAACGATTTTAATCGCTGTATCGTTTGAAACGATATCGAAATGTACGCGATGTTAAAGGTACACTTGAATTTGTAAATGCTCTTCATGCTAAACTTGTTTTCTGTGTGATTATACGCGCAGATACGAGTTATTTCTACCACATATTTTTGTATTAACCGTAACCATCTGACATTTGCCCCATATTCGCACGTCAAATCAATCTGATATATCACGTTGAAATTTCAATTTTTCCTTCTTCCTTAATTAGTAATATTTATCAATATCTAGCATAGCACACGCACGGCCTTGCTTTGGTTATCAAGTTACAACATTTCGAACTATCCGAAACACTAAGCGTTGAGTGCGCGATAAGGCTAAATTGTTCGCAGTGCATAGACAAGCTGGTCGACAACTTTCAGAGACCTTCGTCTTTCGCAATGCGCGCAGTTATGATTTCGAGAATTCACAATCTCCTCGCGACATTTAGTTGCAACTTTGCGACCGCGCGAGTACGCAATGCCGCGTTTTCGATGGCGACGTGTTCAACTCTGTGCACACGCACTACGCGCGAGCGTAGGTGCATAGACGGGGAACACACACGCCGCGAGCATGATGTAGCACATAATAGATAATTCATAAGCACTTCCTATGCGCGTATACGCGAAGCGCGTAAGTACTCGGCAGCGGTCGCGGATCAAGCGAGGAGAAGAGGACGGCCGCAACCGCGTTGCGGCGTGGATATTTTTCGTCGTGCGTATCGTCGCGCGCGAGAACGACCATGAAGGGACTCCTCTTCTGTCCCTCTCGATAACAGCCCTCTCGCAACCTCGTGCGTGCATGCGTGTGAGCCGAGAGGGCCGCGAGAAAAATAGCGGCACTCGCGAAGCCTACGATAATTGAAGGTTCCGCCGCCCGTAGCCTTGCGAGTGCATGCGTGCGTGCGTGCGTGCGTGCGGGCGTGCGTGTCTTGCCTGCGTGCACGAGCGTACGTGTGGTCGTGCGTGTCGATGTGTATTCGTTTTCCGAGGAATTTTTTCCCTGAGAAACGCGCGCGCGCGCGCGCGCGAACCATCTGCGGTGTATGTGTTGCTCCATACGATCGTTCATTTAAATTATAACGATTACGGGCGTTTCGCCGGTTTGTCTCACGGTCGGCGATCGATTAGCGATTTAGGGTGACATTAACTCATTAAACTTCATTGGTGACTTCAATTGCCGCGAAACTTCTTGCCTTCGTCGCTGGGGGCGATGAGCAATTGTCGCGTTGCATGAAACATAATCCGTCCGGTTCATTTCGAAAGATTCAAATTGAGGTCGATTGCTGTCTCAGAATCACTCCGAACACACGTAGTTAAATTACGGACATTCTTTATATTATATAGTAAAATACAAATTAAACATTGAGGGTTAACCGGTTTTCTTTCTCTCTGTAAGTAGAATATTACGAAGTAATTTGTACTAATATCGAAAGAAAGAGAGAAAGAATATATATTACGATAAACGATAATGTAAAAATTGAAATATATTTTTTAATGAGTGTATATAAGAAAATTTCGAGAAAGTATCGTATATAACGACATATATTCACAACATACTATTTATTATTATAAAAGATTTTGTTATAATGCGATTAATGGCGGTTGTAATATTTTCTGAAGAACTTTTCGAAAAGTTAAAAGAAGTAAGAAAAGTTCTTGTATTGAGGAAATCGGTATTAGAAAACATTGAATGCATTAAATTCTGTTATCGCTTATCTAATTATCTATGTTTGAAGAAATGGAGGATGTTATGTATTCTAACGAAGTGAGGAGCAACGGCTGGTCGTTAAAGCTGCGGGCATAAAATTGATCAGTATTTGTAGTAGTTACGCGCATATACATACATATTTATGGATCAGTCCCTACGATCGGAATTCTGAGGAATTCGATCCTGATTCTGTTAGACAAATGATAAACATGGCACATCGACGCCGTGGCTTGTCTTTCATTCTGTTTCTTATAGCACTTTGTTCCGTTTATTGTCCGCACCTGCTTAAACCGTTTGCGTGAAGTTGAAAGCGCGCTACTGGTGCGTTGACGTTAATGCACAGTTTTCCGCGGATAATCGATTCATAAAAACGCCAATGATGCTCCGAGGATGTAATTGCTGGTCGAATATCCTTCGGCTTTTGCGCTGCCGCGCGACGCGAACCGGTTGCACACACGCGGATTGCACAAGTATAATATCATCTCGCGAAATTTTAATCTATAGGATCTTCTCATCCAACCCGTCCTGTTTTTGCGGCTAGGGAAATGGTGCTCTCAACTGCACGCATTGCGTGCAGGATAATTGGCGCTTCGTCAAGTCAAGTACGATGAGTACGCGTCCTTGGGATAGTGATGAGTTCGGCGCAAATGTCTCGGTTAGTATACTCATTACTCATCAAGTAATGTCGTTCACGGAAATATGTTAATATCTTAACAAGATGTTACGATAAAAATAGGAATTCTTCCTGTGTCAATCTTCGCGATTCTTCCAACGGCAACGTATTTTCTTCGTACATAATACACTCGCATGTCGTAACTCTGCATCTCGTGCATATAGCTTTAAAACCTGAGGGAAACATTTAAAGAAGTATTACTATTAGTTTAATTAGGATATGATTTCGCGTGTACGTGGTTTTGAATAAATGTATCTTATACCGAAAAGCGTCAAATTTAATATATTTTTTTCAATACTTACGCTTATATATTATAATTTATTATGATAGAAAAGACAACGCAAAACAATATAAAAGAAAATTATGACGATTATATTAAAATAATGTACGACAATTTTCTTAAATATCTTATTAAATAGATACTTTATTGGCTGTGTAGAAAAAAGATACATGCGATATCTTTATGAACAATTCTTCATCCCAGTCTTTCCTGGGCAAAACCAGTCTTACAAGAGCATCTTCTGTTCGCAAAATGTTAAGTAATCGCTGTTGTAAATTGCAGACGATATATCGCTCATGAATAAAATTAATACAACGATTGTTACTGGTCAAAAGTCGCTCGTTGTACCGACGAGTTTTGAGAAATTTTCTCAGACGAATTGGATCAATTTATGCTACTGTCGCACAAAATGACTAATTCGAGGGGGGAAAAGTGTCGCACAGGTAGGAGTGTATTCCAAGAAGACATATTATCAAAAAAATGCTCAATTTCTAATGCATGCGGATATCAATATCAGCGCGGAAACAAACAAAAGGATATGCACCGGACTGAATATTCCGATACGTTCTTCAATTTGCACGGAGTAATCGGCGAACAGAGAGAAGGAAGGGGTGCAAGAAAGGTTCAATCGAGACATTCCGATCCGCATTTCCTTATTGCTGTTCGACCGGCAGGATAGATCTATCGGTCATTATGATAATAATTTTCCGGTCGGACGACCGTACGGGATCGTGTTACACATTTCTTTAAATATCGGGCCTTTAACTCGGGTGGATGTCCGTTTTCTCATAGCTCTTTATCCTGCGGATACCGACCTGCAAGAAAGTCGCTTTAGTAGGCACTTATCGCGAACTACATTTTAGATACTACTACATTCCTTGAATTTTAATGTCGCTGTGATGCATACGGATATTTAAACGCCTCTGCGCTTATTTAAATACATTTGGAGGAACGGAACGAAAATCAATGAACATCAGCGAAACGCGTATCAATCTAATCGCGAGTTGTTTGTCAATGTCAGCTAACGAAGCGTCACGATAATTAATCAGTTGCTGTCAAATTTACACTGCATTGCATTGGCCGAAAATGTACGCGACCAATAATCCCCGTATTATCCTGTTTTTCCGTCTTCGGCTTGCCGCTCAATTCTAGTCGCGCACGATCGACGATTAAATGTATTGAACGCGAACGAGTTAGATGCAGATCCCGATGCAGCATTTCTCTAATAGCGCGCAACAATTAATTTTATTTGATAAGAATGTCTGGAATTTTTACAGTGAGAATTACTTGATATTTCGCGGACGGGAGGTGCTTGCAGAGACTGGCTTCGCATAGAAAATGCTCGAACAAATAAACGTTTGAAAAGAGGCTGCAAGACCCGACCGCGACGTCATCCGTGTGTGAGAACACGTCATCCGTAGTCCGTCCGACTTTGCGCTCTCGCGACGACATTCGCGCGGCCCACGGATCGCCCGGCGCACCGTAAATCATAATTATCATTGTCGCGCGCTTTTTATTTGCATAGAGGAAATTCATTAGGTTCGCCCGGCCATTGTAAACAACGGATCGCGGCAGCGGGGTCAAGGGGGGAGGGGGGGGAGGAGGACCGATAGAGAGCGGCGGATGAGGCAGCGATCGTGGGAGGGATGGGACTTGGGGCGACGGCGGGGGAGTAGGAGGACGAGGGTAATTTACAAGGAGAACTCTCGAGCCTCTCTCGAGCGCGCGGATCGTGAGTTCGAGACACGGAGAAGGTGAGCTCCTCAGGCCGACGGGCGTGCGGTATCGATATTACCAATAATTGTCGGCCTGAAAGGTTATCTCAAGAAAGCGTGCATAGCAAACTCCCCGTCGACGTGGCCGATAAGTTATAGGGGGGCAAGAGGGGGTCGCCCCTTCTTTCTCTTGTCTCGGGCAGGACGGAGACGAGGAGGTGCATGTGAGCGTGCACCTCGACATGTAGAACACGGAGACGGCGAGCCCAGACTTCGGTCGTCGCTTCGGAAACTTTAGAGCGTTTAAAGCATTGAAGCGCATTCATCCGATGCGTCCGCTCGTCGTTGAATACGACTGCAATTCGCATTAGTGGTTCTCGAGTCTCGCCAGCGAAGGAGACTCGAAACCGCGCGGTCACACGTTAGCGTTTAAACGCGAGTCTAAACACTGATAGGAATGCGGATCCAGGATGGATAAGAACGAGCGGGCTGAACTTCTCACATTTTACTATCGCTGCCGCACTTCCATGGAAACTGATTTATAAGGCGGATTTTAGAAAAGAACGCCACGAGAGGACAACACCTTGCAAGTTTATTCTCCGGCTTTTCAGTTTACAGGCAGTCTCAAACGGTGGCGGCGGAGGCTTACTTTATTCTACATCGCGTGCCCACGAGAAGTATTCGTAGCGAATCGTATAAGAGATCATAAAAATATATGAGTTGCTTTCGATATAAAATCGCGAGCGATCTTTACGGATCTTTTTTACTCGCGGCGCTTTTCCGTACCGCGATTCTACGACGATGTCGCACGCAGATGCGCATTCAGCGCTACGCTGTCGCTGGCAAGGCTGGAGTTGCACCGCGACCGTATAGGTCTGACATTTTCCTCTCGAGCGACGCTTAACCTGGAAGCTGGATCTCGCACGCTTCATTACGTACCAATCGCGGAATGGAGATTCGCGGTACGTAAATCGCGTCAGTCCCGCGACTCATCAGATAATAGCGGCGATTATTATCAGCGGAATGCGCGATTCGCGTTCGACCGAAAGGTCGCCGATGTCTTTCGGATCGGCTTTCTTCGCTTCGTTCCTCGCTCCGTCGAAGAACTTTCACACGATTTTTCTTCGCCAGTCGTTGTGTTAGAGCTGTCATTATAGGTGGGTCAGCCCTTTTTCTCGGAATATAATTATTTCCAGTTACGTTTGACACATCTCCCCCTACTTTACTTGCTTGCGCAATTTAAAAGAAAGCGAGAACATATGTAAATTTTGCTCGAATGAAAAAAAATAAGATAATTCGAGTTGACCGTGGAAAGGACGGCGAATCGGACAGAAAGGAGCCCGAGCCCCCCCGGTGTCACTAGGTCGTGCCTCGCGACGGGCGCTGCAACGCCTCTCGCATTTAACGCCGGTCGTACACGCGACGCTTCTCGCATTTAGCGCAGGATGCCGGGAGTCGACCGATGACGAGCAGTAGGATGCGTGGCCCGTGGGACCGTGGTCTCCCTCCGTCGCGTCGCGCGATTCAGTCCACGCTCGGCGATTTTCAGCGTGCGCGCGTATCTTGATTACGGGCGCAATTACGGGCACAATGTAGCGCAATTTTTCACAATGCGCGTCCGCGCTCGCGCGCAGAAGGAAGACGATCTCCACCTTCGAGGTATAGAGTGACCGTGGGGGCGGGAGAGGCGGCGACTCGCTTAAACGCGCTAACAGCTCGCTACGCGAAGATTCGTACTTCGGTCCCTCATCCCGTTCGCGGCTCTCGCTGCCCCGCTATAATTTGCGAAAGAAATGATAACCATAGCGTTTGTCAGTGAAAGGAAACGCTAAGAGCATCGTTCAGTACCTACTTACATCGGCGTTGTCCTTCACCCGCGACCTCGCGCGAGTTAACATCCTGCCAGGGTTTCCTGGAAACTCGCGCGTTTTAGCCTTCCCGCGCAAGATACGCGGATGTTACTCGCGCCCAGTAAATCATCAGCGCGTTTTGAAATCTCATTTATCTTATTTCAGATCTCTCGATTGTAATCGGGCGGCTCGTTTGTGCACTTACCGTGACAATTCTCGGTTTGAGCCATTCAATCTGGTGCGCTTTACTGCTCTTTTCTTTATGACTAATGCTAATTATTTTCGCACCTTGACAATGCAAGCTGTGTGGGGTCGTACAAATTGCCCCAGGCTTCCTTTTGATCTTAGAATATGTATTTTTATCTCAAGATAAATATTTAAGCCGAATATGCTTATAACTGTTTAAATAATTTACGACTATAAAGAGTATTAATGAATAATAGTATTTAATATGGTATTTATTAGCATAATAAAATTTAATAGTATCTTTAATAATAAAAAATAGTATTTTTAATAATAAATACATTATGTGTGGATCCTAATAGTAATTTCCTGCTTTTTAATTATTTATATGAAACTATGCAAAAAATCTACATAGAAGAAAAGAAATACTTTCGGAAGGCGTCGTAGTTGTTTGGATATTGTGTCCTTGATGAATTTGACAATTTCTTAATTCAGAGATATCGGCATAAAGGACTTCTGAGTTATGGTTCCTCGTCGGATTATGGGTCGCTCGGGAGTTATACAAATATATCCGCATACTCTTCAGATTATCTCCAACTGGACCTTCGGCTCGTTTAGCCACACAGGTAGACAGGCTGCCGCGCGATTTCCGTCGAGCGTTCTCGTTAAACGGCCGACAATGGGGCCGACTAAACGCGTCGACAGCCCACGGTCCATGAATCTTCGTGTGCGGGGACAGGCCGTTCCTAACGGAGGGAAAGTAGAGAAAGGTTAAAGGATTAACAGTAACTCACAATTACGACTCGCGGATAGTCAACTCGCCACGCACACGTCCGTCTATCATCGGAGCATTAACGTCCGTTGAATTACAAATGACCTGGCCGTGTCGACCGTAGCGGTATCTTTCGACGTATTAATTATTGCCTCGCCACTCGTGTAGGGCGATTTTAAGGCTGATCGTAAGCGGCCGAACGACCACGTCTACCCGTTCAACGACGCGGCTTATGCGATTACTCTTACTCGGTATCAGGCACGTGTTGTCTCCCCCCTCCCCCGTCCCCCCCGCTATCTATCCTCGCGGAGCTACCGATGTTACGAGCGATTGATGCACGCTCGATCCTACAAAATCTCGGGATAAGTCGCGGGATATGGTCTATCGATTCGAGCGCGAATTATGCGATATCTTTATTAAACGCGCGGCTTATTCCCCGATCCGGAGACGGAGCATCGGGCGGTGAAGAAGGGAGAGAGAGAGGAACTGGCAAACGCGTTTATTTGTCGCTCGTAATAACATCGTATTTGTTATTCACGGCGCGAGGCGTACCCGCGAGCCTTCGGAGGAGAGACGCTCGTGCAAACCTTCTCTGCCACACGGGCTCCCGACGCGCGTTTATCTCGACGGAGGTGTCCCCCGGTAAGCAAATGATATCTACGCCGCGTCCCGGCCTTTCGGAGTGCCGTAAACAAGAATTCGTCCGATAATGTATTTGAAAGCCGTGCGTACGTTTTATTTCAGGGTCGCAACGATCCCTTTTTATTCGGTGGCGAGTATCTCTTCCCGGATATTGTATAACCGCGCGCCCGGGGAAAAAATGTATGCGCAAATATATTTCGACGGTCGTGCCTCGCCTTTATATGCTGCCTGCCTGCCTGCTCGCCTGCCTGCAGTGCCTGCCTGCCACGGTGGATATGAATTTTCGTGCAGCACGGTCGTGCACGTGTATTCCCACCATCGCGTCGGGCCGCCCGTATCCTCCCCGACTTTCGCGGCGCAGTGGTGCTCACACCCGTCGCGTTCTCGTCGTCACCGATAAACCGAGCGTTGTTAGTATCGTGTCTGATGACGAGGCAAATCGTGACGGCAAATCGTTGCATCGCATCGCCTGCCCGAGAGCGAGTGGAAGCGCGTTGCGGATACGCGCCACGTAATGATCGTTGGTTCTCCTAATTTCCTATGCAGAAGCGGGGAAACTTCCTGGTCTCACGGGAAAAATCGCCAACTATAAGACACGTCGTTTCATCAGTCCGCATGAGAAATTGCACTCCCTCTCTCCCTCTTTCTTTCTGGCAATTATGCTAATCGTATTACGTTTTAAAAAAATATCTTTTTGAGAGAATATCGGACCGCGTCTTAATTACAGACGAAAATGTTGCATCTGCTTTACTCGTGTGTCATTACAGCCGTAACGGGTCCGCCGGTAATGCGATCCCACCTCACCTGTGCCCCGCCGTGGAAACGGCTACGGCGCGGCAGCTAGTTACGGGGTATTATTCGCCATAACCGCACCGTGAAATGCGCTTTTATACGCTGCGAGCGGTTTTACACAGCGGGGGTAATCGTCCGGTGCATATGAAGCAAATTAATTATTTGCCCGTTTACCGTTCCCGCGCGCGCGGGTGCGTTGCGAAGCACTGCGCGAGAGGCCGTCGGGGATCGCGCGGGGAACATTCCGCGCGGTGATCCGCGAGGAAGAGCTTAATTCCCGGCTTGGGAGAAGGATAGGGCCGGACGCGCAGTACGCGTACGCGTGAATTGTTGACACTCGGTATAATACACATTTCATTTGCGTAATTAACGGTCTGATGTATAGCTACATCGGCGAGCGAACGGAAAACCATTCATAATACGGCCACTCGCCACTCGACGATTACTCATACGCGATACATATCGCATGAGTTTCGAGAGAAAGAAAAGAAAGGCAGGGAGAGAGAGAGAGAGAGAGAGAGAGAGAGAGAGAGAGAGAGAGAGAGAGAGAGAGAGAGAGAGAGAGAGAGAGAGGCTGCGGCTCCTCTCAGCGGACTGCTTCGTATTCGGTTATGGGCTGAGAAGCCGAGATAATGGTCTCCGAAGAATGGATCCGGTCTAAGATGTCGAATCGGTCGATGGTTGAAGAGAGAGCTGGACTCTTGATTAGACGATCTATCTCGAAGAGCGACCTAAATTACTTACAAATAACTCTCAGAATTACGAATCACATTATATACCGCAACGTGTCTTTCTTTCGGGTGCATTCTACATCCAGTTGATATATATTTTCGCGAATGTCCGTGCGGTACGCGACGTACCGATTTTTCCGTGAATCGGGCGACTTAACCGCGAGCGCGGGACGGCTAACCGGTCGCGCGCGATCGTGAATAATTCAATCTTCGTTTGCCGAGAGAAACCGGGTGGACGTTAGGAGCGCATTAATGCGATCTACTAACGAGTGCAGGTTAATCTGGTGTACTCGCACTGACAGGTTCAACGTGCCGTAAAACGGGATACACGATGCCATCGTCGCCGCGGTTTTGTGTTTCTTTTCCTTTTTTCCTTTTACCCTGGAAAGACCGCGGACGGACACACCGCCGAGAGGAAGAGAGAGAGAGAGGGAGAAAGAGAGAAAGAGAGAAAGAGAGAAAGGGAGCGAAGGCACGGAGAAACGACGAGAGATTAAGAAAGAATAAGACTCGACGAGCACATCGATGGTAGAGACAAAGAGGTTGGAAGGGAGCGGGCAGATAGCGGCGGGAAAAGGGAGTCGTGCGCGGGAAGAGGGAGGAGGGTACGAAGGGTAAGGAAAGAGAGTGAGAAGCAGATTGAGGTTGATAGGAAAGAAAATCGCACTCGCACGGCGTCTCGTTAGCTTGTTAACTTGCACGCAACACCTTCGGCTCAAATACCGGATACATGCTGGTCTCTCTCTCTTTCTCTCCTTCTCTCTCTCTCTCTCTCTCTCTCTCTCTCTCTCTCTCTCTCTCTCTCTCTCGCTCTCCCTCTTTCTCTCCTTTCCCTCGTGCAAACGCGTTGCTCTCTTGCTCTCGCTTCTCCACGTCGCTCTTCATACACCCACCAACGTGCTGCAACATCCTCCCGCTCCTTTCCTCCTTCTTCTCCTTCTCTTCCTTCTTCTCCTTCTCTTTCTTCTCGCGGTGTCTTCCATCGCTTATGGCCGGTCCATCAACCCTTTCTGCATGATCCTGCCCGTTCGTGAAACTCGCAGAGACATCGCGTCCCGATGATTCCTTCGCTTTTCGGAATATCGCTCTTCGGCTCCGCTGCCGCTGTTGTTCCTCTCGTGGAAAACTCGGTAAGACGCTTTTTCTCGTTCACGTTAACTCCCGAGTCTCCGGGCTCCGTCCCCGTTCTTAAGCGGAAGGCCGATGCACCGTCGGAATCGTCGGAGTCGTGCTCCACTTCGGCGAAGTACTCTTTTTCCCTTCAGTACCGGCGAGCGGATGGTATTAGCTCTTGGAGACAGGTTCCCAGTGAGAGAAAAGTTGGATGTGAAAGTAAGGGATAAGGGAACGCTTCGGCCAGCGAGCGCGCGGAAATCGGGAGCACGGTTCGTTGAATTATTTCTCTCTATCGGATATTGACATTCATTTGTGTCGGTCGTAAGTTTGCCGGCTGCGAGGACGGAGAGGTAAGTCGGCGAATTACATTACAGCTTTCCTAGACCTTTCAGAGTAGCGTCGTTGTCTATCAAGATCTTTTCACATTCCTCCGAGTTGCCCATAAGCATCTTATTCTTCGACGTTTTAACGAACAGAGAAAATACAGTCTTGGCCAAAATTATTAGGCACCCTATTAAAACAAAGTTTTTTCAAAATAACATTTTTGAAAGAAAAAATAAACATGTAAATGCCATCTAAACAAATAAGCATAATAATGAACACTGTAGTAAACAACTTTTAAACAATGGAAGTCTTTCCTGGTATTAAATTCAGTAGGTATAGCATAATGATTACGAGGATGCCTAATTATTTTAGTCAAAGCTGTAGATAGAAATGGAGTACTTAGCGTAAAGGAATTGAATATTCAAGATAATTTTTTGTCGAAATTATAAATTATTAAATTAAATTTCGAGTTTCTGAACGCGTCCCATTTTAGAAAGAAATTTAATGCATTGTTCGGTACACGGCAGTATCGACTAAATGCACGCACTATCACGTGCCTTATCACGCCATCTCGCTGTCCGGCGCTTTATATGTGTGATTGCTTCGTGTATACTCGTTTATCAAAAAATCTATGCGCAAAACGATAGCGCACGCCGGACGCCGAGATAAGGCGATATTCATAGATAATTTTGCAACGGGCATTTTTGAGGCGTCAACCGCTGCCGAGTCATCGCGAAGCGGTAGCAATCGCTATTGCTAGCCGGACGATATCGATCGTGTTACACCGATATTAATTATTAGAGCAACACACAGCGACGCGCCGCCAATCTCGACGATAAGTCTCCCTCGACTAAGCCGCCGCTATCTTCGTAATTCATCTTCCTTCGTGTGCTCGTACTGGTGCTCGTCCGAGGCACGAATTCACGTGAAATTTAAGGCGCCATATCTCCGAGAGGCCCCGATTCCGAGATGCAATCGCGTGGCCGCGTCGGCGCGTCCGCTTTTGGTCGTCGTCACTGGCATTTAATTAAAGAAAAAGAAGGAGCGGACAGAAACGAGCGGCAAATCTCGGAAAGGTCGTCGTTACGTCGCGGCGCATTAGCTCCGAGTGGCGCGTTTAATTACAGCCACGACGTTACGTCGCCGTGGCGTAAACCGGGCTTAATGTTGGGTTCACCTTGAGGAGGGATGGACACCGAGCAGCGTGGACACGTACATACCTTCGCTTCTTCGATTCTCGATCTTGGTTTCTTTGAAATTCCATTAACTAGGCATACTTTTTATTTCCCTCGTGTCTACTAATTGTAAGATATAGAACCTACGAAGCCTAATAATGGTCGCCACGCTTTCCTAACGTATATTAGCTATTCAGTCCCAGTAGTTAATTTAATCGGTTGCATCATTATTTCGTTTCGTAAATCGAGCTTGCTTCTGGCGAATTAATTTTGGATCGTCTGAGTCGTTAGATAGCGCAAACCGACACCCCGGCGGTGTGGACACAGCTTAAGGATCTCGGCGAATATGCTCGGGAGTCACTCGGGCTTTTCGCGGCGGGCGAGGACAACGCTCGAGCGGGACGAAAACTCGCACGGAGCACGTAAGACAGAGAGCCCGGGCGTTTCTTGTTATACCGTTGGAGGGAAGGTGGACGGGCGCTAACCGTCCGCACCCCGCGCCCTCCCCCTCGCAGCCGCGGCAACCGGACGACCGAGCCAAGCATGCGAGCCTTCCGAGCAGGACGAATACCCCGGTTCGTGAAGGAGGGAGAAGCGTGTTCCCTCTGTCGAACCGTTCGGCATGGAACGCTACCGACCGCAAGATCGGCTCGATCGGTCTCGGCGTTCTATTCAATTGCCGTACGTGACACAAAGGACGTGCGAGGGGCCGAGGAGGACGACGAGGGATATCCCCGTCCCCCACGCGTCCCTCCTCGCGACTCCTCGCGGTTCCAGTTTCTTTCCGCGGATCGCAGCGACTCGATCCCGCGGAAACGGTCGTGAACCGTGGGGCTCGAAGCGTCGCGTCGAGCGGCTCTGCCTTCGGCTCGGCATCGCACGCCGATTTCAATGCGCTCTCCGGTACTATTTTCTCTGTACACAATTACGCCGCAGTTTGCCGCGTGGATATCCGTCAAACCTTTCTAACCGCGCGCGACTTGACATCGCTCATTAAATGGTAATAGCGTCGATTTATATTTGCGCACCTTCGCGCGTTGTTCTTCGCGAGTCGGTCGAGGCTGATGTTGCGAAATCGTGTCTTTGAAGGCAGCATCGTCTAAAAGACTTTGTGAACAAACAAATCGCAATACATGATGGATGACGCGCGGAAGGATACGTAATTTTCACGTTTTTCTATATTTATTTAAGAATTTCGCTCGTCACTGTTATTTTGCAATGTTTCTGTCTTCGGAGCTTGGAGTTACATATAGAAAGTTGGGCAAAAATGAATATAATTTTCTGCATTGTGGCGTTTATTGATTCTCACCACAGAGCATAAAATATTCATCCAGTCTATACACAAAGCTAACTCTTGCCCTTCTGTTTTTTTTTTTTCGGAGCTAATTTGGCTTGCAGTTTCTGCACGATTATAACAATCGGTGGGAGGGGGAGGGGCCGTTTTATTCAAGAAAACTGAAATACGGAAATGATAAGAAAACGGAAGCGTTTATTTACATTCATTTTACGTTACTTGCCGTTCCTACATTGACGCAGAGATCTGAGTTTTGAGTTCCCTCGATATCGTTTTCATTCGCGATTTCTGGATTCAACGATCTTAGCCAAGTGCGCTCAGACGGAAGTACAGTAATAAAACTCCTGAGTTAAATGTTACCGCGAGAGAGAGAAAGAACTAACCCCCGAGTGCAGTTTCGTTGAAGAAACTTAAGCAGCCATCGGAATAGAAAAATTTCTTCGCGGAGCCGCTTCGCAGAATATAAAGTACCTGGCGCGCGCAGAGCGCCGAGTGTTTCTTCTGTGTTCGGGAACCACTCGATTGAGGATCGTATCGGCCATCGGATCGATTCGATTTGCATCCGCCGACGTTCTAGCGCAATAAAATACGCCGACACGTAGCGTCCGACGAGATCGTTCGTAATGCCCTAAATTAGAGAGGACATCTTCACCGACGTTCCGATCTAGTGGGATCCCACCGTTGTTTCGTTTTTGCGAAATTCCGATTTCGTCATTGTCGCTGCAGATCGTCGCGAATAGACGCGCTTTATCGTAATACCGATACCCCGATTTATTGATAGGGAAAGAGAAGAGAACTTGACTACGACCGCGGACACGCCAACTGCTCGAGAGAATAAGACAGAAAAAGAGGAAAAACCCGCCGCGTCTTCCTCGGACACACTCGCACGAGTCGCGTTTTCCCCAGGCTACAAATCCCGAGAGCATTTCCATACGAAATTTCATTATGGAAATCGCATTCCGAGATGGTCTTGGAAAAGTATCAAACGTTCTTTTTTTCGCAGAAAGGGCCGCTGGCTACCAAATAAGGTCCGCGCGCGAGCAGTCCCGCGGAACGAACGGCGAGGAGGAAGAAACGACGACGACGACGACGACGACGACGACGCCGCGCCGCGTCGAGCGAGTTTGATCGTCGCGGATAACGCGAAAGTTTTATTTACATAGTCAGACTGAGAGGAGTCGGTGACGGAGTTTTTACGTCGGGTGGTTTGCGTGCTAGTTAATATCCACCCTATGATTTCCATTTATGAACTCCCTTCAGGAACGATTTCCCGAGCGCGGCTCGGTAAACCGGGTTTTTACAGGCCCGGAGCACGCCCAGGGTCACGCGGGACATCGTCGTCGCTCGTCCCTTTTCCCCCGAGAACATCCTCCGAGAGATCCTTACGAGAGCGCAAACCTGCACGAGAATTACGGCAATGGAATCTCCAACGATGCGTACCGATAAATCCCAACGAGGCGCGCGAGCGTTCGGAGCACGCGGTATTAATCATTCGTCCGGAGTTCCTACTTATCACGATCAACGTATAACTTAATTCCTGCTTTAGCCGGGCGTTAAATCGCACGTTCGCGCGTCCATAGCGCGGAAGGACATAGATCTCGCCCTTCGTGTTAGCCTTCTCCTCCTTGCCGTTCGAACGACCGCGAGCCGTGATCATGCTGCGAAGCTTCTATCCCGCAGCCGCGCGAAATTGAGTGAGGAGTATAATCAGATTCCTTGTAACGAATGTTCGGAAACTGGTATTTTCGGAAAAATGTTGGTAAAACTTGTTTTAATAAAACGCATGCCGCGCAAAGCTACATGAAGCAGAGAAAGCTGTGTATTAAAATTAACACTCTTTCAGGAGTAACGAAAAAATATTTATTTTTTGAAACATGCGTTATATATAAAAAAAGTAAAAATTCATGATATATTCACGCCGTCAAAACAAATAATTTGATAAAGGTAATAACAGTAATAAATAACAAAATTCATAAAATATTTCGAAATTGCGTACGAAATATATTTTGGCAGAACAATGCTGGAAGAATTTTATCCGGAGTCACATTCTAACAAGTTGCCGTATGAATAATGTAATGTAGAGAACTTCAAGAGTTGCTTTGTTTTGTAACAAATAAAAAAAAAAGAAAAAAAAAAGAAACCGCGGAAGCTTAAATTATACGTTTGCGACTGACGTAGTGGATGATTGTTATCCTGGAAGCAATCTTATCGACGGTCGCAGATGCACCCGAGAGCCCGGCGAGAATACGGAGAGACTTCGCCGTTTTCAAGTTTTCATTGTTTTGCGCGTTTGCCGTCGCGCGCGTGACACGAAATCGGGGCGAATGGTCGTGCTCGAGAATTTCGATCGTTTGCAGCTGTGCTCATTTTCTCTCAGCAGCAGATGTTCTTCCCGCAAGGCTACGCTCGCGTGCACGAGGTTGCGCGCATGTACATCCCTCTCGCATGGTTATTTTACAACTTACAGAAATTTACATCGCGACGCGACGCCGTAATAATCGCGCGGATATCCACCTAAAATTCTATTGTTGATACAAATTAATCGCGCGTGTGCTCAATGAAAACAGTTGTCGATGCGAGCGTGCGGCGGCTCTTAATAGCGGCGCCTCTCTCTCTCTCTCTCTCTCTCTCTCTCTCCTCTGTAATTGAAAACTTAAAACAATTTCATTTACATACGAAAGCACTTTGATCATGCCAAAGTCAACAGTGCTGTACAAGTTTGGGTTAACTCCGCACCTATTACTAGGATCCCACTGGATGTAATTAAAGTGACGAGACCGAGGAGATGCTCTTGTTGTTTTTTTTTGTTACCTGTAACACGATTTCGAAATGTTTTGCTCAATTTCGCATTATATAAATTCTAATTTCCGGTTTTAACGAGAGGTAGCTTGCGCACACGAGCAACGCGATATCATCTACCTAAATAAATTAGTGACAAAATGTTTGGCTGAGTAGGATTTAAAATATATTTATTGTAGAAAGATTATTCCGAAGTGGAAACGCAAAGTTGAGAAAGATAAAACTTTGCGAGTTCTAGCTCGGAGCAACGTTCGCGTACAAGATGCGGAGTTAAATCCTTAATTGCCGGGTCGATGCTTGATTGGATCAACTCAGTTCGTGTTACGCGACTGATCCTATATAATCCTGGTGACCGTCGTATATATTTGCATTATATTACACGGAGAGACCGGCAAAACATTTCGTCGAAATAGAATATTTGGTAAAACGAAACGCGCAACCTGACCGCACAATTAGTGCCATACGAGGGCAGAGCTCGTATAGAAAATTTCAAGAAAAGCGGTAGAGCGGTAGTTGCGTCGATGAAATTGCAACGGAGTTTCCCGGGGGCACCCGTTGTTGTAGTCGAGGGATAATCGTCGCGGCCCTCGAAATGGCAAGCGCAACGACGGTATCAGCGTGGTCTGAAAATGTCGAAAACTTCGGCGGATTGTCAGCTGGCTTTAATGCGCAACGAAGCGTGTCAACGGGGTCCCATGGTATTATTACGAAGTCTCTCCCAAGCCGCACTTGTAACCATACATGAGAGCGCCGGAATGGTACCCGACACGCCCCGCGAACTCTCGAGCAGTTGCGCTCGCAAAGAGTTGATTAAAGTCACCGGTCGGTCGGTCGGTCGGTGCAACTTGTATTTTTTTTACCACCCTCCCTCCCTTCCTCTCTCTCTCCCTCTCCCTCTCCCTCTCTTTCTCTCTTTCGTCGAACCCGAAGAGATTGGATCCAATTCAATGTTCCGCGAAAGTGCTTTGTAATCGATCGAGCGAGCAACTCTCGCCTCGGAATGTTTCTTCCGCCAGTGTCAGTCTCGCAGCGACAGGCAGATCCACCTCCGTCAATATTAGCGATGCTTGTTCGGGACGAGGCAACACTTGCTTAATAAATCGAATTATCCGGCGCTCGCGGGGTTCGTTAAAAGTCCATTTATCCGACGATCGCGCGTCGTAACGGGCGAACGTGAAATCACGAAATACCGTCTCTACTCAGGAGACGTTCGTCAAACTGACTTCATCATCGATGACGAGAAATCGACGTATCTGCTTTCAGGAGAAATTTATCTACCGCCGCTCCTGATTAATTGCATCTGACAGGATAAACTAGAAACTCGTTTGCTGCAGTCGTAAACGGTTCACGACAGTTTCGAAGTAAATTGCAAAATATCTCATATCTTAGCATCATCGACGTTTGCTTATTATCTTAAACACATAGTAATCAACTTGTATGTTTTGCTCAAAATCGTAGTGCAAAACTCTAAGAAAGTATAGCTTATGTAAAAAATATAACAATTTACTGTTTTGATAGTTTGGGAAATGCATAGAATTATCACGAACTATTATATTAATACATCTTACATGCATACACACATACATTTTCCTTTAATATCAAGAATACCCATTAATCGAGCGCGCGAGATGTGCGTGTCGCGTTTCAAGAATAGCGTACGGTCGCGGATGATGCGATATATTCTTTGTGACAAAGTAAGGGGCGAAATTAATTGCCGGTCATTACCTGGAATGCCGCAGCAGCGTCGCGCGCTTCGGTGCCATTATTCCGCTTTTGCCTGCATTCGAAAAGTACGCGTACAAAGAGTACGGATGATTTCTGCGAGTTATTATGATGTTACACGGCGTGCCCTCGCGCTCGTGCGACTTATATGCGCCGCGACAATGTATATGCGAGAGGGTAACTGACTATATCACGGTTCGTATAATCAGCAAGCCGCGCAGCGGCTACACGGCGGCGGCGGCGGCGACGGCGGCGGCGCGGGCTGTACGGATAGCGCACGTGTGAAATATGCATTCGCTCCGCGAGACAATGCAAGCGGGACACTAAATTCTCAATCGCGATAACTGTACTACGCAGCGGCGCGGCGTACGCGTACCCGCGCGAATATAAAGTTCATAGTCGACAAGAGAGCTCGAGGTCGGTAATTGAGGGTACCCGGCTCTCTCCTTTTTTCACGCTCGACTTCCGTCGATCCTTCCTCGCATCGCGCGAGCGCGAGAGATGTGCAAGTAACGCTGCGCAACCAGCGATTAGCTGTTGAATCGAAAAATGCGTTTTAAAGATCGCAATTACCGACGAGGCAGATTCGAAGGGGGAGAACGAGCGCGCGAGAGATACAGAGGGGGAGAGACGGGGAGAGTTCTCGAGAGTTATCTTAATTAATCACGATTACGCCGCGATTATGTCGCGGACGATTATGTTTGTCCTGCACTTCGCAGTCGCGTCGCCCAGTTTCCAACGGCTGTATAATCACGGGAGGTGACACAAATCCTGACTTGCGTATGATTTAATGCCCGTCGCGTGAGTACCGCTTGAATTTCGCAAATCTCAACCGGAATAACGACTCCGAGCCGTCTCTTCTCGCGATGCCGTGCGCGCACCTTCTCTCTTCTTTCCCGCGAGTGGGAGCGCGATTTGCGGCTTGGGCGACTCAACGACTTGTGATAAAACGCGGCTGCTCAATGATCCGACACGACGACGATTTGAATTGATCGTCGATGTCGATTCGAAACACGAATCCCTCCTCGAATCCCGCCTTGGCCCGTGCAACGGCCACGTCAAGATGAACGATGGTTGCGACGGCAACGACGACGACGAAGGAAGGCGTGCAAGTGGCGTGCGCCGTTCCGGCATAGATAATGCAAACAGAAATTCCGTTATACCGCATAAAGCATCGGCGACCAGATTAGCGGACGGGGGAAGGAGAGAATGGTTGAAGGAGGTCGACGCGGGCTGCATTCTCGGGTGAAGCTACTTTAACTGCTACGCGAACGAGTTAGCGAGCTGCGAAACGTTAGGAGCGGGCGGGCTTATTATGACTGACGCGGACGAAAGAAGCGACGAGGAATAAGCGAGCGCACTCTCCGCGCTTTATCGCTCCTAATTCATTATTTTCCGCAGTAAAGACCCCACGAGGCTTTACGCGCATTAAAACCCCTCACTTGCCGGTCGTTTTATCGAGAAGCCGTTATCCCGGCGGTACTTGGTAATCCTATCGACTCGTCTCTTGGTCCCCCGCGCTTGGTTCGATATTATTGCTCCGCGCGCGTAGTCGCTGCCCGCCGCGCCGAGTCGCCGAGAGAGTCACTTCGATTCGAGCCGCGGTATAAAGTCGTCGGCTGTATCAATTTTAATGACCGCTCTTTAATTTCAGATTCCATCGGCACCGCCGATTTCTCCCGTCGTTACTTAGCCGAGGTCGCGCGCGCGCATGTCGTCTTGTCTTGTTAAGTCGGATAAACGAACAAAGTGGGGAACAGGTTTATAAACTTCCCCTTACACAATCTTGCATTATCAGGCCGCGCGTGCGTTCAAAAATGCTTTTTGTCCGGTTCATTACTTATCCTGGGCGAGATAGACACGCCTGATTCCGTTCCTTTCGCCACTCTATCCGCGCCCAGGAGTGCGGGGCCTGGAGTATCTAGACCATTGAGATCTTACGATCTCTTGCCCTTCCGTTCGTATATAATTTCTTCCTCTTGCACGCCTCTCGCCATTGCGCGCGCGGCCGCGCGAGGGCTTGTAGTGGTATCCGATTTTTCTCAGTACATTAAATTATACTCGAGGGGACTGGTTGACGGCCACGAGCCCGCCTTGACCAGGCGCTTTCAACGGGGAACATAAGCGATGCAAAGAGTGTTTTACCCGTGATATGTTGTTAAGGACTTGTTAATTACAAAAGTGGCAGAACAGGATCGGCAGATAGGAGCGTTGACTCGTTACCGGTCCCATAGAGACGCTCGCTACCACGGTCGATCGCAATCTGCCCGACAAATCGATGTCACGATTAGAATTTCCCGTGCATTCTGCCCGTCAAGCTCCTTATTTCGTATCGAGGATAATTGCTAATGGTAAAAACTGTTGAGGATAAAAATCTCGGTACGCGTGACTAACGTAATTGGACGTACGATTGGATGACGACACGGTTGCGAGCGAAATAGGTGTCGGATGAACTAATCGCGGATGCTGATTGTTTTGATTAGTCGTCGGAAATAATTTGCCCGCGCCGAGCTAAATGTCACGCGCGGATGATGATAACCAATATTGCGCGCTGCGTTCTCATCGGTGAACGGTCCGTCAGAATTGATCGATCTATCTATACGCGCGCCGCGAGAGGTGCGCGGAAAGCTCGGCGCGCGGGCAAATGTTAGATCGCAAACTACGATCGTCGGTGGAAATGACGGGCGCCGCGGAATACAATGCGGATTGCAAATTCCGCGTGTCATTAACCAAACCGCAAAATGCCCCGGCAGTCACGGTATGTAGGGTGGGACTCTCGCGCGGTGCTTCTCCCGCTGCGTGCATTATTCGTTATCGTGCGCCGCTCCGCGACACCGTTACGAGTGTACTTGCGTTATTCTTCTTCGATATCGCAATCGTCCGCGCGCTACTACCACCTTATTTCGCGCATCGATCGAATCGCTCGCGCTGCCGGGCCGTTACACCGGCATTGATTACACGACGATTACACGCGATCGCGGGCCATGCAATAAGGTAACTTTCGCGAGCGTTTTCCACGTAGCTACAATTTTCTAGCGTGGCTCATTTAGCTCGCGCTCCTACGCTACCCGCGGGTATTGCACGCCACCGCGCCGTCGAGACAAGATCAGAGATCGTAACTAACAAATCAGATTTTCTGCATTTTCTCAGAGCAGTTTCTTATCGTATTATTAGATGTAATTATCACTTTCCTTTTTGCACGTGATTTTATACCTTTTAAAATATTTCTCTCTATGAATATTAAATATGAGAATTTATTTCACATGCTATGTAGAATTTTTTAGAACGACATTTGCATCGGTTCTTAGTATCTTTAAACGCATCTTTTTTGTTACAGTTTACAACAATTTAGTACAACAATCGAGTTAGAATAGCGTAACGAAAGAATTTAATTCAATTGTTATAGGACGTAAAACGAAATTTTCTCTTAACTGTCTCCTACCAAATTGTCTCTTTTCTATTATCCTCAGGTAGATATTACTTATTCCGCTGATGCAACGGTAACAAGACGTGATGACAATGTATACAGACGTGACTCGATTAACATAAAGTATTGTTTTGTTCTCGAGCTACCTCAGAAAATGGCGCACAAAGCCTGCATCGAAATAGTGGATTTAATTGTCATGCCGTGAATATCGCGTATACCGCTTTGTCATTTTATTGCATTAACTGAAAATGAGGAAGTGCATTGCATACCATTTGTAAATTCGCTTTAATGCGCCTTTGACATTTCTCTCGACAAGTACTCTTGAAGATAGTAATACTTTGTCTTGAAAAAATGCATTTTTAAGAACGAAGATCGCAATGCACTGCGAGGATGTTGAAAATTGGCGTGTCTCCAAAAATATTTGACACATTTAACAGCCGAGAATTTCTTTGGTAATTTCTATAGAACTTATAACTGAAATTATAATCCGGCATCGTTATAATGTTATTAGGGAAGGCAAAAATCAGAATTAGACAGAAGAATTAAAAACATAAAAATAAAATGTTTTATTATTCAGTCATAGCTTTTATTCTAGAATAATATCTTTTTCGTTGTGTCGAACAGTTTGCGAAACGTGATAACCGCTTGCGAGGAAAGCTAAAGAAGACGATTTCACGTTTGTACATTATATCTCGAATATTTGCAGCAGCATTTCAGTTTCTTTGACATAACGCGCATTTTGAATTCGACTGTCGCATTTCGGATAAGATACCGTCACGTGAGGTTGTTTCATCTTGCGCCGACTGCATCCCAGCGTTTTTGTAATGCTGAAGTTATTACTGAAATGTGATTGAGCCATCTGTGCAATGAATATAAATGTACTGTCTCCCCGTTATGCATTCATAAAAATATATACGTACAATCTATATTCTGTATACGAGATTGTACATAATAAATAGAAATTTTTATAAGTGCGAGATTAAAGTCTCGTTTATTGATTCACGTACGTCTGACAGTAATGGGACCGTCGAATTCAAATAGAAATTCCGCACGTAAATTACGTTTTCTTAAATTAATCGTTAATCGACGGCAAGCGAGCTTCATTGTTATACACTGTTATCTCCATTTTTCTATCACTCTCGCGTTTATAAAACATGATGCATTCAAATCGCACATAAAAAGTCTCTTTATCGATTGGAACGAAATAAATAAGACTAAAGTAATACTTTACAATGTTCGCGCGCCCAGAATTTTTTCGTTATCACCGTGGAGCGTCAGCTTCTACCGCTGTGATGCTCGTAAGCTCGTATTCCTGGATGAAATTCGTCATCAACCAGAGAGAAGAGAAGTGTAAATACAATTAAATATACATAATAATTATAATTAGGAAGTGGTATCACTGTTGGCGCAGTGGCTTGAGCCAAGCTATCTAAACAGTCGAGTCGAGGTTCAAACGGGTCTGGAGACACTCTCGGCTCGATATTAAGCGATATTTTACTTTAAGAATTGATCGTGGAGGAACACACACACCCGCGCGCGCGAGACAGCTGCCGAATAATTACACCGACGCAATATTCGCCCGGAAAAATCCAGGTACGGTGGTTTGCCGATCGATTGCGAAACTATTTGCACTGGTCGACAAATAACGTCGCCGATCTCGACGACGCCACGAACGGGCGGCATAACGATAAGGAGCGGCGAATTTTAAGCACACGATCACACCGCTGGGCTACCAGAAGCGCGACGGGCTCTGCAGGCTCATCTCTTGCGCTCCACGACCACGGCACACACACATTCACATACGTATACGCACCCAACGTAATCGTCGCACGTTCCACGAGCCGAATAACGGTGCCGGCCCGGTCGTGATTCGCGACCGAGCGGACGACGTCCTATTTACAACGAGTTTCAGCTAACTACTCTCATCCAGACGCGCTGCAACAAATTTACAACAGAATCTGCGTGTGTGTTGCACACACACACACACACACACACACCGGATATACATTTCCGCACGAGATGAGAGCGCGTCTCAAATTTCTTCTCACTCTTATCACACACCGTCTATGTACACGCCTTCTTATCACCCCTCGCGGTCACGCTCTATTTTATACATAAAAACCTCCGTTTGTATTTACACACTCTGTAATATATCATCGTATTGCACACCGTCCGAGTACGCGCTTTGAAGTTGCGCTCCGAGCATACAAGATCCTCCAACGTAAAGCTCGTGTCCCTCCCGTTGTACCCTCGCGGCCAAGTGCCTCGTTCGACACGAACGGCACTCGACGTGTTCGGATTTGACTGCAACGAGCGGTTCATATGTGGACGGATACCGTGCGCGACCCGTTGGACGTCCTGTTGTTGTGCTGCCGTCGGACCGGCGGCGGTTGCCTCGTCCTCTGCGTCGCGCGCTGGTTGTTCGGCACGTCCGGCAACGCGAATCGTAACTTCTCCCAGAAGAGCTTGTCGCCCCACTGCAGATACGTGTTCGTCTTTAGATATAGCCGTATATCCGGATCGAGATCGCGCTGGTGCACGTCGCCGACCAGCACGAGGATCAGCCGGCGTCTTCTGTCCCTCAGCACCTGATGGTGCGCCGATTTGAAGTCGAAGCGGCACCATTCGGATTTGATGAAGTTTTCCGACAGCACCATTATCGTTCTGCGCGACGACTCCACTGCCTGGACGATGGTGTCGGCTATGAAGCTGCCGACCGGAAAGTCCCGGTAGTGGAGGCACAGTTTGTACGAGGGGTTGCCCATCTCGAGCACCGGCGCCAATTCCTCGGCGACGAACGCCTCGTCCTTCGAGCTGTAGCTCACAAAAGCGTCAAACAGTTTATCCCGATCGTCCCGGTCGACCTCGTTATTCCGATAGAATATCCGCACGCCGAAACGCGAATGAAACCACACGCGCAGCTCGTGACGGAACACAAAAGCGAGCATGCACAGAAGTATGACGACGAGCGAGCTGGCCGAGGTGGCCACCAGCAGCGGTAGATAATCCTGCAGGACCTGCTTCTCGATAATGGTCTTGGTGTAGTTGTGATGCATGTCGTTGTCGACGCTGATCGCGCCGGTGCAGACGGCGCTCTCGTTGCCGGCGCGCTCGCGATCGCCCGGTGCCGCGCTCATCGAGAAACCGAACTCGTCGTCCGCGAACACCTCGTCACCGAACGCCTCGAATTCCGTTACGTTATACACGCAGCGCAACACGGCCGCGTCCGCGACGCGGACGCTCGGATCGCGCGACCACTCGCGATAACTCTGCAGGTAATCGCACTCGCAGGACCAGGGATTCCCGGCCAGGCTGATCTCGATCGAACCCGGCAGCGACCATATCGCCAGGGTGGTCAGACGGTTGTTCTGCAGTTGTAGCATCCGCAGGGAGCGCAGCGGCGCGAACGTGTCGTTGCCGATCGCGGCGATGCGGTTGCGTTGCAGATGCAGCTGCCGCAGCGCGTCCAGCCCCTCGAACTCGTGACCGCGCAGCTCGCGTATCCTGTTGTCCTGCAGGTGCAGATCCTCGAGGTCGCGCAGCCCGTTGAACGACCTGTTCTGCACGATCTCGATGTTAGACGAATTGAGAAACAGCACCTTGAGCTTTTTGCGGCCGATAAAAGCGTGACTCGATACGACGCGCAGATCGTTCCCGTCTAGATAGAGACGCGTGGCGTCCATCGGTATCTGTTCGGGTAGTCGGTTCACGTGACCCCCGTTGGAACAGTCCACCACATTCGCCGACCACGACTGATCGTGGTAACACGTGCAGTTGTTCGGACACGTCATCTCGCAGTCGCACGCGTCGAAGTCGCAGCAGTGGCACAGGGCGAAGCAGTGGGTGTCGTACTTGCAGAGGAACTGCGAGTGCGACGCCTCGACCAGCGGCACGAAGACGTGCTCGCGGTCGTACAGGAGCTTGCAGTAGATGCTCTCGAGGTCCATGACGCGCGGCTGCACGCGCGTTTGATTCTGCCGATTGACACGCTGCAGCCATTCCATGGTGCAGTCGCACAGGTACTGATTGTCGCCGATGTAGAACTCCGGCAGCGGTCGGTCCGACGGTACCGCACTGATGCGCAACGCGTAGGGCTCCAGATTCCGTATCTGGTTGCCCTTTAAATCGACTCGCGTCAGATTCGGTTTCTTGAAGAACGAATAACTCTGCACTTTGGAGATGAGATTGTCGTTTAGGAACAGCAGCTCGACGCTCATGGGGATCGCGTTGCCGGTGATTTCCGTGAGCTTGTTCTCGCTCGCGTCGAAGGTACTCAGTTGCAGCTGCGTTTCAATCTCGAAATAGTTGCCCAACTCCCGGATCTCGTTCGAGTGTATGTCCAGCCACTGCAGCCCGGTCGGTATCATCGCGTAGTCGAACCACTTGAGCTTGTTATCGCTCACGTTGAGCCAGACGAGATTCGGAAGTTTGGTGAAGAGCCCGGCGATGTCGGTCAGCTGATTGCCGTCGAGGCGTATCGCTTGTAGATTCAGATTCTCGTCGAAGGTACCGGGTTCGATGTACTGTATGCGGTTTCGTGAGAGGTTCAGGATCTTGAGCTCTTTGATACGATCGAAGACGCCCTTCGTGAGATTGCCGATATGATTTTCAGTTAATCGAAGTCCGTACAGCTGCGCCACGTGGTCGAAGGTGCCGCTCGGTATCTCGGAGATGAGGTTCTCGCCGAGGTCGAGGGTGCGCAGGAGGGGAGTGGCTTTCAATGCGTCCGGCACCGATGTCAGCCGATTACCGTTAAGATGAAAGTCCTGTAGAGACGAAGCGTTTCTGAGAGAGCCCGGGTGTATCGTGTGCAACCGGTTATTGTCCAGCGAGAGGAGACTAAGCACGTAAAGGCCACTCAACGTGGTGGCGTCTATGACGGTCAACTGGTTGTCACTTAGCAGCAATGTGTGTAAGTTGTAGAGTGCCGAGAACGTGTTCTCCGGCAGGCTCTCTAATAGATTTTCCTGCAACCGTAGTATCTGCAAACTGTATAGATCGCGAAAAACGGTCGGGTCGAGCCGCGCGATACGATTGCTCGAGAGATCCAACACCACTAAACGCACCAGACGAGTAAACGTAGCCGCGTTCACCCATTCCGCTGTTAATTCGTTGTGCGAGAGGTCTAGCACTAGCAGCCGCGACAATTCGCTGAACAAACCGGGCGGCAAGACGCTCAACGTATTGTTCCTGAGATGAATCTCCTGTATATGATCCTTGGCGTCGCTGAAGAGCTCCGGCGGCAGGCTCGCAAGCCGATTGTCGGTGAGTCTCAAGATGGCCAGCGACGTTAGGCCCTCGAACGCGCGGTCCGCCATGAAGCTGATGGCGTTGCATCGCAGGTCCAGGCTGTGCAACCTCGTCAGACCGGAAAACGCCGCGCTCGGCAGAGATTCGACGCTGTTGTTGCTGAGATCCAGCTCCCTGAGGTTCGTCAGGCATCTCGCCGCCGCGTTGAAGCGGAAACCCGTGATGTCCCGGAGTCGATTCCTCGTCAGATTCAGAACCTCCAGATTTACCAGGGGACAGAGCGCGCCCTCCGGTATGCCCCACATGTTGTTCTCGCCGAGATCGAGTTTCTCCAGCTGTCGAAGTTCGTCGGTGAACGCCCCGGCGGACACGTCGAGTGCCATTGCCGACCAGTCGGTGTTGTGCGTCCTCACGGTGAGGTTGCGCAGCTCCCTGAGACCCTTGAACGCGTCGTCCGACAGATTGCCGATCTTACAGTACTCGATCACGAGCTCGCGCAGCTCGACCAGCGGCCTGAAGCTCCCGGCGCTCAGGGAACTCTGGTAGAATAGCGCGTCGCTGCATTCCAGCCGCAGGCGCACCGTGTGCTGCGGCTGTATCACGCTGAAATTCGTGTTCTCCAACTCGCTGTTGATGGTACGTAGACGGCACACGAGCGACACGTCGTCCTCGGCGTCGCCGGTCGTGACCCACTTGCATTCGTCCGGTGCCTTGTACCTGAGCGCCTTGCTCAGAGACGCACCTAGGACACCGAATATCGTGCCCAGCAGAATGGCGAGGAAGGCAGGACTACCCCGCATCTTTCCGCCGCGTTAATCACTGTTCCATCAATGTGGAGTGCTCCCCCCCGTGCCCCCTCCCCCTAGGGGTACCTATCTCTAATGCCAACTAACGCCACTGGTGCGTCTCGTGAAACCGGCGTCGATCCATCTAAACCACCACGAGTTGCCGCGATTTCACCTCATCACGTCATCCATATCACTCTTTCTCTCTCTCTCTCTTGTCTCTCCTTGCCTCGGTCGACGATCGACCTTTTGCACCTTGCTCTTTGCGCCTTACGATCCTGGCGGTCTCATCCTCGGCGATTCGTCTCGTAGAGAAAGAGAACGAATCGTTTGGACAAACGATGCGCGCGCGCGTTAACGGGACGAAATAAACGCGTTCGCGAAAGAGGAGAGGAGAGAGAAACAGGTTCAGCGACCCCGAGATTATCGCCTCTTCGACGGTGAGAAAAAATCTCGTGGACAACGAAAAGTCACCGTTGCGCGAGTACGGCGCGCGCGCGTGCAGGACTCCGATAGGGCCCACGGTTCCACCAGGACTGGTTGGCGGAGGATTGTAAGGCCCTGGCGGACTCCGTTACCCTCTCCCTCCTGCCGTCGCCGATCCCCCGGCTGCCACCTTCCACCGCTCACCACTCCGCGCGTTCTTCCTTCTCCCACCTTGATTCCTCGCCTTCTCCTCGTCGTCGTCGTCGTCGTCGTCGTCGCCGTCGTCGTCGTCGTCGTCGCCGTCGTCGTCCTCGTCGTCGTCGTCCTCGTCCTCGTCCGCGTACCCGGGTCCCGACGTTCTGGCAAGTCTATAAAAACAAGACAGGTACACTCTCCAGGTCCTTACAGCGGCTCCTCCGCATCTGCAGCTTCCTTCATCCACTACGTTCTTATTTCCTTGTCCCCCCCCCCTTTCCGTTTTTTCCATCGCGCGTCCTTCTTCTCTTTCTTTCTCTCTCTCCTTTTCTTCGTGCACCGTGCACTCCCCGCATCTCTCGTGCTTTCCTCATCACTCTTTCTCTCAATCTTTCTCTTTCCCTCTACCCTTTTTTCCTCCCGTCTCGATCTTCCTCCATCTCCTCTTTTCTTCCTTTCTATTTTTTCGTCATATTGCTGTTCGATCCGTCCGCGAAACCTTGCCACGCCGTCATCTGTTCTCACATCGTTTCTACGATTCTGTCACGTAGAATGGGATCTCGAAAAAGGATGTTTGCCCGATGCCTTTATGCGAATCCCGTTTCGTATTCCGACTGTTCCGTTGCTTCGCAAATACTTTTTGCGGATTTCCGTTGCGTTCTTCCGCACCTCTCACGATCATCTGCTTCTGGTGAAGACATATGTCGGTTTGCATTTTATGCAATTTAATTTTTATACATTTATATATTATTATTATACATATAATGCATTCAATTTTATTTTATTTACAAATTTTTTTTGCGTGCGCATATATTTGTGTTTGTTAGACAGATCATGTTCTTATTTATATCTTTTAAACCAAATCTTTATTTCTGAAAATCTTGGGATTCTGTAATAATCACAAAGAAAACGATAATTGATAATTATATAGAAATCGTCAAAAGAAATTCTGATTTACAAATCTAAAATAAGATCTTATGTATGTTCATGATCTTTCTTGAAGCTCGATTAATTTCTCACAATATTCTAACATTCAAAATCCTCACAACTTTATTCTAGATCTCATAAAAAGACATTCATTGTGTCGGAAATAGTGTGTAACATCGTATCAAGTGGTATCTTTTGTAGGGAACTCCGCCTTTCACAAAACAGTGCTTAGTAGTTTGATCTCCCATCGTTGAAAAGTGATTTGTTACCTTTACCTGCTCGAAGTAGGGTCCCTTGTTGGCAAAAGATCCTTCGGACATCATCATCGTTTAAATCAGCGATTCTACAGGCCCCATTCCTTCGAACTTTAAATGACCAAATACAACGTTCGCATCCATTAAAATCGATTATTCGAAATAAATTATTATATCATCTATAAATTATTATATCATTTGTGTCATCGTTTCTTAATTACTTTGATTTCAATATACATTTTAATGTACGTCTTCGTGGAAATACACGTAATGGCTCACTCGAGAAGAGCTTGGTAGAATGCTCAAGATCTCATCTTCGCCATTGTTATTGCCGACGATATGGGTAGACTACCGATTTCGCAATTAAACGTATGTTTTATTCGTATCCATTGATCGTTATTACAAGATCTTTACCAAGGCCGCGAGGCTTGTGTGTCGGTATTATATTTCACTCTTTCGCCAGTTCCCTCTCGCCTTGGTAATTGCCCACGGTGGACTGCATTTTAGCCGTCTATAAGCGTCCGTAATATTATTCCCCGGGTGTCCGATGTTTTGCAGATTAACCATGTATCACGTGCCGTAAAACGAAACTGCAACCTGCTAACTATCTCGATTATCTCGAGTGAGTTTGCGCCATTCTTTCTCATTACACAAATATCTCGAGTTCTTCCGGGAAAGAGTTACTTCATTCCCGGAGATTATTTTCGCCGGCTTTCGAGACGCAATTTTTGGGCCCGATATTACATACATCCCCCGTCGCCAATTACTGTAACCGCTTCAATGAACGATACAGACGCATCAGGAATCTTATTGCCGTGCGCGCGCAAACTTGATTTAATCCCCCGCAGGGTGGGATTATACTAATCGCTGTTAATTTACGAGTAATTTTGTTACGCGCGGAAATTTATGAGGCGAGCGTATCTCTAATTATCATTAACGACATTAATTCCGCGAGTCGAATTTAGTCCGATATCTTGATAGTCCCCACGAAGATTAAACATTAACGTTTTTAATCCCGACGACTCGGGCATTCCGTTATCGACAATTACATAAATCCAACTCCTTTAATCTCGGCGGTAGCCGGCCCCATACCGATAAAGGCAATTTCCACGACTTTACGGGGACCGTAAGCACCACGAAACGATTCTTTTTTGTCAGGTTTGATTAGCGATGCGATGTGAATGGACCTTAAGCAGGAGGATGCCCCAATGGCCGCGCCGCTGAAAGGTGGCTAGTTGGCGGCCGGGATCGGCGAAAGCGGTCAGTGATCGCTGGGGCCTCATGCCCGGGCCTCTCGTTGCTGACGATCAGGCACCACTCCGGCACCTCCTTTCCCTTTACTCTCTCCCCTCCCCCCCGCTTATCCCCCATCCCTTCTCTCAGTCTCCACGAGCCCTCCCCACCGCCGTTGCTCCCGGGGCCTAGTCTCCTTTCAACAGTGCAGGTGACGGGGCATTCTTTTAAATCTAATCAACTACCGAACCATACGTCGTTATGTACAGGGTGTTTCCGAATACGAGGTTCGTTTAAAATATTAACGGATCCTCTCTAATCTGACGAGGCAATTTGTACGACCGTGAAAGACCCGTGTGGGCCCAGTTGTACGCGCGTTACGCGCGTTGGTGGTCACGAACATCGTTATTTGCTCAAGTTTCATTAATATATCATGACTCTTCATATAAACACACGTCTTCTTATGTTAATGAATTATTATTATTAAATCATGGTAACAAGTTTTACGTATCCCTTTGTAAAATATTTCTACCACGTTAATAATTGAAAAAAGTGAAAAGTAAGAAAGTAATTTTACTTTTTTTTTTAATAACGAAGACAATAGTTGCGCCAGAATTCGGTATTTCGTTGCAAGTCTGTCATGAAAGGGACTCCTTAGCTCGACAAGGCGCATGTAATATACATCGGAGCACCCTGTATATGACCATACGGATGCTCGTGTGTCTCGCCTTCACGATATCGAAGCACGCGATAACAAAGAGCGTAGGGGGACGCCGATGTCGTGCATTCAGAAATCATTACGCAATCGGACCCGTTGTATCGTGGAGCTCGTTTCGGACCTTCCGTTTTCCCAGCCGTGCGTCGATTCGAGCCGAGCGCGATGCTCATTAGCTCCGAGCAAGGAAATCAATCAAAGACGTTCGGATTGTTACGCGTTAATGGTGAACGAAACTACCGGATTCCGATCGCTGGCCTGCGCTCCTCGCTTGATAAAGACAGATGCGCGCTGGCGCTCAGTGGATGTCTAACTGTGTAATTCCGCTGTTACATAACAATGACTACGGCTATCGCCGCGGTATGCGCTAATTGTAAAAATCATTGATTGATGGATGGACTTTTCTTCTCGCCAGAACTGACTCGGACAAGGCAGAATTAAGATTTAACGTTACGTATTTTGATTGAATAAGAAGACATAATAGTGCTAAGCAAACTATGCATGAGCGATAGAACTACACGGCTCAAAGATTTTCTCACAAACGTATTTCATTTTAGATCATTGTTTCTGAGAGAGGAGATAGTCTATCATAGAAAAGATGTTTTTATTTGAATTAAAGAATGCTGCTATTTTTCAGCAAAACTCGACGGAGCTCAAAGAAACACATAGTCAATTAAAAATTTATTTATTCGAATTATTTTTCCTTACAGAAACTCACAGTTTTTATATGAATAGCATAAAAAATTTAAATTAATTCTAAGATTTTCGCATAAAAATATGAGTTTTGTAAGGCTATTCATAACAGGAAGAAAACCTGCCGGAATTCATAGTTTATCAGTATCACGCCAGACTAATCGTCGGCCAGACGAGCATACTCGGCGCTCGCAACCGAGCTAAGCCAGAAGCGCATTGCAAATCATGACGGTCTAGAATTTATGTTCCGATATGTTAGTCTTCCACTCTTTCAGAGATGGTTTTACGTAACGCCGATAAGAGAGAGATTTCCCGAGTACAACATACATTCTTCTCACGATTCTTTCCCGCGGGAGAGACTAATGGATTCTCAGTTTCCCCGTTTATTCGTATAATCACTTAGTAGCCGCAGCCGCTAATTATCGCGACTTGAAGTTACAGAACCGCCGCGCGCCGTGGAAAAGATCACGGCGCGATCTTGCGAAACCCCCGCAGACACAAACCGAGATGGTTTGTTATTGTGCACTTTCACTCCGGAGAGCCCCGGCCTAAGTTTCTTCCTTCTTGTCCCAGGAGCAGCAGCCTCCAGGCCGTTTATTGTTTTCAGGTGGGCACGGAATCACGATCCGCCGCGCCGTCGCCGCCGCCGCGCGGCCGCGATTCCCGCCGATGATCACCTGCTAGTTTCATCTTACAACCCTGCAACACGTTTTCTCCTGCAACCTTTTTCGAATGCATTCCACGGCGATTGCGCGGTTCGTCGTGGTCGACTTTAGCGGCTTTAAGGAAGTGATGTTGTACCGAGATCGGACGAGAATACCGTGACGAACAAGAAAATTTGAAATTAAACTATTTTGCGTATCGACGCGCGTATTAAATTTTGCATTTTTCCATCGTTTAAAAAAAAAAATGATAAAGGAAGGTATGCGAATGAATTAAAAGAGCTTTTAAGAATGTTTTGCCCGATATAGAAGAAATTTCTTTAAACAAGCGCCTTTTTACGTAGAGTTTATCAACGTATTTCATCTCCGCGTAACGAACAGGGTGCAAAATGCTTAAGAACGGCTCGTAAAGCGATTACAAAACAATTTGACACGTTGAATCCGCTATTACATAGCCCGTTAACTCAATTACCATCCACTCTTGTGTCCATTACCATTGTGCTAGAGCGCAGTGTTTCAAACGCGACTCTCTCTTTCTCTCATCCTCTCGCGAGTTACTGTTACGTAAGTAAAATGTCTATATACTTCCCGCGGTATATTTAGTCTCAACGCGCTATCGACCGTTTTATTGCTCGTAAAGATAAATCAAGGTACGCGCATGACTTAACAATTAAATTGTCGGCAAGAAGGGAAACTCGTCGGATCTCCGGAATAAAAAAAATGGGAGTAAATCTCGAAGCGGATATAGCGTGGCAGTGCAAATTGGCGCTCCTATTGCGCTCGCATTACTTCAACGGAGTTTAACGTGTGCAACATGTCGGACAGCTCGGGGACTAATATAAAAGGATAACGTCTTCTCACGTGGCGCGAGTCAATCAAATGAGAAACTGCCTAGTCGGCGGCAGCCACCGGGTCGTACATTTCAGCATTGAAATAATCATAGGAATGATAATTTAGGGAAAAAATCGAGCACTTCTCTCCTCATTATCACTTTTTTATCAACCGATAAGGAACTTGTCAGCCGTCATTACGATAAGGTTTATTATCCGCGCGCGGCGCATCACGAGGATAATCAGCGCGTATCAATAATCGGTGTGGAAAATTTATCGCTCTTCGAACGCGCGATCCCGAGAAATCGTTTTCCGCGTGCGAGAGCTGCTCTCGCTCACTCCTCTCTCTTTTTCTCTATGGATGGACGGCGAGAAGAGAGAAAACGAGAGGAAGGCCGTCGTTCCGGCGGCGGAGGTCTAACGCTACGGTCTCGAAGAGAGACAGACGCATCGGACAAGTTACTGATGTACGGGAGGGTAGAGGGAAAGAGAGGGCGAAAAGAGCGGCGTGACGGAGAAAACGTGCGAGAAAGAGAGAAAGAAAGAGAGAGAGAGAGAGAGGGAGGAAGGGAGAGAGAGGGACCGGAATGTGTAGGAGGGAGAGAGAGGAGAGTACGAAAGGAGGGAATACGACGGCGATCGCCTGTAATCGAGTTGACCGTGAAATTTTCATTACACCTCTTTTGAGTTATGCATATAAATAAGGAAGGGAGAGCGGGTCGGTGCACCGGGAGCGAAGAACGTGGCAATGCCTTTGTTAGCGGAAGGTTAATGGTGAGGGACCCTCGGGTGTCTTACGACGCTGACAGCAGTCTCGTTAACGATTACGATAACTCCACGGGCTCCTCCGGGATGCCTAGCCGGGGCAACTGCAGGCAACCGCGCGCCGCGCCGGCGAGGCGACCCAAGGCAATCCAGAAAGGAGGCGCACGGACTGGTTCATGGGCGAGGGACGAATCCCACGTGTGATCGTCCCCAAAAATTAACGAACTCGGGGATTGGGTTATCGTCCGGTTAGGTGTAAACCAGGACCGATGATACCTTTGGCGCAGTTCCCCCTCACCTTTCCCTCCTCTGCCTCTTTATTTCTCTCTGTGAATGCGCGATATAAATTGTCGCGGACAGATCCCAAGTCGTAATCCACGAAAATACTCGGATATAATTGCGGAGGAAGGAAGCATCGTAAAGACTCATCACCTCCGAGACGCGGGTACAACGATCTTGCTAAAAATTACGGCGGTCATAACGATGTTTATCATTCTCGATGACGATTAATTGGAAAAATAATTCCAAGAGTTCGAATCCAGTATAGCGAGTCCAGTGTCTGAATATGCTTAAGACCATACACAGATTTTGATCCACTGCGTGGATTATTTCTTAAGGTTTTGTAGAATGACGTTAACAACTCTAAGTCGACATATTGTACATTGTAAGGTTGACGATAAAAATTGATGACTATGATCAGCACGCATCATTCCAGTTTTATGTAATCCGAAATTAAAAACCACTTTGGGTGCATGCTCCGTCGACAGCTATCCCAAAATTAACGGCTTCGTGGATCAGCTGGCTCGCCAAATAAAATAAGTATCGAACGAGGCTCACAGGGTGAATCACAAAGTCACGGAAGACGAGCGTTACATAAGATTTTCATGGAAACATCATAATCATGCTTAATGGACCTCGGCCGGTGACTTGCTAATGATAATCTAGTGATATTTTTAGGGTCAGTTCGGCTTAAATTAATCCTCCGTGCCGCCTCTTGTAGAACCGCTTTTTATATACCTTTTGGAATGATATGGCGCAAGAAACTTACTAAATTTGAGATAATCCAAGCATTACTCAGACTCTTCCCATGATATTTTAGTGCTCATTAAGATATTGATTATATCGTTGAATCGTACTAATTGTTTTCAATAAAATTTAGTTTATTTGAAAGTAAATATATAGAATATATTAGAAATTAATAGTACAGAGTAAATTAAAGAGATTAATTTGTTTCAATTAAAAACATGGAATTCTCGAATTGTTACAAAGCAAAAATATAGAAACTCGATAACGCTAATAGAAATAATAAAACTTGAAACATAACTTTATTTTGCTATAGATATAAATTTTTTTATTTTTATATTAATGCAATTTTTTATTCGATGGTTAATTGCAAGTATACTTGTTGTTATTCAACGAATTTTTTGAAGAAGATATATCGACTCTGTAAATTGTAATTACAATCGTTAAAAAAGTTAAAACTGGTTATAAGACTATAAGTGTGCAAACACGACGTGATCGGAGATTTCACAACCGATCTATCAACGTGAGGCACCGTCTCGCTTATTACTCGAACAGATCGAGCGTTTCAAGCTTTAATTTCTCAATAGCGGGGGTCTCGTGCCTGCAGCGGTTATCTCACGATCAGTCGCCGTATTACGAAGGTTTCGTAGCTAAACGAAAGTACGTCGTCTGCGAAAGCACACCGTGGCCGGAGTACCAAGTGTGCTCTCGTGAGCCTAGTTGATCTGCAACATTCGCCGCACCGTACCGCACCGCACCGTACCGTACCGCACCGACCGCATCGCATCGCATCGCACCACATTGCATCGCGCCGGGGCAATCCGAGGCAACCCAGAGGTAGCCAGAGGTAATCCCGGAGTTCAAAGACTCTCGTCGGTGGGCGAGAGACGTCGTATCCCACCGGCGGCCACCCGAAAATTAACGACCTCACGAACCGGCTAAGACTCGGTAAACGAAAACTGCCCAATTTTTCTTTCTTTTCTCCTCTCTCTCTCTCTCTCTCTCTCTTTCTCTCCCTCTCTCCTCCCTCTTTCTCTTTCTTTTTAAGCCGGTCGTTAAAGTCCCGTCTCCGCACGCCACGTCGCGCCGCGCCGCGCCGCGCGCGTACGTAACTCGCCGCATGGAACGCGAGATGGGACGTGTGCGTGAGTGCGCGTATTGTCGGGTCCAGGAGCCAGGGGCGGATTCGCGGATACCTCCGTTCGCGAATTACTACGCGAGTTTCGACCACTGGCCTACGCGGGGTACCGTACGACTTCGCGGAAGCGCGGCGCCGCGTGTCGGTCCTTTTTGCTCCGCTCGTATCGCGTGGCGAGTACCCCGTACCCCTCATCACCACTGTCGCTTGATTATTATGGCCCGGGAATTGCTGATGAGATTACGTTAAAATACAGGTCTCATTGATGCGAGCCGAAATGCACATTGCGATGGATTTCGTTGTTAATTTAGCGAACCTGGCCTACAACTCGAGCATACCCGCGATCACTTATTATTAAACATGTACGTATTCCGACGCAGCGGAAATCGTGGAATTGGCTTAATCAGATGCGGATAATATTCATTTCAGCTGAAAATCGTGCGCACTTAATAATACTTTGAACTCTGCTGCCGTGACTTACGTTATTGCCGTTATATAAAGATGTTGTCGTAAATTCACGATTATAAATAGCGCGATCGGTGCGCAATTACCGAATTAACACTTGATCTTCGGCTATTAGTAGCGCGCGTGCGAAGCGATCCGTAACGAGTGACGTAACGGCGCAGGTAGTAATGATTGCGCAAGAACAATACGTTAAAATCCGCGCGTAAGTAAGCCAACACGCTCCGCGTGTGAGAAATGGCTATTGCTAATCGCTACAGCCGATACGTTGCCGCTCGACCGGACTCTCGCCGTTGTATTTCACGCGGCAGCGATATCCGAATATAGTCCAGCGCTCTACTTCTCTCACCGTCGCGTCGCTTCACGCCTGAAAACGTTATGTCACGACAGAGTGGACAATGCGAAGCGGTCCGGGCACTTTTTGGCAGGTCGGCCCGTCCCTGACTGTATCCCACACGGATTGGCTTGAAGAATGAGGCCGCCGTTATGGAGTGCGTATTTAATGGAATTAAAGTGTGTAAAGGTGTACACAGAGGAAGTGCAATCGCATTTTTCTCCTCGCGCTGCAATACGATACCGGTATTATCGATGTCTGTGTACCTCGGCTCGCTTTAATTTAACTCCCCTCGACTGAGGGGACCAACATCCTCGGTCCTGTTACTTGCCGCGTTTTGTTTACATCCGATCACGGCCTTTTCGTCGTTGTCCAACGACGGGCCAATCCCCGATGCCGTCGGACGTGCGTTTACGGCATTTTTGTCGTACGTAGGAACGTGATAATATGTGACATGCATTCGATGACAACGCGCACGTGCTATTATATCACAACGGCGAATGACTAATACGCTCCACTTTAACGGAATAATTTTGCGATGATTGGGCTAAAGCATCACATTTATGTGCATGAATTTTTGATTACATCCATGCGGTTCGCAAAATAAACTAGCAATTACTTTTTTAACACTTTACGTGATCAGCGCGATTTAACATTTGTAGCGCAAGACTGAAGAAAATGTATCTATAAGCACACAAACTCTTTTTTTTAACAATGGTTGATATGGCGTTCGTGCGTTTAGTTAGGCAAACAATCGTTGGACGAAGAGGGAGAAGAACGTCGGTCTCACGTCCGAGTTTTCGAGACGTTTGAACGTCGCTCCGGAATACCGCCTTCGTGTTGATTTAACGGAATCGCACGGTCGCTCTCGCAAGCATCTCAGTGCATCCGCAAGTGAGGCTCGGACCGCGGTACACCCTGTGTGTGCATGCGTGGGGGCAGGCTCATTTATTTTGCCGCGGATCAGTATTGACAGGTTGCAATTTACAAATGCTGAGACCTGTTGGATTTATCGGCACTCCGCTACCCTCTCATTACGCAACCCTCTGCCCTCCGTTATTTTCTCCTCCACCCGCTCCGGCCCCGGCCGCCTATCCGGCTGCGTTTCGCTCCTCCCCTCTCACATTTTCACCCTCCAATCCGAGCGCGGCCTTGGTACGTCGCTCGTGATTATCGTCAATTGACCTACACTTGATTGAAATACGTAATAAAAGAGAGCACGCGCAAGCGAGCGAATCGCACTCTCAAGCTCCGGGTGGACCCGGGAGGAGAATCCGTTCGGGAATTTTCTCCCGAGCCACCAGCGACGCTTCGAGCCGGCGGCCGATCGATCGGTCGGTCGTTCATTTCTCAGCATTTTCTATCTCTCTCCGTCTTGATATTATTACGACGTTATCATTGATAATTTTGTAGTGGGTCGACCGAGCGCGGAGCAAAAAGGCGCCGCGACGTTTGAGAGTTTGCGTGCCGGCAGTACGTTAGCGTTACGATAGCGCGGGATTATCGCCACATCCGATAATAGAGCCGGCGGTACGAGTCGACCGGTGTGTGTGCACGTACCTACATATGTTACATACGGAAGAATATATATATGAGCGCGCAGCCGCCGCTACCGGTATAATCGGGACGGGATGCGTTTTCTTTCTGGAAACGGAGAGCGGGGAGAGCAACAGGATATGACTGAAGATCACAGGATACGCGCTCTCGAGGAGGCCCTTGCGGATTATCGACGCGACCACCGTCCGGCTTTGACAAAGTACGTAAGAAGAGAGAGAAATGGAGAGGATAAAACGCACCGGCTGGCTTGCGCGGATTCTGGAATCACGCAGCAGCCGGCCGCGCACCGACTGGGCGCGGGATACGTCTCGTGACAGTAATAGCTCCGTACACTCTGCGTATTACGCACAGCAAAACTGACGATAATTTGTCATTTAAAAAAAGACTAACGTTTAGTCGACGAGAGCGCTCCGGTCGCCCGTTGTACCTCGGCGATCTCAAAGCCGGGAATTACCGTCGCGAGAGCATGCCTTCTCGCCCGCGGGCGCTGCTCCGGGGATCTCCGGATCTTCGGATTCTCTTTTCTTTACGGAATCGTAAAACGCGGTAGCCGCTGAGAGCGTTTTTCAACTTTTCCTGCGAGCGAACGAGCGATCGAGATCTCGTTACCGAATATTTTTCTCGGTGGAGAAAACTTTTTCGTGAGAATAAAGCGAGACATATGTACCGCTTATCAAAGCGACGAGGAGTTACGCGGAAGTCGCGGAAGTCTCCGCCGCGACGGAGGAACAACGGGAGAATCGGGAAGGGAATCGCTGGCGAGAGAGACTAACAATCCTGACCGTTCGTGACTATCGCAAATAGATGGAATATATCCTATAAGGTAACCCTTTGTTAATGAAGGTCCCGAGACCGAGCCACGGTATTTCGCGACTCGCGTGCGTTTCGACTCGGCCGAGTGGAAGATGGCTCGGCCAGATTCACCGCGGCCCCCGAGCCTTTCTTGCCGTGGGGAGAGAGAGGATACGCCGCCGACCGTAGGCCGACCGCGCGCGGCCCCCGAAGAGGAGAGACTTCCTCGTGTTGGGTCTGCCGGCCGTCCTTAAATTCCGTAATGCAAGAAAGCCTCGAGACGAGTAATAATGACGTGGAGAAGGCGCTTGTTCTTCCTAGCGCAACACCGCCGTTTACACTTATTCAATAAAGCCTAAGAACGAGTGAGAGACGCTCGTAGGACGGGGGAGGATGGCGGGAAGGCACGGTTCACGAAGTCGCGCGCGGCTCGAGCGTTCCCGAGGTAAAATGGTTATTATTCGAGTCTTGGGCCCCTAGCGCGATCGAGAGAGGCCTTCTCAGACCGCGCGTTGAAACAGTCGATACTTATGCGACTTTATTTGTACTCCGCTCGCGTCGCAGCCGCGCTGTTGAAAAAAATTGCGAGGAGATTCGCGGGAGAAGGTTTCTCGGTTTCTTCCCGCGGGGTACGATCGTTGTTCTTTGCAGCTGAGATATTCCGTGTGTGTGTGCGCGCACGGAAGAGAGAAAAAGAGAGAGAGAGAGAGAGAGAGAGAGAGAGAGAGCTTTCTCTCGTTGGTTTTCTACGAGAGCTGGTGCGAGGAATTTTGAACTTTTTCCATGCATTTTTCCGACTGCTGAGACCGAGACAATTTTGAATTAATAGCCGCGACGTCGCGAGTTTTCTCTCACAAAGAGAAATGTAAAAGAAATGTCGACTACTTGTTTTAAAACGTTGCATGAATTAAACGTTAAAAATGGGAAACAAAATCGGTTTGTGTCTCCTCATGGTATTTAAATTTTTCTTAGCATTTTCCAAACAAATGCAAAGAGCTTAAATAAGTACGACCCTGTAAGCTGCATCATTCTTAAACGAAAAAAAGAAAGAATAATAAGAATTTACATCGGGGATTTGGATACATCTACTTTGCACAATAAAAGCACCGTTTTGCGATATAGTGGGACGCTCGAACATGACAAAATCGATCTGCATGCGGTCTGCTATTTCCTATTAGCATAATAGTTAAGATGCTCGTATCAGCATGAGGTACAATATCGAGACATCCATTTGCACAAGCGTATACTTTATCACATCTTGAATTCTAAATGCATTTTCGAGTGATATGTCATTTTCTTATCGCAGTGATAGATGCGGCCGGTGCAAAAAATCAAATTCTTGTAACGGAGCGTGCCGAGCGTAATTGACGAAACCGAGGTTCGCAGACAAGCGTTAACAACGGTCGTTGTTACCGTACGTAAGGAGAAATCGCTGGAGTCTCAAAGCTCGAACAATCGCGCCGGCTGCCTCACGCAAGCCGGAGTATATACTCCGGCGGCGTTAAGCGTTAAGTGTTACGCCGATAGTCCGATCGAGGGAATCGCGCGCGACGCGATGCTACAAACGGGCGAGGTAATCGAGCGCGTTCGATTCTACGAGGCACACGGCGGAGTTGAGCCGCAAAGAGTTTGGACCGTTTAACCGTGTAACCATATGGGATGGCGTATCCGCGACGCAACGTCCTCGCGGTTTCCTCCGCCCCCCGCCGCCCCCTCTTTGCATCCTTTCTCTCTTTCTCTCCTCCCTCTCCCTTCTCATTTTCTCCGTTCTCCATCCACCCTTTCTTGCTCTTTCCCTGCGTCTCGCACTCGCCCGCTCTGGTATCACATGATGCACATGCATGCATGCATGCAGGCAGGCAGGCACGGTGGACGCATGCATGCATGCATGCATGCATCTCGAAGCGAGGATGGCTCAACTCGCGGTTCAGGCCGGAATCTATCTTTCTCTCTCTCTCTTTCTCTCTCTTTCTCTCTCCCGTCTTTCCTCCGCCTCGCGGAGGAGAGGAGAACCGCAGCTCGTTAAAAAGTTGCTCGACCGGTTGAGCGTTTCGAGCTGACTCCGCTGTGGTCTACGACCCGACACCCGGCGCACACGGACGCACGCAAACTCGCCTGCTCCGCGAGGTGTATGTGCACACGCGAGAGCGCGGCGCGTACGAGTACCTACCTACCTACAACCGTAGAGCCGGATATTCACTACACGCGAGCGGACATCATTGAGAGGGCTCTTTCCTTCTCTCTTTTCTTCTCTTCTCTTATCCCTCCTCTCTTCTCTCATCTTCTCTCGTCCTCTTCGAGAGCGAAGGAGAAATCATTCTCAGAGAGTGAGAGAGAGAGAGAGAGAACGAGAAGGGACGAAGAAATGGTAGGGCTTCCTCTCGCTTCTACCCGCGCCTCCAACTATCACCGCGGCTTGGCTTGCATATCGTGCCTTATACTCGCCTTCCCTTCGGTATCCTTCGAGTTTCGGCTTTCTAACTTCTTTCGCGCGCACCGTCTCCCTCTTTTTTTTCTCCGTCCCCCCCCTGCCCTCCCTCGCATCCTCGTGTAACCCTCTGTGTAACCCTCCTTTCCTCGCTTCGTCCTTATCTCGCGATTGAAATACGGGCGTGCCGTGCACACACGGAGCGCGGGGGCTTCTCACCGCGGGCCGGAGCCTCCTCTTAACCCGCTCGTGCCCACCGTTTCGTTAAACCGTGTAGTTTTCGCCGTACATGTCGCTCTTACTCTCTACGCTTGCTTCTAGCTTCTCACGTTTTTTCGACCGCGCTCATTATTACTCCGTTTTACTTTAACGTTGACTCTTCCTAACGTTCTCGAGCTCCTCATTTCCCCTCTCTCGTTTTCTATTTATTCTACCTATTTACTCTTCCTTTGCTACTCGCTACTTTCTTATTCCATTCAAAGTAATATTTTCGTTTCACTCTGTCTTCGCTACTTTTTCGAAATACCTAAGAAATTCTGTGAAACTTTATGAACCAAATAAACACCGTAAAAAAATCTTGCGTAGAATACGTGACTTTACTAAATTTTTGTTAATTCGGCGTTTTTAAAAATATCATTGATCAAACTATTGCATTGCTATGCCGATACTACAATATTTTTATCACAATAATTGGGAAAATGTTGTATTAAACGTGGATTATATTTGTTTGAGAAAAAGGATTACGTGCATCGTTCCGAAAAAAAATACAGAAAGCACTTTGACTCGCTTAATGTCGAAAACCAGGACTTCGCTGTCGATAAATGGACTTCATCAACGACATACAAATCGTCCGAAATCCGATTATCGCGGAATAGAACGTGTCGTGGCGTATCAATTTGATTTCGCGATTTAAAGGACTGGCGTCAGCGTCTTTCCGCCGCGGAGTTTGACAGTAACGAGGAAGACGTCTCTCGGCGCGGTAAGCCTCCGCGGCGACTAATCCCCTCGAGAGCCAGTTAAGGTATTTGTATTTTAATTAGCTCCTCCTTTTCGATACCCGTTTGTTCTGCCCACACTCTCCCGTCGCGGGTCCCAAGGCCTCACCTCGCCTCCTCCAATCTTCCTTTCCCCTTTCCCCAGGGCTCCTTTCGCTGCTCCCCTTTCGTCCCTTTCCAACCCTTCGAATCGTTTAATCATAATCTAATAACCGGCTGACACAAAAAACTAACTCGATAAGTGCACACACCGTTCCCTCGGTGTGCGTTCCTGTACGTGAGGGCGCGTTCCTGCGTGCCCCGGTGCGCGAGACACACCGCGGCTCTCGCCCTCCCTTCGACCGTGTGAGAGTTACGCCGCATACACGAGGCACCGCGGCCATGCACGTGCACACCCGTGAGGATTGCGAGCCGCGCGGATTCGAATGAGAGAGGAGAGGCGAACGTCTCTCCAGATATTATCTATTGCAGTCTGCCTGTCAGACCGACTTTCGGACCGAAAGTCGGCCCGAGCGCGCTACGGGATGAAGTGTCTTCTGCATAGTCACCCTCTTTTTATGCCAGACTTCTCTCTCTCTCTCTTTCCCTCTTCCCTTCCCCCCCCCTCTCTCTCTCTCTCTCTCTCTCTCGTTCATTCGTTCGCTCTCTTTCATTCTTTCTTTCAATCTCTGTCTCTCTCCTTCTCTCTTTCCCTCGAGAGTTCGACCATCTCGCTAATCCCGTCGTAGCACGCCAGGCACGCCAAACTGAAGCTTTCCGTGCGATTCCCGATGGCGCGTTTATTTTCCCTCCTCCGGCCTTCCTGCTCGACCTTTTGCTCCTCATCTCTCTCCTTCTCCTTTCTCTCCGGCCGCTCCCCGTCCTTTTTTCTTCCCTCTTGTTCCGACAAAATATATCGGCTGCCTTGCCGCCCGAGGAACTCTTCGGCGAGTACAAAAAGGGCCGCGGTTTGCCGAGCGATTTGCGAAAATTACACGATCTCGGAGGCCATTCCGAGTAATTATAATATATTGTGGCGTATTCGCGTTTGAAAAATGGTTTCGTCACTCGCGGCCTCCCGAACACGGCGCGGCCGAATTGTTTTATTCAACAGGGGGCTTCATTAAATGCTACATGTTTTTATTCGCATACTTAACTACATCGCCCGGGAAAAAAAAAAGATATAAGTGTTCCGTGAGTAATATCCTTTAATCTCTCGAAAATTTTTTACACGCCAAAATCCGCGATGCATAAAACGTTTCTGTGCCATTTATTGACGTACACGTCGTTGATAAATAAGGTATTACATGGAAGAGCAATTCTTCTTCTCTCGAATTTTTACTGCAGCAGAAATTTTTTATTACCACCGAAGCTTCTTTATTTAAAGTGCCTGACGCGTAACACTAGAAAATTCTAACGTTTCTTTCACGTTAAACGTGCAAATCCTACAGAATGCACAATCTGTTGTTTCTACAAATCTCCGAGTAATGACAAACGAGCGCGGTTGTGCTCGCACAATTGCTACACGCGAACGAGGAACGGACGAGGGGCGGACGAAGATTTCAATTTAGACGCAATGGCCTTCGCCCCCCCCCCCGTCTGAAGTAAACCGTTGTAACCGGTGTCCCATTGTAAGTTAATTCCTCCTAACAGCGCGCCGTCCACCTACCCCCTACCCTCCGTGGAACTTATATCAACGATATCACGGCTTCATCGCGCGTCGCTGGTGCACGTATACGGGATAATATTCGCGGGATGCGCGGTAGCCACGGTCGCTTATTGCCAGACGAACAAAGCCCGCGGAGCGGGCGTACCCGTGTGGCGTGCAGTTCTATATAGGTCTTCTCTGACCTGTCTTCTTCGCTCTTGTCATTCTTCCCCATAAAACTTCACACCCTCCTCACCATCTCCTCATATCGCCCGGCAACCGCGGTATATGCGGCTATATCTCGAGGAGGACGAGAGACGCGGGCGACTCACACTTACCAACGCCTGTAAATCTTTCCTCCCCTAACGAGGTGTCGTAAACGCGATCTTATTAGCCAGCATGCTCGTCCTAAAAATATGTGGACTTTCTCGAGCGCGCCGGTGCTCATCACGCTGGGAGCATTCGACAGTATCTCCCGTGTTCCTCGAATGAATCTTACATTGACCCTTCCATTCGATTTTTTTTTTTTTTATAGAACCGATAAAGTGAGTCCGTGAGTTTCAGCTGTGAGAACGCAATTGCCACGTGAAATCTACGACGTTGTTAAAATATTCAAGATGATTTGTATATTGAGAAGAGACAGGGAAGAATAATTCTTTTAACATCTTTCTTGCGTGTTCGAAAATTAGCCGACTGTGATCCTCCCTCGTTATTTCGCTGCCCTTTTACGGGAAATCTCGTGGATCGCCGATCCCACGGCCACGTGCGATATTGTTAGTCACGGTGGTTTGGTCGGCTCGTATCGTTTCTCGTATAGCGTTTCGCTGTGTCCTCTTGCGGGCCGATTACAATGCGACTTCGTGGTTATTATCGCGGCGCGCGACAAGAATCAAATCGCGCGCGGCCGCCCGCGGGTATTTGCGATGCACGCTCTCCTTTCGCGTGCGCGGCCGCGAGAAAGAGAAAAGGCGTAGGAGAGAAAAAGAGAGAGAGGGGAACGTACGAGGAATAATCGGCGCGCAGACAGGACTGACGAATGGGCTACGACCCGTGGAAGACATTGGTAAGATCGATAGATGGAATCGTCGCGTGTAATGTAAATTGACTCGACCAGAGCGGAGAGCCGACAGACGGTGACGAGCGTGTCGTCGACAGCGCGTGCCGCGAAAAGCTGTTTCACGGAAATGAAATCCTGAAAATGCGACTTTTACGAGAGGCCTTCGCCGTAAATCGAGATTAGCTGGCTGTTACGTCTTCCGTTGTATGGCCACCTACAACAAACGAGACACGTGAGGTTCTTAAAAAAAAAAAAGGAAACATCGAATTAGTAGTTTCACTGGTTAACTCATAATAATATCAGAATTGATTCCAAAGCGGTTTTTATCTTACGCTGAAATTATCCAACGCGACTTTCTATCACTAACGTAAAATATAAGAAGACTGACAGATTTGTATAATTTGATATTTAAATTTACAATAAATTAGTTATCGACGGATAATTTTTTTGACATTTACGGTGAGCGAAAATCTATTTAAAAAATAATATAAAACATTCTCTAACAGCAAAGCTCAGCGTAAGCTTTTCATATCATCTAGCGTCCGCATCCGCAACGATCGCCCGGGAGCCACGAAATGCCTTTGCGGATGTAACTTTATGGGGCATTCCACGGTCACTGCGATACGCCGGAGATTAATGAAAAAAGAAACACGCTCTCTTTTACGGGCGAGCCAGCCCACGCGGTGGAAGCATCGCCGTAATCGGGCCCGCGTCTCGCGGTGGAACGCGGTTTCCTCGGGGATCTCTCGGGGGTAAGACCGAATAGGGTTTAACGTGGAATCATATTGAGCCGATCGCTCCACATCGGCGGCAGTCGCGGACTCTCAATATGCATCGGATATTGCCAGGAAACGGCGCGGCACGGCCGGCCTAATATGGCTCGAGTCCACATTACTCGAACCCTCAAGTCCGCGTATACTGCCGGCCAGAAAGCCACTACTACGCTACTACTCCGCCATTAGAAGGGCCACTAAACCGAAGACGATGGCAAGGACGAAGACGACGACGACGACGACGACGACAACGACGACAAGGTGAACGACGCCGACCGTTGTCGCGACGGTACGTGACTGCGACCGTTTTCCTGTCATCCTTCTTCTTCCTCTCCCCCTGTCCTTCTTCGTACTTCAGTTTCTTGTACTTCCATTCCATCTGTGTCTTCGATGGGAAGAAACATTCTTATTTCAACCGGACTTCAACCGGCAGCCCGCATAGTAACGACGCGACGGTAGGACCCGGTTACGAAGAATTCTCCTCGGGAATTCATTAACTTCGAGATCGTCAATGCGTCGCTCGATACTTGAGATCGAATGAGTTTCCATCGGAAATCTTAATTAACGATTATTGAATAATTAATTAACGCGCGAGAGAGACAGGTTGTGTTCTAATGAAGTTTTTCCAGGGAACTTTTAATTTATACATTTTATTTCATCTATACGGGTGAATATCAGCATTGGTATTTCTGTATCGTAAATAATCAAAATACAAAATCAAAATATATTACTAGAAGCCCACGACACAATCATTTGAGGCAGGTCTGCTTATAATTTTCTCCGTTCAGAATAAATCGTATTACGCATTATAACATAAAATTTGCGCTTCTTGTATCCGTAACGAAATACTTGTATATCGATAAAACATTTTATATACGTATACTATGTATACACGCAGTGGTTATACACAGTGGTTAACGCATTACAAAATCGATAGTATGGGATTCGATTGGCACTTAACAGTCGTGTAATTGGAGCATAAATAATCCAGTGTCCGGCAACAAACACGCAAGGCCGAGCCCGAACACGAACCCAGGTTGTTAGCCGCGGTGTACCGCGACTGTACGAAGGTACAGCCAATTTTGTTAATTTGAAGAACTTAACGCGATACCGAGAACATTTCAGCCGCGACCGTTATATACAAAATATTCCCGCGTACGTGTGTACGTGCGTACATGCACGCGCACACGCCCGTATGTGTTTTGGTATCGTATTTATGCACAAGCACACGAGGCCACTGCTTACTAATAAGCTGTTGCGTTTGCGTGCGGACGCGACGTGACGCAGGTGTAATGAGCGAACTTATAGATGATTATCATTTTCCGATACCACTCGTATCCGATTCAATCGGAATTTTTGCGGTCGGGGCGAAGGGTGGAGGGAGGGAGGGAGGGAGGAGGAAGAGACGGAACGCTAACGAACTCCCGCGGGACAGCCGTGCATATTTCTGTTCCTGTTAGTCCTTCGCCGCGGGGCGAAATTGTAATACCGCAAATAACACAGTAGCTCTGTACACCGGATATTGGATAATTGGCGGTGCACCCTTGTCACAGAATGAGTTAATTTGCGGGAGTAACTTCTTATAAATAGCGCCGCTACATTATTTGCAGCGTCAATCTACGCGAGAGTGTATTTAACTTTAGAAATACAAACGGACAACAAGATTTTTTCCGTAACGACGACGAACACGCGACGATAGTTAAAATATATAAAACAGTATAAAAATATGCTTCACACACGGAAATTGGCGTAAGTCACGGCGAATGATGACTTCTTCAACGTTCTCTAACGCAGCAGAGATTATCGCAATCTGCGACGTTTTTGCGATCGTCTCGCGGCGCTAACTCAATTTCACAAATATTGCACGCCGTGCGGTTTAGGGCCAATCGATTTCGCCCTCCCCCTTGGTCTCCGCACGTATCGAAACGGCCGTTAATATGGCAGGCACCGTACCGCGCTGACCGACGAGGGAGAACAGACCTAACACCCCCGTCCTCCGAGGGATTTCGCAACCGCGATACGGCCGGCACCAAAACCCTCCTACAGTTCACGATTTATGACCGTTGTCGCCTACATCTCCGGAAGAAATAGATTACGGCGGAACGAGCGCGCGCGCGTGAACCGGACTAGGGACTGATATATTAATTTCTCACGTAGAAACGCACACACCCGGGACAAAATTTCCGAAAGAGATGAATAAGCGCCGGGGGATCGTTTCTTGTCGCGCGCCGCGTATCTCAATTGCTCGGCCGGAGTCGCCATTTTGCGATCCCGTGAGGAGCCCCAGAGGCAGATCCCGAGATTTTCAGAAATAATTCGGTCATCCTGACAAAGCGGGACGGATCGGGGGGCGATCGTCGAGAGCTCAAGGCGCGAAAGAGGAGAGAGAGAGAGAGAGAGAGAGAAAGAGAGGGAAGGAGAAGCGAATGAATGGCAACTTGCGCACGCTCGCTGGATGTCATACATATGTACGCGAGTTGTATCCGATTAATCAGTGTAATAGACCATGTTGTAATCGCGGCGGACACTCCATTATGATCGCTCGCGTGTACAGTTTCATACCTCTCGCGCTAATCTGAAATTAATCAGTCGCTTAATCATTACCGTTCCGCGTTGAACTTTCCGCGTGCGCGGCGCGCGGCGAGCGGTCGTTCCTGTTACGACGACGCGCTGCGCGTCCTTGCTCCTTTCTCCTCCTTCTGTCCCTCTCTTCGTCCCTTCTGTGCTCTAACCCCACGTGCACACGTGCGCGATCCTCTTAAGTCGTAAATGCGGGCACGGGATCTCTGAATGGACCCACATCGTTCTCTAATTGAAATAATTAGCGATACGTCTAAATAGGACGTTTTTGATTCTTAACTGCTCTCTGGCGAAACGAGATTGCTGGGTGCGTCGTCGCGATATATATATATATTTGAAAAAAATCTCCAACCTTGATTTAAATAAAAATCAATTTTTTAACGAGCATTATTTGTCATTTCTCTTTTTTCACTGTCGTCAAAGGCGAGCGTTGAAGGCTCCACGGGCTAAGAGCGTATCATTTATCTTCAATCACTGATGAGTCTGTCACTGCATTTAGTTATTCATCTGTATGCTAATCAATATAGTTCAGTATTATTATTCAGCGAATTTTTTACGCATTATCCCCGTTCATCGATCACGAATCGTGTTTCGTATCTCACACGCATTATCTTCTTGCAACATATCTTTTACTTGTCGATCCTGTTTTTAATTAACACTAACCGTGTCGAGGAGATTTTATTGCGGAGCGGAAAAATAAATTCTTTTCTACTTCATCCTTCCCTCGTGTCTCTCTTTATCCTTCCCACTTCGCGGATACCGGCGCGCGGATCGCGGCCGATTGAGGGATTTATGCCGCACGCCGGAACGCGCGCGATGGACTGCATTAATATCGCGTTTTTGGCGACGTCCGATGCCCCGTACGGAGCTCATTATCGCGCGCGTCGACGGTAAATTTATAGCGCTCTTTAATCTATGATGTAATCTTCCACGTTTGTGTTCCCCCCCTGGCCGGCGCGCCGCGCCGCGCCACACCGCTCCGCGAGAACGGCGCCTCTTAATCTCGGAATTTCTTTGTCATAATGCATCCAATCACGGATTCATGAATTAAACATTTCCATCGTGTCTCTCGCGGCGCGATAAATCCGATATCTAGAATCGGCCCGAGCGACGGCCGCGGCGGGCCGACGCGCCGCGCCGCGCCGCGCCGCGGGCTCATTTTTTATCCCGGCGGTTCGTCGCGGCGTTAAACGTCGGCGTTAATTATATGACGGTTTTATTAATGCGACCGACCGTCTCTCGATGCGCACCACCGCGCGTATAGCTCGCGTCTTGTCGCGATTTTTCATATTCGGCCGTTATTATCCCACCGTGCGCGACGTGCGCGTGTAACCCTCGGAGTTGTACGTGTCGAAAATCTCTGGCGCTTATACGCAGCCCATGTACGTATCCTCGCTTCTAATAATTTATTTCGTTGAGAAATTGAGTTCGAACGTGCTGAGTCTCCAATCGTGAAGCGTTCCCAATCCCAAAACACATTTGTTATTGATCGAAACGCGGCACCGCGCGCGGCCTCGCTCGCGTATGCACGAGCGCGAGGAAACGACCGATGATCAAGTGGGTGTAGGCTATTATACGCATCGCCGGGAGACGTCAGCCAGCTTGGGTGTTGTTATTAATTAAATGTCTGACTGATAGGCATCAAGCGACACGCCAAATCCCCTCGTGAGGCTCGTCCCTATTAGGCATCATTTGTCTCCGCTACTGGATATATCTCATCGTTTTCTTTTTAATCCAAGCTGCGAGCCCGCCTTTTCGCTCCAAAATGTCGTTCGCCGAATACGTTATCTGAAACATTATTAAAGAAATTTTTAATTGAAACATTATTAAAGTATTTATTATTATTATTATTATTTATTAAAGTAATGTTGTATCGCGGTTTAAACAAATGTATATGCTAATGACTTAAATTATATGTTTCTTCAAGTCATTATCTTATACAAAATTTTGAAATTGTTTTATTACAAATAAATTGTCTATTTTTTTATCTCTCCAAAACTATCATTATTAATATTTTTATTTTAATTAATAGTTCTTGCTTACAGAATATGACATATATTACACTCAAATTTCCATCGAAATATATATTAGATAAAAATATCTGAATTGGTAATAAGGATGAAAAATATGATACCATCAATTATAAACTGAAATATGTATAGAAATATATATCGCAAGATATCATTGCCGCAATTTTTTTCTCTCCGGATTTGACATTGACTTGCAAATCGAAAGCGCCAAGGAGGCCACAGATAATTGTTGCTTTACAATGTACGATGTATTATCGGCCAGGTATCGGCTAGTGGTTTCGTTTTGCGGCAGTAAATCATCGTGAGTACAAGCCGAATTAAATTAATTAACGGAAACGCGCCCCCGCGCGACATACCGGCACTTTTTGCCGCCGGTTCATCGTTAACCGTTACGTTCGAATACGATCGCGCGATGAACATGTCGTTGTGCGCGCATCGCGGATATAAAGTAACGTAATATCATCCGCGGAGAATTGCGGGGCGTACGCTCGTCCTCGTCGACGATATTCTCCTTCTCGCGCGGCGACGACGTATACGAGAGGGGCCCCGCGATTCGTTTGACTCATCGTTTCTCATCAACACCGTGAAAAACCCCTAGGTATCGATCGGGCAACTATCGTATCGTTATGCCCGACGGATACATACGGCTTATTAATATTAATGAATGGCCTCTCATATATATATAGATATATATATGTATAAGTTCTCCTTGATTTATGTCTCCAAGTCCTACGCCAATGCGCGAGCTTGTTGCCCCGCCGTAAATCTTCGCCCGTAGCGGGACAAAAGTAATTTCTGTACGTTATTTGTATTTTTAACGGATTCCCCTCGGCGCTCCGCGCGACGAGTCCCTTCGTTTTCGTCGCGTCCCCTTCGTCCTTCCGTCGTAAGCGCATGTTCGTCCAGCTGCTTGAGACACGCGCGGAAATTTAATCTGTGTTTTAAAGGAACAAAAAAATGTCTCCGACCATCGAATGCTTTTTCATACACGTCATTCGCGTATACGGCGCGACGTAAAGTCTCTCTCGTCGTTAATCGTTTACAGTGACAAATCATTCGCGATCGCGTTTAACGAGAATCACTTATTGCGTCCTACAGTTACGCGAATTACGCCGATGTAAAAGTGTCGTTTTGCCATTTAACTTTATTGCTCAAGGTGCTTGAGAAAAATTTTTCGTACGTCACGCCGGGGAAAGGAGGGTAATTGCTCGAGGATTGACGCGTGTCGACACCTCAGCGACTTACACCGCGCCGCGCGAATTTCGTCGGCGCGGCTCGCGCGCAAAATTAGCGCAACACGTTAAAACTTCACGAGGAGCGTACGCGCGCGGTGATTGTAATTAAACGTAAATTAAATGACGAAGGCTCGGATGCGCGCAACTGCCAGCTGAATTCCAACGTAACAGGTTATAAACGCAACCGCGTAGCTCTCAAAGACGGCCTCACGTCACACAGCGCAACCGTGACGCGGCTTCTGCTTGCTCGCCTGCCTCCTGCCTTGCCTGATGCCCGCCTGCCCGCCTGCCCGCCTGCCTGCCTGTCTTGGATGCGAAGTCATCGACTTCACCTTGCCGCGTGTCGGGAAACGACGGTAATTTCGGCATTCCGCAGGCGGGCCCGCGAAATTTCAGACGTCGCCGCGCGTATACCCGCGTCCCCCGGGTGACACGGGAAATTACAACGTTTACCCGCGGAGTTACCGCGGTGAGGCACGTTTGACGCCCCTGAAATTATCTGCGCGGATCTCCGTAATTAATTAAAGGAGACGATAGAGCGATAAAAGAGAGCGACTACCGGGCTGTCAAGCGGGGCGCGCGCGACTTCTCGGAGGCGCGTCATTAATTCGCCGCGACGCGTTCGACGGAGTGTGCGAAATTTACAAGGCTTACCCGCCAAGAGACGAGAAGAATCAATTTGATTGAGATTCGACGATACCCCGGAGTAACCGAGGCTACTCGTGCCCTTGCCCTTGTCGCGACTGGGAGGGTGGGAGGAGGAGTGGGAGGGCGGTCCGTCCCGAGGATCCCCGCAGAAAACAGGGCACAAGTTTCCGTTCGGGAATGGACGGTGAATTATGGGCGTTATTGTCCGCCCGTGAACAACAGCCCGCCTCATTACATGTGGGAATTATTGACGCTGGACCGCCTCAATGGTGCTACTCCCCGTCTCTCTCTCTCTCTTTTTCTCTCTCCCTCCTTCGACCTGTACGTGTACGCGATACAATAACGCGTCCCGCGCGGCTTCGTCGCCTCCGCTTTATCTTACCTCAGCCTCGTACCGTCCCGGGTCTGCTATAGCCGCTTCTTTCTATCTGAGAGGAAGCTGAGGACGGCGAGGTGGAGCGCGTTTCCTGCGTTTCATGTACCCTTACACTCGGCCGTTTCGTACCTACGTGATATTCTAGATCGTACGACCCCGCGTGCAGCCCCAGCTCGTTCAAAAGGACCCTTAGGAGTAACTACGGCCGCTCGTTGTAACGCAAGGCTAGTGGTTGCACCGACGGGAAGGGTCGTTTGCGATGCGACGCGTACCAGGAGGACGCGGGAGGAAGACGCGGTAAACCACTAAGCAGCCCGGATATGACCGTACAACGGGCTATCAAGAACGAAATTCTGGATAATTACGTCACGCAGGGCGACCGCGTCCGACGAGAATACGCGCTTAATCTCTACGAAGCTTCCTCGCTAACGAAGGAGACCGAGATAACACAGTGAAAATACCCTACGCACAAAATGTTACACAATTATGAGTCTAGTAATACTTGGGTAATTATGATATAGCTAACGTAAAAAGATGTATCTTAATTTTAATAGCAGATTTCATAGTTTTATATAGTTTTATATAATTAGTCGAATTTAACGAACAAGAATGAGCTTTTAAGACAGATAATTATAAACTGCACATTCTTCGTTTCTCAAGATGAATCGTGTAAAAGCGATTATTCGCTCGCATTCGTTCACAACACTTAGCGTTAATGACGCCTTTCTAATCGCCCGCGCGCGGGAGTTATTGGAATCTCGTGCGCAGATTTGTGTGCATTTCGTGAGAATTTCGCACAGGCCCTCCAAAGACACTGACATTAATTAATTTTCGAACGAGATACGATCGAGCGCGCAACAAACGGGAGAAAGTCCGCCATTGGGCTGCCAGAAAAACCGACGCTCGTTAAGAACGAGTTGAATTATCGTTATAAAGCCGATCGAAGATAATCTGATATATTAAGGTATAGTGTAGCCTCTTTTTATTCCGGGAAATACTCGCCGTTATATGTACCTATTACAGAATATAATCGACAGGCTAACGGTCTGCGTTCGAGTTACGACGTGTACGGCCGCGCACACGTTGTAAAATCGGTTATAATGAATGCATCCCGTTTCGCCACGTTAATAAGAGCAAAATAGAAAACGAGTTACGCGGATCAATGAAGCTACTTTCGAAAGTAGATCGCGCTATGCTATACATAATTTGATCCGTTACGCGCGCGGAATAGTAATATAAATCGCGGGTGAACAAAAAAAAATGGAAAAGTTAATGTTTTTACCGATACCGATACCGGGATTTGGGTTATATTTCGCATTACGCTCGCGCGGTTTCGCGGGACCCCGAACCGCTGGAATTTCAAAGCTCGACGGAAAGTAACGATTATTCCGTTTATCAGATTTCGAACGGTGAATTTTTACGCTCCACCTTCTCCCCCGATAACCAATTTTGAACGGATTATCAAATGGCATTTCAGCGAAACGTTTTGCGTCGCGATATATAACCGAGGACGGTAATTGTTTAACGCGGGTAAAAGCGCGTCTCCTCTCATCGCATTCGTGGCATAAGCGTGCAGCGTGCGCCAATACTCTCCGGCCAGATAAGCACCGATTGGTTTAAAAATCAGAGTCGACGGCACGGAATTCGACGTTCAACAACTCGGCGAAGTATCCCCCCAGGATCGCGCGGACAGCCGGTCTTGCCTGGCCCGCCCGTCCGCCCGTTCGTCCGCAATCGAGTTTCCGGGCGATAAAACCGAACGGTGCCGCGTCTCGTCCGCAAAACGTCCACGGTCGTTCCGTCAAAATCCGCGTGGGAGGCGCTATACCCACCGCGAATCCTCCGTGTCTCGTCCATCGACGTCAATCGACGAAAGCTCCGTTGCCCAGCGGCGACGGAAAATACAGATCTGTACAGATCTGTCGGATGGATCTCTCCCTCGGGAATGGGGATGAAGAAGAGCAGGAGGGTGCGTGGCGTATCGCCGTTGAGTGGATCGCGCGCCGACGACGTGCATTCCTGCGCGAGAGAAAGAGAGAACGAAAGAAAGGCGGAAGGGACGACGAGGGCGGGAGGGGACCCGCGGTGTAATAAATTTCGAGCCGGTAAAAACGGTACGGTGGGTTACGAGAGATTGATGGAGCGACGCGCGAGGTGAGAGCGCGAGAGGCGGCCCGGTAAGCGGGCCCTTCGCCCGCTCGCTCTCCTCTGACAGTGATCATCAAACCAGAAAAAGTCGCCACCCGGAAAGCTCCTTCGGTCTTCGCCCCCCCCCCCTCCCCCTCGTCCGTGCTCCCGGTTTCGCCCCCTCCGATATGTACGCGGGGCTTAACCGCCGTAATGACAGCGCTCTGTGTGCCCGGGTAGAAATAATTTTAACTCAATTACGCAGCGGTTCCTTCCTCCCCTCCCTCTGGACCGTCAGCCTCGCGCCGCGTAGTCTTCATTGCCGGCTCCAGCTTGACGACGGCTCAGGAACGCCCCGCTCTGTCGTGTATACCGGAGCGTGGCGCCTGACATCCATAATCTCACGCAACTACATTGACCTCGTTATCATTAGGAATGTCGTTGAGGTCATTCTTCAGTCTGATCGATATACAATTAAATGGATCAGTTTTGGTTGTGAGGAGGAACGAGCTTGGAGTTATTCTATAGTTATTCTATAGTTATTCAAGTTATTCTATATCTCTATTGATTTTCGACAATTGTATTTATGCAAAATGCGCCGCATTTTGGTAATTAAATTATCGTATAAACATTTAAACGATGCATCTTATATTTACTCTTCTCTCCTCTTACTTCACGGAGGTGAGATCCCTTACTGTATGTGAAAATTTTTCTCGCGTGCTTGTGGGATTGCCTATCTTCAGGGAAAGAGACGTGTACGGCGATATCTCGGTTCTCATAAAATACGCAAAAGCTTTACGGAATTCCGATTCTGTTCACAATGATATCAACCGCGGGAGAGATGCGCCGTAATGATTTACCGCGTTTTAACGAGTTCATACGGTATAAATAATAACTCGATCACGTTGAAACTACGTAATAAATGTCGTTGCTAAATACAAACTTATAGACACGAATCAAGCGAGCAAATGGATGCATTTATAATCGTAAGCGTTAATTGGTTTAATGCGTTCATTATTGCAGCAATTAATTATCGACTATCCGAGCTTGTTTCATCGCGATCATATTATCTCGCGTGGACGCATCGCGTTGCGAAGGACATTAATTGTATGCATAATTGTGTATATACAAATCAAAACGTACGTATACGAAAAGAGATGCCCGGTTTCGTTCTTTTTTTTCCTTTTTATTCATCGCGACAGCTCGGCGTCAACTTGAAACGGACGGAAATTCGGCGAAAGAACGAGAGAGAGAAAGAGAATTCGGGGGAACGCCGCGGTTATATTGACTCGTGAGGAGGATGAATAAGCGATCCGCGAAGTGTATCGGGCCGATGACGATGCTTTACGATCGGAGATAACGCGCAGAAGACTATACGCCAATTTCAGGCCGCGTTCCCCCGGAGGGATTAATCGCCTCGTTTAAACCTTCGGCACTCCTCGTGCTTCCATTTTTAAATCCTCGCCGGCATCATCCGGCCGCGGCGCGGCCGGGGCATCTCTCCTCTTCACGTGCACGTTACGTACAGGTACGGGGTAACTACTCTAATTATTGAGGTCTCGCGTAAAACGAGTATGTAAACATAAATCGACAATCTTGTCGAGTCAACCGCGCGATCGCTTAACCACACGGTAAGCTCATTTTTCTCCCGCTGTTGGCGGAGAGAATGAAAGAGAGAGAGAGAGAGAGAGAGAGAGAGAGAGAGAGAGAGAGAGAGAGAGAGAGAGAAAAGGGAGGGAAAAAAGAGAGAAGGATCTCCTCATCCTTGACGTCTTATTACGATTAAAATCCTGTGGGTTTTCCGTTCTTTTTTTTTCACGTTCTCTAATTATTTCACCTGAATGAGCCACCATCGGGCACATCTTCTGCAAATTGAAATCTCGAGACGCGCATTTTTTCACGCGTGGTGGACGAGTACCTCGAAACGTCCCACGTTTTTAATGAGATCGAATTACGTTGCACGCGATTATTCCGATGACACAGGTATCCCCTCGCAATAAGACAACCATTGATTCGGCTATGATCTATCAGCCTGTCTTCTCGTTGCACGTAAGTCTGCTCCGGCGAATACGATGACTTTTTTTTTAACTCGCTGTGTGGTTTCGAGGTCTCGTTGCATTTACCTGGAAGCGTGTTATGCAATAAACAAACGTAAACTGCCCTGCCACTCTTCTTATTATTTTCGTTCGTGCGACGTCGTATAACATATGAATATAAAAATGTGTGTAATGCCTGTTCTACGTCATATCTGTTTATGGGAAACCTCTCAATAGTTTTAATTCATTTGTAATATGTGATAACAGCAGACCGTCGATGGTCCGAGAATATCCGTCGTATCCGTGCGATATTTTACGTTTCTCTCGTACCTCGGAACGCGCGTTTGAGACGTGTATAAATCTCACGATCCCAAAACACAGCCACGAACAAAACACATATTTGCCCCGCCAGCCGTTTGATCTACGGCACAATGTAAATTTACCAAGAGAAAATAAATATGTACAAGCATGTAAATACCGGCGCCTATTCAAACTGTCAATGCATTTAGGCAAGCAGGAGACGTGTGCATATCTATATATTGACTCATAACTGCGCTCTTATCGCTTTAATAAATCGCCTTCTACTATACCAAAATTTATTTTACAATTATATATAATACGTAGTAAATCTACATTTATTTATGTAATTATATAATTATAGAAATATCTAGAAAATATATTCAACGTCGATTAGATTCTTATATTCGAACGCGTCTTGACAAATATTGAATATTCAAGTCACAGAAAAATCCGAGCTGTTCTTTTTCTGTTTTTGCTTCTACAATAGATCACAAAATTGCTCTACAATTATTATAACCTAAATTATCAAATTACTGTATTACAGAAAAATAAGACTGTATCAAGATTCTTCGGTTTTAAAGAAGATATCTTGCTGTCATTCACAGCGTCCTCGTATCCCTTTGACATTTCGCTAAAAGTAAAATTCGCATGAACTTCTCTCTTCGGTAGCGGAGACTCTGTCGCGGTATCCGATTATTCCATTTGTAATTATAACGATAATATACGGCACGCCTTTTTCAAGGAATCGTACGGCCGTGCACGTGGGGGGATACGTGTACGCGAAGGGAGTCATCGATGGCGTCGACGACGATGGCGGTGAAGGGGGCAAAGGGTGGCGAAGGTACGACCGCCAAGCACGAAAGAGAGGGATAAGGACCCGCCGAGTGGGAGGGGAGGGGGGGTTCGGAGGCAAACGGCATGGACCGCGCACGCGAAAAAGGGACTCACGTAAATTGAAAGGGGGGTACGGACGTCTTGTTGTGTTTAAAAAGGCAATTTGCGGGCTTGAGATACGGCCTATATATTACGGCGCAACTGCTACGGGTGGTGGGAGATAGCTCGGTCGATAGCGAGCTTTGCGCGAAGGGGGCTTACCGGTGAGGGCCCCATCGGGCACCTCTACCCCCATTCCTTCCTTCCTCGCGGTGGAGATCTCCCTTCCCCGCGCCGTGCCAGGATATCGGGGGGCCTTCTACTCCCCCACCACATCGGGCCAGGCAAATGCGTTTCTTGTGTAGCTCGCTGCTCGTTTGCGGACGGGACGCGATTTACTCTCGCGGTATAGTCGTATTCAAATATCCTCTCTTGCCGCGCGCGCGAGCGAACCCTCACGAGCTCCTTCCTCCGCTCCGCCAATTTTTTCCCCGCTTTCGTCCAGCCGCCCTCCTCGCTGCCTCGCCCGTCTCTCTCTCCGTCAGCCTTCCTCTGTCGCGCCTTTTCCTTTACCTGGATTTCTTTATCCTTCCGTTCCGTCGTTTACTCGCCTAATCCACTTACCGCCCTCGCAATTGCCATAGGGCTCTAATCGTCCGTAACGCAACGTAATCGGGAAGCTACCGATAGCGGGTGAACGAGCTCGGGAGTTCCGGGTTTAATTATTCGGCCGCGACAAACGGAGCGGAGATGGTAGCGCGCGTTTGATAATTATGAGCAGGACGGTTCTCCCGCGGTGCGCGTTCTCCAAGTTACGCTTTTACGCTCGAATGGGGTGCAGTGATATGCGACATAATCGCTGACGTCGCATTAACCGGCGCTGCAAGTCGCCCACCGCCGGCGATAATGCTGATCTGGAAAGTGACAGGACGATTATCCGCGAACTCGAACAAACGCAGGTAACGTGCATCGCTATTTTCACAGAAAGACACTCGGGAGGGTTCACGAAACTCGGTTGCTTCACGAAAATTTCAAACAGATCTCTTTCATTTATAAGATAAAGATCCCAATCGAAATTTTTTTTAATAAAAGAACGAACGTTAAATAGAAATTCATAAATCTTCTGTGAGGTGACAAGAGTCTGCCATAAGTATTATGCGAAAACGGATAAAATCATTTCAAAGTAATGACACTTTTATCTTAGAGCCTCGTGTTCGTAGCTAAATCGAATCCAGATTGACGAAAGCATGTGGAACTGAAAGTGGCCGTAATTTTGAAACACCTCGTTTAAAATTTACATATTTGCGATACATGGAAGATACATGCGAACATCGATTACCTCCCTAACCGGTCTACATCCCGTCAACAATGTATGTATTAATAAGCGGCTCGCCATTTCGATAATTATACGTCACGATGCGCCAGCGGAACGACGCGCGTACCTTTTTTTTTCCTCGGGATTACCGATAATTCGGTAAGTTGCGAGGTGCAACAATTATAAAATATTTCAGCACGTAACATGCATATGCATGGATAATATGAATATTGAAGTTGTTATATAGGCCGTGCTTGCGCGCCACGTAATGTTCGGACTTATTAATATCCCTTAAATTAATGGGCTGTTTAATTTTAGCGGTATCTTGCAGCGATTTACACATCCGCCGCATGTGCGGCATTTATCACAGGCGGCCACGCCCGTTTTATCGATACCGGCTGGAAAGCAGCTTCCGTATTTCGCCGAGGTCGTAGCTTCTTCGTCGGTAAGCTTCCGCGAAAACTCGATTAAGTACAAAATAGCCTTAAAAACCGTTCGCGCTCGCTACCAATTATGCCCAGTATGATGTAAAATGCTCCGCGCGTCCCAGCGTCAAACCGGTTTGGAATAATTCGACTACTCACGCGGAGCGCGGTCAAACGCAAATCAGTCTTGCGATAATTATCGCCTAAAGAGAGAAAGTTTTTTTCTCTTTTACGGAGATTACTTGGGTTTATTTAAATTGTATTTAAACAAGGTGGAGATTGATTGTGAAAAATATATTAAATTAAGGGCCAAAAATGTTATAAACTCCGGTCGCAAGGAATGCATTTTTTAAAATGATGAAGCAATTTCTTACAAAATGCCGCTTGGCTTTATATATTTAGTGTTTAGGATACATGAGATGTTCTTTCGCACATAGATATTAATTATATCTTTTAAAAATTAATTAATTATAATCATGATCATAGAATTAATGATAGTAATTGTGCTAGAAATTTCACGGGCCGTTATTATACCGCTGTCTCGCGCATGATTTGATACTCGATATATTACAAAGCTAACATCTATATAAATATACAATGGCATACGGGATTGCACTATACCGTTTGGTAGGAACGCAGAAAATATATTTGTACGAGGGTATACAAGCTCATTTGCACAGAATGTGTGACAATCGTAATAAATTGTGTCCTGATATCGATCTCCTTACGTTATTTAATAACGTGATCTAGGAACATTACATCTTCCAGGTATTTACTTCTCTGGGAAGTATTATAAATATTGCAGCAATTCTAATTAACTTTATCTATCTCTGTACAAATTATACAGAACGTCGTCGCTAAATTCACGAGTGGATAGAGATATGAAGACGTTGCAGACACAATATATATAAGATAATATAGGATAATATATGCGGATATAGACCCATGCATGATCAAATTTTTGGAACTGTGTTTTCATTGTACGTATGTGTGAAAATATTGTGTTTTTTAAACGTTTAAATTTTGGAAAAACTATATTTTGGAATGTATCTGACTGGAAGATACATTAGATTTTTTTTATTACATTATTTAATGATTTTATCTTTCCGTCCATCTTTGAAGATTGCACACGCATTATGTGAGATTTTGATAATGTGGACAACACACAATATGTATCATATTATATACGTCTATATAATTGCGCACGTGACCGACATTATTTGATAAGACAACCTCACGCTCTGCTTTCTCTCCCTTCCCTTCCGAGCCGCATATTACATCGTCACGACGTTTAATTAATGTTAGCCTAACGGATAGGCACCGAGGAGAAATACGCTGTGACTTCTGTAGATTTTATATAAGCATAAAGAATGATATTTATGTTGCTTCTTGCATAACTTCTTAATTATCGCATATGCGATGTTGTTACATTAATACTTCATTATTCACGATAAAATTTCGCACGCGCATATGTATATTGCATACGGCGATAAATATCAATCTTCATAGCTCAAATTTTTTCTTTTGCTGTACAGAAAATGTTTAAAATGTTCTTAAATTATAGGTTAATAAAAGTTATTCTATATGTGCACTGCCATAAGACGTGCCAAATCAGATTGTTTCAGCAGGGATAACTTTACACCAAGGCAAAGGAAATTTTTAAATAATGCAAACGCATTTAAGAATATATAATTAATAAGCAATGGGTAGCCTTCTTTGAACTTCGAAATGAAATTTACCGAAGTTACCGACTGAACTTTTGCGCGAACTATTCTTTATCGCCACGCCGAGTTCCCTCGCGCGTTCATGCAATATAACTTCGTCTTACAGCAAATTTCAATAAAACAATGAGCGCAACACGTTTAGCGCCCATAGATTATTGTTACCGGTAGAAACGCGTATCGATGAAACGATAGCGAGAATTATTGCACGTCGAATCACGATGGCGGAGGCATGATGCAGCGGGGGTACGTTTGAAGAAAAAAGAAGAAGAAAAAAAAGAAGAAAAAAAAGCACAATTACAGCGCGATAATAAAGTGATGTATGGCCCGTTCGAGGCGAGATGCACGAAGCTAAGGGGGTGAAAACGTCCGTGTTACCTCGCACCACCGAAGTTTCCAATCTATAAGGTATCAACAGTTGCCTTTAGCTGCGCGTTGTATACCTTCGGGACTTGCGATTTAGAATGTTGATATAACGGATGGGCGAGCAAGAAAAGCGCTTTGCGCGCGAACCTCTTTCGCGAGACGTGCGAGAGATTGAAAGGGAATAAAAAAAAGAATAGCTCTCACACGACTCCCGTATCGAATTTCACCCGGCGTACTTTCCGGCGTATTTATATCGGCCGTCTGTGTACGCTTCATTATGTTTACATTCAAATGGTAAACTTCTCCGCCGCCGGAGGGGCACTTTTTCGAGAGTCTTGGCGCGTAAATCTAATCTGTCGAGCCCGTGTCGAGCGATCTCGGAAAGGGGCACTCGAAGCAATCAGACTTCAAAACGAAATTCTATGTACGCAAGATCGGAAAAAGGCTCCGAGGGCTCTCGTACCTATCGCGTATCAAATTCGAGAATTTGACGCACCCCACATACGAGAGTATCGCATCTTCTCTAATTTGTTCCCTCATAGGGAGCTCTTCCTAGCGATCGACGGACCCATCGTTCCGGTATAATCGTCAGAGGACGATCTTGTCTCGAGAACGAAAGGCGCGCAGAGGCGTCGCTTGGCCGAATTTCCGAAATTTCGCGGCGCGGAAGCGCGGACGACTCTCTCGTCCTCTCTCACGCGCGTTCGTTCTGCCGTATACCTTCGGGAATCGCGATTCGGAATGTTGATATAACGGATGGGTGAACAAGAAAAGCATCGCTGCGAGCTCTCTCTCTCTCTCTCTCTCTCTCTCTCTCTCTCTCTCTCTCTCTCTCTCTCTCGTTATTTCTCTCTCGCTCCTTCTTTCGCTTTTTCTCCCGCTCGCTCTCGCTCGCGCTCCTCTCTCGCGGGCGCTCGTATCCGGCAAAAAAGCACCGGCGCCGGTACATTGAACCCAGGCAAGAGAGTTCCGCCACACGTTCGCGAGGCCGTTTCAGTATTTGACTGTTCCCCGACGCCGTGCAACGGCGGCGGCTGCGGCGGTTCTCCTCTTCGCCTCCGCCTTCTCGGTTCGACTCCCGTCGAGACGACAGAACGCCATAAGCAACCAATTTAAATGTAAATTGAAAACCACCGCGGCATACAAATTGTTCGACTCGCCGTCAAAAAATACTGCGAGCAAAGATCAAACGGAAGACAAGACACGCGGGCGAGAGGGTGGCGTATATGGGGGCCGATGGTCGAGATAGAACGAGAAAAGGTGCCCCGGAGAAGGGCATCTCGAAACGGCGCGGCGCCGCGCCGGCCAAGCCTCGACCTCCTTCGCCGCGCGCGCGCCGGGATCTGCTGGCTCTGCTGCCCGGGTTGTATCCCCTTTTCTCTCTGTTACGTCGAAGGAGGAGCCCTCCCGGTCGGTGTTTGTTCCACCCCACGGCGGAACGGATCTCGGCTACCTATGCTAGACTGCCCTCTAAATATTTGCCTTTCCCTTGTCCCGACGAAAGTTGGCTCGCCGTAACGCGTTTCCGTGCAGGAGAGCGCGGCTCGCTCGCCCGAGGGATAGTCGTCGCCGTCTTCTTCGTCGGAGGGAAAAACTTCCGGCATTCAAAGAGTCCCTACTTCACCGTCCACTTTTTCTCCCCTCTCTTTTCGCTCCCCTGGAGGCCCGCGCGTTCGTCGTCGAGCTCGCTCCGCACGCTCGACGTACGATCGGAAGAAGCGAGATTAATGGATCAATTTATCCTCCCCATTAACGATTTCGGATCGCGGGTCCGTTCTCTCTCGCAGCGAGGAATTAATTTCCCATTCTTGTAAGTTAGAGACAGAGACCCCGACTTACCATAATTTTCGTGAATTCGAATCATTCCCTCGGCGCGGAGAGAGAGGCTGTTGAATATTCCCTCGCTTATTATGAACGGTTTCTGTAATCAACGTCAGATACAGTCGGGCATGTCGAGCGACAGGCAGCTCGCGATAATCGAATATCCAATTGAGTTAACCCAATCCATGCTCCTATAAAATAGCGTAATAAATATTTGTTTCTCGGTTTTAATATTGACACTACCGTGCGTCGTTCCTATTGAAGGAAACACAAGTAGCAATTGAGAACAATTTGCTACTTTGTTCCATTTTCTTGGTTTTCAAACTTCCCACTCAAATATACTACATTTTCACCGGCAAATTAATTTTAATTATCTTCATAGGAAATTTTAATAATTCTCCTAGACTGAATAATACAGAATTTTTAAATATAAAATGTAAATAAAATATATGCAGTCTACGCGTGTTGCATCAATCTTCCTATAATTAAAAAATGTTTCGTAATTGAAAAGATGTTGAAAAGCGATTTCCTTATACTCGATGCTTTATTAAAGCTGATGTTTTTGTAGAAAGGAAATGACAGTCCTTATAGGAGGGCACATTTATCTGTGTTGATAATATACAAATGATTTTTATAGTTACATCGAATTTGCGAAATATTTCCTTGCAGACGTTGCCTAACATCAAACACGCGTTAATTCGTTCAATACGAGACAGGCGGTAGGGGGATCGATGCGAGAACGATTTAACGACTAATTCATCGCGCGGTTTGTCATTAGCGCTGTCGCGCGCGTATACCGCATTCGGGAACATTTCCGGTTACGTTTACTATAGCAGCGCTGCAGCGGCATAAATTTTTGACGACGACGACGTCGTGCCGTATGTGTCATGATTTATCGATTCCGGCCGGTTAACATCGACAGCCTCCGGCCCGGAGGTAATGGCAGCGCCATGAACGAACCCGATAGAACGCACTGATCATTAGCTGCCGGCCAAGGTTGCGGCAACATTTCGTCGATCGTATCTCGTGGACGTTCGACACGTTACGCGTAATCAATATGTACCCGCCGGTCCCTTCAAGGGGCATTCCACCCGTCGAAATATCGCGATAATGCATAGGCATGGCCCCCCCTTTCACCCCCCCTTTCTCTCTCTCTCTCCCGAAATGTGCTAATTTAAATTAGTCCGTGCTTTCAACCTGACATAGCGCACGCGTAAATTTAAATTTCTGAAATGGGATGCAGCGCCGATAGGAGAGTGCTTGTTAGCGCCGTGGTAGCCATCAACATAATTAACTCCCTAAGTGGAGACGCCTGTGTATCATTATTAGTACACGCCTCGATGTTATGGGGTTCGAATGTGCTTACGAGAATTTAGGTCCGCGTCATGTGCCCTGATTTAAGCGCACGTTACACGAAATATCCAATTAAGTCATAATAGGGCCTGTATTGCAGCGAGTATAACATCGGCGCGCGCGGAGCGGATATTTACGTTCACGAGGGACGTCTTTTGATACGACGAACGCGTAACGAACAAGAGCCTGTTGATTCGATCTACTTTCCTACGTGAAAGCGTACGCCGGGGCTTATGTGCCGCGGGGATATGCCAATTCAGCTAATTGCCATATCTCCGGAAATCAAAGGAACGTATGTAACGAAACTCTTAACGCAACGACCTAGTTCGTTAAACGCGCCCCATCTTACGCCCTTACGTGACTATCCTTCCGAATGGTATTCTCGCCTTCTCGAATAGTTTCTTCTCGACTGCGCAGAGAATTCTCCTTATTGCGCCCTCCGTGATCTCGCTAACGCATATATATATTTATTGTATTGTATATATACACATATGTACGTATGTATATGTGTATGTACGTATACATCATAAAAATCTCTATCTTGCTCACCGCGGTGCGATATTACAATAAATCCGAATACTGATCAGCTTTTTACCCCTTTTACCTTGCAGTTCGCAACGGTTATTCTTGCGTACCTGTTGCTCTGTCGGAAGGACTTGACATTCGATTGAACATAGCTGCCAGGGCGGTGCGATATGGGTCAAATGGCGTAGAAGTATGGGCCGCACCCGCCCGCAGTCCGCACACAAATCACACCGTTTATAAAGCAGACGCCGTTCTGGTTACGCTACCCCTTGGTGTCCTCAAGACTTCCGCGCCGCCGTCCGGAGTCACCTTCAATCCGCCGCTTCCGGACTGGAAGTCTCAGGCCATTCAACGACTCGGCTTTGGCAATTTAAATAAGGTGAGTGCCGACGTGCGCGTTTGTGTGTATGTGTGTGGTGTGCTTTCGACAAGTCGCTGTCGTCCTTAAAGCAGTCTAATTTATGCCGCTCGTGAAAAGGACGGTGGATGGTCCTGTCGAGCGTCGGTGCAAGGGTATTAGGACTGCATAATCGCGCATTAAGACTTATCACTGATCGCGCAGTGGCAGATTTCAATAGCAATTAATGTGTGTTCTTTTAACGAACGGGGACCACATTGAAGGGTTCGACGGAAATGTTTAACGTACATCAATGACAAATTAAGCGATATCAGTTATGCACTCGAAAAGAGACGAACAATCGAAATTTTTCGTAATTATATTACGATAAAAAATTTATCGAAATTGCCACAGGCCCGCATGATAAATCGATTAATTACACTGATGTGACATTCAAATTTGGTATGCAAAATAAAAATTAAATGAGTAAAATGTTATTAAGTACATAAAATTATGACAAGTAATTAAATTAACTATTTAAAAAATATTAAAATCAATTATTCGATAATTAAAAATTACAAAGATAAGAGAATATTAGAGTATAATAGTTATAATCTTAGCTATGACTTTGAATTAAATGGTTCTTTTGTTAATAGACAAAACTATGAAAAAATATACTATTATTAATACTCGGTTATTATATTACATAATAAAATAAAAGACTGAAACGTGTTAGAGACATCTTTCCGGCTTCTCGTACTTTTCAAGCTCAAATGCTATTTGTTCGCAAACTTTTTCAGCCAGTTTTCTATCCGCAACTCGCGTTTTAACGCAAAAATATCGCACAGCATCAGAATTCCGGAGAAGGGTTTCCATTTGTACTTCGATATAAATCCAATCCCATAATTTTTCCCTTTAATTTCTCAGGTAGTGCTATGCTTCGAGCGCATTTTCTGGGATCCAACAGCCAATTTGTTCGGCCACGTGGGAAGTACCACCGCGTCGCGCGGCGAGCTCTTCCTGTTCTGGAACTTATACAAGGCGCCGGTCCTATTGGCTCTCGTCGCCGGTGAAGCGGCTTGCGTAATGGAAAATGTCAGTGACGATGTTATCGTCGGCCGTTGCATCGCCGTTCTGAAAGTAAGTGGATAAAATTTCTAGTCGGAGCGCGCAGGGAGGATGAGGGACGTGCCGGATAGCCGGTCTTACTTAACTTAAGCGACGCATCTCGCACCGATAATTATTATTTCACACGCCTCGTAATCCTCTTTGTATTTTGCGGAGGAGAAAAAAAAAAGATAGAAGATTGAAGAAAGACTCTTTTTCTCTTGCAGGGTATTTTTGGGAATCAAGTGGTACCGCAACCGCGCGAAAGCGTCGTGACGAGGTGGCGGGCGGATCCTTGGGCACGAGGATCCTACAGTTTCGTCGCGGTCGGCAGTACCGGCAGCGATTACGATCTCCTAGCGGCACCGGTGTCACCTCCGCACCTGCTCAATCAACCCCCGCCGCAGCCGAGAGTGTTCTTCGCAGGTAAATATTAAATTGATACTTTTCAACGATGGTCGCATATTACCAAGAAACTTAAATGCGCGAGAAACTTAAACGACTGCCTTTTTAAGTTCTCCTCTGACGAAGAATTATATTTGCGTTTGCCGTTTGCGCGCTGCGAGTTTGCATCCCCCGTAAATATACGTTCGCGTTTGCGGAACGCTGCGATTGATGCGCGATGCAATTTGCCTCGCTACGATACTCCGTTTCCCGACTTGTGTGCGCAGTAATTCCGTGTGTTAACGCTGTTTAAAGATCCTACTATTCGCGAAATGTTGGTCATACAAACAGGGTGAATTAGCGCTCGCGGGAATTTAACGAAATGTAATAAATGTAATTTAACGAAATGTAATAAACAGCAGAAGAAATTTGTCGATAAACAAGCGTGATATTTTAATGGCGAAATATAATATGCAAAAAATATAATAAATTCGTCCAAAGATAAATTAAACGTTTTTCCACGAGAGTGCACGTTGACCTATTTACACGAACGGCTTTTCAGGAGAGCACACTATACGGAATTATCCAGCCACCGTACATGGCGCGTTCCTCAGCGGACTTCGTGAGGGTGGACGGATAGCCGATCAACTCTGTGGAAGTCCTTACGCACCACCAGCCACAATGGCAGCTTCCGTTCCGCCAGCGACAGGGATCACGCCAGCAAATACCGGCAGCAGTTCGACGCCTTAATATTTTCACATCGACTATGTTTCGTTTTTGTCTTTCTGTGAGCGAGGAAACTCCGAGGATGGCCATTCACGGGAGAAAGCTCTTCGTCGAAGCTCTTCTGGAACAAGCTACAAAGAGATAATTCTCCGCGATAATTCCAAGTCGAGCGACAACTTGGCGACAAGAACCCATTAATTCGCTATTATTTTCGCAACTTACATGTGATCGTTTTCGATGAATGATTTAACTCGTTACGACTAAGTTCGATTGAAAGAATTAAATTGAAAGGATGTTTTTGAAACGCTCAATTTTTCATAGCACTACATTTGTCGAATATATATATACACACACACACACACACACACACACACACACACACACACACACACACACACACACACACACACAAGTATACAGCTCAAAAATATTTTATTTATTGTCATCAATATAATATGAGACAAGAATAAAACATGTATATGTACAGTAAGGTGCAATAATTCGGCTGGGTCGTAGTAAATGCAAAATAAAATGAAAAGAGAGAACTAGTTACTTCTTATTCTTCTCGTTATACATTTTAATATTTTGATGAACCGCGTACGTGTTGATTATGAAAGACCCAGAGGCTCAAGTCAAACTATACTACGAATCAGCGAATTAATGCACCTTACTGTAAATATGTATGTATATGTATATTTTACTTTATATTATATAACTTATTTATCCATGTGAATATAAATGATTGCTTGATCAAAGTGATCGCTCTTTTCACATTTTCTCATAACCAGTAATGCTCTTTATGACAGTTTCCCAGTTTTTATATAATTATGCTTCCATTATTTACTTATTTAACATGATTCATGATCTAACACGATTCACATGATTTGTTGCATATTTCTTGCAATTTTGTACTCTTCTATAACTAAGAAGTATTATTATTTGTATAAGTATACCAATATGTTGATGGAATAAATACAAAATAAAGACAGCAATGTTCTCGAAATTGTGTATAAATTGTTTAACAATATGAGACGTATTACAAAATGCCATAAGGATGAATTATTTATGGCACAGTATTACTTCGATTGTAGAACGAGCGGAATAGGATAAAAATCTAATTATATTCGTATCAATTCATATTTGATGTAGTAGAAAATGGATTCACATACACATGTGTACGATTTTTTATGCAATATTATTTTATCCCGTCGTATGTATGTATAATAATTTTAAAAATTTAAGTTTATGAAAACTGATAGTAGATATTGATAGCTATTGAAATTTCGCTAGGTATTCGTTACATTTAATTACATACACCTGAATCATTTTTATCTCTCCATAACGAATGACTTTTAGTTTATATTCAAATGTGATTATTATAAAATAAGGTATCACAGTTATAAATTTATGATACATTTCATTTTGAAGTATTATATCGAATGTAATGTATTACATTCCTGCGCAAAATAAAGTGCATACGTATTTTCATCTGATTGTCGAAATCTTCATTTGACTACAAAAAAGACGTAATTACAGATATTTATAGATATATATAAAACTATACAGATCTAATTATCAGATTTGGCACATGTATGTAAGAGATTTATATATATTACAATATTAAAAAAAATGTTATACACATATCGATAATACTCCCCTAATGGGAATAATTTTTTTCGTGTCTGAATATTTTATATTTATATAGTTTTTATTAAATAAATTTGTATTGCGACACGGGATCAATATACATTAATTAACATGCAGTGCCATTAGGAGGACAGAGAGCAGTGTTTATTCATATATCCCCAATCTAACGCGATGATAAAACTTGCTTATCTCGATTTATGTTATGTACGAACACGTGAAGAGGAAATTTTCGGATAACAGCGCCATACGAATAATAACAAGAGCAAATCGCTCTGCTTTCGCATTTGCAATCCTGATTTAATTAGTCATATAATAAACGTGCCTACTATTTATGTAACAACCATATAATCTTACCGATCATATTAGATTTCCTATCTAATTTGGGAGTATTGAATATTCGATCATTCCAGTACGGATATTATATTGCATGCATCGCCGCGGGCGCATTATTTCAAGCTGTACAGATTTCCATTGATGCAAGTAACTTTGAAATGCAGCTACCAAAATTCTAAAGCTATCGCGATAATCCATGTAAATCCGTGGCTCTAATCCCGTTATTTCAATTTACGGTAACATTGAAAATATATACGCGTAAGTATCATCATTATTTTAGCTATAACGAGAACACCAAAGAGTATTAAATATATCTCTCTCTCTCTCTCTCTCTCTCTCTCTCTCTCTCTCTCTCTTCTCTCTCCTCTAATACCCTAATATTAATATTACTACTAATACTAGTATTAATACTAGTATCTAATACTCTTCTTTTACTTAAACGACTGGGGTAGAATGAACTTTTTATAGTTTTTATTCCATTCTTTTATTTTCTATCTTCCGTTTCATCCCAAAAATGTTAGTTCGATAAATGCGTATCGTCATAGCAACCATAACTGGAAACAAGCTGGTGAACCCAAAAGTCCCGACCCGAAACACGTACTATCTACTATCGAATCTCTCGCACGTGTGACATTGTCCACGACGGACGTTCGTCGACCTCTCTGACGTATTTTTTATTTCGTTATTTTCGGTCATTTTCTTTATGATTAACTCTAAAGATGAGTTTGGTCCCTTTACCTAAAGTGCAATGCAGTTTACCAAAAGCGAGGAAGTATCCCATTGACGTTCCCGGTACGGCAAATATATCTTACGGGCACAAGTTGCGCGAACGCAAAAGTTGCCGCATTGCAAAGCACCATGGTTCGGATAGATCTATCTTCGAAGGCGCAGTGGAGGAGGAGAAGAGGGAATACGACCAGTTACTTAAAAGTCTGGACTTCGAGAAAGAAACCGATCGGAAAATCAGGAACAAGAATCTTCGCCAACGAGTCCAACGAGGTATTTACGCGGACGTGATGTAGTTCCTTTTCTTTCTTTTTATTACATTTACACTTCTTAAGAAAACTTAAACTGAAGTAAAAGATAGATGAAGAAAATAAAATGTTTTTTTTTTTTTAAATCTGCGGACATTCTTGTCGTCGTATTTATGCATATAATTTGTTAATTCCTTGTATGATAGAGTAATGTTGGGTGTTAATAGATTTAATTTTGCACAATTAGATAATATATGTCTATTTAATCTTTTAGAATCAATTAATATCACATTTTTTAAGAATTCAGACAAAAATTTAATTAAATAGCTCCTCTCTCTCCCCCCCATTAATTTTTTATTTAATTTTAATCATCATGCATAAACGTATCATGAATGTTCGCTTGGATACGGCATTTAGCCGCCATTTTCCCTCGCGTAATGAGAGCCGCTGAACAGGGATAATTACCAGCCGTTAACACGGCAACGACTAATCTCCAGACATGTCGGCATATGAGGAGAATCTACAGGCGCGTAGGGAGAAACTGCGCGATCTCGTATCGAGCGAGGAGGCGAATCTAATGAGGGAGATCACGGAGGTAGCGCGGCAGGATGAGTGCGCCCGATTCGAAGAGAAGCTCGCGAGAATCGAGGAATTGAGGAAGCGGCACGAGGAGGAGCACGAGGCGACGGTGGCCGCCAAACAGATGCAACGGTATCTAGCCTCGTGTCCGGATATCAAGCAAGAATTGTCGAGAAGATCCGCGATCGATGCGAAGCAATGTAACGTGGCGCAGATGGCGAGCAACGAGGCGAGGAGATTAGCGGAGAAGGAACTGGACGGTGTCTGGCACGAGATAATGCTGCGGGATACCGAGGGGAGGAGGCACAAAGAGACGGAGGAGTCGGAAAGACGAGCCCTGGCCAAGCAAGAAACGGTGTCCACTTTAGCCCAGCAAGTGGTGGACAAGTTGGCGCAGGAAGACGAGAAGAAGCGGGTCGAGAGGGACGAGCGGCAGCATCTGGAGCGGTTATGCGAGGATATGCGTCGAGCGGAGTTAAGGGATCTCGAGATAGAAAGGCAAAAGCGGGAAAAGTTGAAGGAGGAACTCGAGGAGCAGATTCTAACGACGAGGAAGTTCCTCGCCGAACGTGCCCGCGAGGAAACGATGGTGGATCGCGAGCTCAGAATGCTGGCCGAGGAGGAACTGGCCAGGGAGAAGGCTCGCGCGAAACAGGACACCGCGGCCCTTCGCGCGGAGTTAGACTCCTATCTCGAGTATTTGGAAAACTTGCAGCGGGAGGAGGTCAAACGGGATCTCGAGGTGGAGGCCATCGTTCGGCGATCGCACGAGGACATCGAGGCGAGACGTGAAGTCGCACGGAAGAAATTCAAGGAAGCTCGCCGGCGCGCCGCGCAGGAAGTCCTTCGAGATCAGGAGGAACAGCTGAAGGCGCGGCAGGAGGCAGAGAAGCGGGAACAACGGCTGAAGATGGTGGAGCGGGAGGCGCTCGAGAGGCAGATCGAGATGGATGCCGACTTGGCCGCGACGGAGCAGAAAGAGAACAGACAAAAGGCGCTTCGTTACGGGCTGGAGCTCGAGGAGCAGCGGAGATGCGTCGAGACGACGAGACGTCACGAATTGGAGGAGGAACGACGGTACCGCCAGGCCGAGATGAAGAAGCAAGAGGAGGAATATCGGAGGCTCGCGGACAAGCTGTTGAACGCTTCCGAGAGCATTACGCCGCATCCGTTTAAAGCCCTGCTAAAGGAGAGCCTGAAGGAGTCCCCCTCCTGAAGGAGAAGGAAGGACGTTGTTACTGTCCTCCAACTTTAACTTCCGCGTAACTGACATGCTGATAAGTTACCAGGTGTACCTTTTGTAAGTTACTTCTCCGACTTGTCGGTATGGGGAGATCATGTATAAAGGACCAGGCAGACTATTGATTAATCAATCAATCAATCAGCGAGCGACCATTAAATCCGTGACGATAGAGATATGAGATAATTGGTAGAAATTAGGATATCAAGAAGATTTTGACGGGAGATCTTAACTTTTTATATATAGAAAAATATAAAAATTATGTGTAACTGGTCATATAATTCGTACTCATATTATAAAAATGTTAATGTAAGAGATGTAACTTATAAAATAGATAAAGTAGATATGACATTTTTATCCTTTTTTCCATATTTCTTTCTATAACTGTATAGAATAATATAATTATATATTTTTTATTGAGAACACATTAAATAGTTTCAATATTCTTCTTTAACGACTAATTAAATGGTGTATTCAAATGGTGTAAAACTTAATTGGTTGATAAACGTTAATCAATCGTTTAGTCACCAATGCATTTATCTAGATATCCTGTTACATATAATCTTTCATATAATCTTTTTGATATAAAAAAAATATATATATGTAACTGCAATTTACGCAGCACTTTTATTTTATTTTATTATGTACAAATTTATATTTAATAGCAACATTGCAGGTGCGTCATCATAAAAATCATTAGTAAAGAATCGATAGTATTCGTAATCATGTCTATTTACTTTTAATAAAACTAAATTGTAGAATATGCTCGCAATAAATACAATTGCCTGATATAAATATCACTTTTATCGCCTCTGTCGTTTATTTGATAAATATATCTTTATGATATTGTATGAAACAAAATTGCAAGTAATTTAATAAATGCTACATTTCTGTATATCTATTTCGAAATATAGATTAAAATTAGAGAAAAGAAATATTTGCGTTATTGATCAACTTATTTAATGACTATGCCGCGCAGGATCGGAAATAATATCGAAATGCAATTCTTCTCTTCGCGCGCGACTGTGCCGATCGGAAAAAATGCCTCTCATCCGTATAATTCGACCTGCAGTTGGCGCTCGTACCAAAGAGCTCCGGGCTCTTCTCTCAATGTTCTCCGATTCTACCATCCGTCGGATGCTGCAGGATCCAGCAACGTGGGCTACTGAAGCGGTACGTGTTTATCGACGGAAACGTAGCGGCTTAACGCACGGGGATCGGACAGCAACAATTAATATCAAAATCTCATTGTTCGTCTCGAAGGAGATTCCACGCGTACACGTGGTGTTCCTGATAATTCCGCACGTCTTTATATGACAACGAAAATTACGATGGGGGGCTTAAACGGACGCGACTACTGTCGCGTATTATGGGATACTTTGCGCGACGTGGCACGATGTAACACCCCCCCCCCCTGATCTCCCCCGAATGAAACGTACATATATTACATTAAAATGCGCGCCGCGCATTGAATCGAGATTTACGCTGTAATTGTGTTCGCGCGCGTGTGATAGCCGGCGCTTAAATAAATCTTCGTTAAATGCAGACAGCCGAGATCACGTTTCGTCGGTTTGCGACGCTTTGGATGGAGGGCTAAGAAAAATTCCCCTGCCAAATATTTCCGACGTGATAACTGACTTTATAAAAATAACGCGATCCGACCGCGATTATATTCGACGACGCATTATTGTTTCCTAAATAAAAGCGAATTCAATTTTATAAAACGTCGCATCGTAAATATCAATTTTTTTTCAAAACTGGACACACAAAGCAAGGTAATAAAATTTAAAACACGCTGCTCGCAATTCAGAAAGTCCCTCCGTTCAGGCTTGTTTAAGTAAGAATCGCGCCTCGCCGATAACAGCGAACCGATATCCGCCTCTCGTTTTTTTCCTTCAGCGCGATTTCACCCGGAAGCCCGGGAGTACCAGCCGATCCTTTTCCCGCGTCGTCAAGCATAGCCACTTGGCTAGTGCTCGTTGCGTGTTTCCCGAGCGATGTGGGTGCGTGCGTGTATGAATACGCACGTCAGCTTAATGCTGTAGATGCTGTAGACGGCCTGTTCGTGATTGATCGAACGCTGCTGGCTAGACAGCGCAGTTTGTCTCGGGATTCACCCTCGGAGGTTGGAGGGTTGGTTGGCTTGGCCTGCCGCGCCTACTGATTGACTCGGGCTTTTGAGATTCGCGCAAAAGGTCGCCGAAATCCTGATGATCGAAGTCGAGTCAGGTCGCGCCGGAGGCGAGTGCCCGTCGTCGTCGTCGTACCGATTTTTTCCCTTTCCCGACGAATTATTTCACTTGGTTGGCCTGAAGACAGGGGGTGCACTTGCGCGCGCGTATACGGCGATTATCGGCGGACAAGGCTAGTCAGAGGACAGAGGGAAGGCGGAGGGCAAAGGGGAGTCGTCGGGGTTGACGAAGAAGGCGAGGAGCCAGAAGACAGAAGGAAAGACAGAAGAGACCAACGAGGGCACGAAGAGAGAAGAGAGCGAGGAAGAGTGAAAGAGACGAGTGGAAACGGAGAGGGTTGCGCTGCTGCAAGAGAGCGAATGGACTCTGCCTCCAGGGATGTTCTTTTGACAGTCATGTCGCTGTCGTCTCCTAAGGTCCCCCGGCGGCATTGCATTAATCTTCTTCTTCCGACCCCGCCTTATTGAAAATTCTACAGAGCGCTTCACAGTTTTTGCCGCGGACGTCTTTTATACTCCACTACCGCCGCGCCTCTCTCCCACTCTCCCTCCCTCCCTCCCGCCGCTCGCTCCCGCGCTCCAGCGCCGAGCATCCCCCTGGATGAGGGCGAGCCGCCCTCGCGCTACGCTTCGTCGTGCGTCTCGTCATCCGGGAGACGGAGAGGAGAGCGGCCCTTGCCCGGTCTCCCCATACGGCGCTACGTTACGACTACGTCGCTGGTATCCGTCGACGCGGACGCGTCCAAGCTTCAAGGCACAATGATCGATAAGGTTATCAATCACCGCATCGGTAAGTCTCTCCAGTCCCCTACACCTCCGGCGGTGGTCGCGTTCAACGCCCACAATGCCCACACGCGTATTCCGCACACCTCGGTGACCGCGAATGCCTGCCGCTGGAAATGCGCGCATCCGTCTCCCGATAAACGCGTCTGTCAGACGCGGGGGAGAGTCGCCCGCGGACGGGACTCCGCGAGAGGAAATGTTGGGATTTCGATTGCGCGAGGGGGGCCGTCGAGAATCATCGGGATTAATTCATTTTGTCGCGATGCCGTCCGCGATATACGAGCAACCTAACCTGACCTAACTTAAACCGGCGAGGAAAGGGTTCGATGTACGCGATGGCACGGTATGAGGGTACGCTTGATGGGAATTAGCGAGCGATAAGTACCGATACTCCTCGAAGCGGATAGGTGCTGTTTGCATGGCGAAGTGGTGCGAAAGCGGACTATTTATCGGCTTTTCATTCAGTATCGTTTAAAATCGCCGGCGTTAAATTGATTTTAATGCTAGATTAGGCAGCCAATGGGAATATTAACTCGATAATGCGTATTGCTGCTGTAATTAGCTATAAAGTTAATATATTCTTAAAGCGAAAGTTAAAAAGGACAGCTGTGTACTGTTGACAAACAGACGCGTTATAACATTGTATGCATTTAAATTGTTAATAATAAGGAAAATTTATAATTCTGTTTAAAAGATTTTTTTTTTAAACATTGAAAATTATTAGAAAAAAAGTAGTCGAAAAGAACAATATAAAATAATTTATATATTTTGACCGTGCAAATTTATTCATTTATGATATCGTCGTTGTTTTTCTACTACAAAGCGGTTGTATATTTTTTCTCATTGAAGGAAAAAATAAATTTTGCTGCATTATTCTGCAATCAATAACACAACGTAATCAATATTCTTCACTTTTTAAAAATTCAACTTCATATACAGTTAGGACATTTTACTTTTGTTTGAAGAAGAGAATGTATAATAATTATTATTATGTTAATTAATTATTATTTACAATTTTGAATCGCTTATACTGTTTAAAGTATCTAATAGTGAAAAAGAGAAATAATTAATAGATTCACTGAATAATCAATAATAGTACCTATAATTTAACTGAACATACTTGTACTATTAATTACACGTTACGATCCAACAAAAAGCGATTGCGAGCGCACAGAGAGAATTACTTTGTAATTTTAGTCGTGGAATTTGCAGTAACGAAATTCGACGTGTGTAGCTTTAACCCATTTTAGTCAAGAATTCAAAGTATCAATTTCTTACGAAGTAGATTGAGAAAACTTTCTTCTTTACTTTTAATCAGAAAAGTTTGAAAAATCCGAACAACCCTCGGAACCGTCGGGGCGTAAAGCACACCGAAAGGGTTAATTAATAAACGCAACGCGTCGAACTCCCGCGAGTCGATGGCGTCCGTGGAAGTCGACGAGCGTGGAGCGTGTCCCGGCTATTTTTAGAAAAAGTTTTTCAAATTTTCCTTCTTTCCCCCCCCCTTTTTTTTCCCTGAAAGCTCCGCAGGAAGCATTAGTACACTCGGAGGCGTGTCATATCCTATCATCAGCGACGTAGATTAATGTTACGCCGCCGTGGTCGCGCGCGGCGGCGGCGGAGATTGTCGCGCTTTTCACAGGGATTCCTGTATTTATGATGATAAGCCTGATTTCAACAACCTCGTCGCGGTGCGGGTGCGCCATAGAAATTTCGATAAAATACACGCGACAATAAAATGATTCTCGTGTACGGTTCTCGTTCACCGGCCCCGACGACGGTGAATCGTCATGACACCGCCAGGGGAGAAGATGATTTATTGCGCGCAACCGGCAGTCCATCGGGTACACTGATAGGCAGGAAATAGTCACGGCTCTAATGTAAGATTAGGGCAGGCTTAAGCCCAGCTTAATTTGAGGGTTTTCCTCTGCGAACCGCCTGGAGCTGATACCCCGTGATACCCCGCGAATCGGCAAAAGCCGGTGTAATTTTTCTACTTAAAGAGAGATGTATTTTTTCTCCCCAGAAAAGAAAGGAAAATCTTGCACTTTATGTATTTCATCTCTCTTGAAGAAGAGAATTGTATCGAATTGTCTGCTTTATAACGCATTATGTAAATATTGTAAATAATTACATGTGAGCTACAGAAATATACTTACGCTGATTTAAGTGCGAACCGGGTAATTATATAAGTACGCAAGTATTTAGATTTAATCAAGGTAATTCGCGATGATTCTCGAAATAGCCAGCTATTTATCACCGTCATGTTTACTCACTCATAATTAACCGCTTTTAAAATGTTTTTAATAATTTAAATATTCTGCATTACACACACGCATGTTTTATATGTTTAATTTATTTATGTCTCTTATATATTATTAAAGCTAAAGAGAACGTGCTTCTCTCTCTCATATACTTGTGAACATTATATCTTAAGTTACCGGCATGCACTTAGGGAAATTCGACACCCACATATTGAAGTAAACTTTACAACGCGTATATCACAAATTATGCATTCAAAGTCGAGTAAAACTCACATCGCGTAAATCCCGTATCTACTTTCAATATCTAAGATATTTGTTTAAGAGAACTACGCGCACTTTTTGTTTCCAAAATTAATTCTCCTGGCGCGCAACGTAGAGCGAGATTTTCTATTCTCAAAACTGTCGGAGGGAGAGACCCGACCGCACTATCAACCGCAAATTCCCTCATAGTGCGCCCGCGAATACTAAAGTGCGACAGAGTGCGTCAGAATGCGTGCATGCAGAAGTGCACGCGTCGGTGGACAATTCGTGATTGCAGGCATGTGTCGGCGACTTGATGGTTCGCACGGGTTCATGAGGACGGCCAGCAAGCCAAATGGTAATTTGAGGTTTCGAGTTAGTTAAACATAGCGGCAGGAGCGTGCAAATTCAGTCGCTGTTTAAAAAAGTGGACGGAATATTTTCGACCGTCCTTCGATTAGACATGTACGCCGGCTGACACAACAAGTGACAGCCTTGTTGAAAGCATTATTTTTCGTTATTTACAGCGTCGAATTTAGACTCGTAGATATGTAGAGCAAGAGACCGTGTTCTACGCTTATTAAACATATCCGTAACATATCATAAAATCGATATTTAAAACCGTCAGAAAATTCAACGGCTATCTGGGCAAAACTGTAAAACGTGTATTTTGCATTTCGTTGTTGTTATGTTATAGCTGCACGAGCAATAATTGCATATTTACGAATTAAATATTAATATCAACTCAATAAATACGTATATCAATCCGTATTTTAATAATATTTTCTTTTCTCATATAATTATGCTAGAATCAATTACGAAACATTTTGTTAGTACACCGTTTTCAGAAAAAGAGAAAGGCCGGTATTCATAGTCGGTTCTTATATTTGAGACCGTCTTAAGTAATATCTTAAGATGCTAATACGGCTCTGTGATTGGTTAACGACATCTTAAGATTGTACTTAAGACGGTCTTAAATATAAGAACCGACTATGAATACCGGCCAAAGAAAGTTTCCGCTAATATTATATTACATAATATTATCGCAAAGATTGACACAATCGATTTAAGGCACAAGTAAAACAAAAAACACGCACTTAAAAACAAAGAGAACACTGCAAGTTCAGTTAATAACATTACCGAGGCCGTTAATGAAAATACAACCGGTAAGCCAGTTCTCTCGAGAAACATAAACGTTTCGCTTGATCCGCCGACGGCGCGTTCGCGTTGAGAAAATACGCGGTTCGTGCCGGTAACGTAAGTGGTGAACACGCGTGAAACGACAAAGCACGGCGGTCGATCGCGGTTGCGCATTTGCACTAGGCTAACCTGAGCCTGATCGAAGCTAACCGGCCGAAATTCCGTTCCGACATACGTACGATATGGACACACGCCCTGCGCGTAACGATAACGGATTTACGATGATCGTCACGATCGGTAATATCGATCGGGGAAACGTCTCAGGGGGGAAAAAAACACGAAAAACCTCTCTTGCACTTCCATCGATCGATCGACGGATCGCTGTACGATCGCACGAATTTCCGGTGACGGGAAATCGACCGGGCGAACCGGTCACCTCCACTTTGCTCGCGTAATCGGACCGGCCGACGCAATTACAACAGCCAGATTAGAGCGCTGACTTGGCAACGGCCGGCGACAGAGACGACCGCCGTTCCTCCCGGTCTCCGTTGGATAAATTTTCAATACGCACGGGCACAACCCGAAATCGATTTTCTTTTTCGGCCGGGCGCGCACCGCCAACGCGCCACGCCGCGCTGGGAATAAATTCGTGATTAACGGTCGCGGCGCTGGCGCTGGCTCTGTCGAGGACGTACCGTTACGATCACCGGGGTGGCAGGCTGCGACGGGGAATCGGGGGCGGTAGCCGTACGCTTCCGACATTCTATTTACCGGAAAGACGGCGATATTATGCAATCGATGGGAATGCCAGGCTACACACATGCACGCGCGCATAAAGAGTCCCCTCGAGGAGACATCGGCCGGCGACGTGAAGGGCAGAAGAAGCGCCGGGGACAGGATGGAGGGCTTGTGCACGCTCTCGGTTCTATGCACGCTCCATCTGCCGCGTGTGCGACGTGGGCGGTGTCGAACTCGCGGCCGGTGTTGTTAAGGATATGATATTAATTCCTGGAATGCTAAGCCGAGAGACCGTCGGCACGCCCGGTTTGCAGATTCAAACGTTCGATCATTGTTCGCTGGTCCATTCTTTGCTTATTGCAAACCAATTTTGTCATTCCCTATCGCGATGTTATTAATAGACAGAATTTTTTTTTTTTAAATAAAAGGCAAGGCTTTTAATTGGTTTGACATATTGAATGTTTTCAATTAGTTTTTATTTTACGCTGTATTTTACGTTGTATTAGTTTTAATTTTTAAATAAAACGATTGTTAAAACAAAACGACGCTGATGAAAACCTGTCTACACAGTACTGTAAATTATTTTTATATGGCATCATTTTCCTATTTCTTTATCTAGAGAGAATTTTGTAAATTTGTTTCTCACTCTTGGAGGCCTCTACAATAAATATCTGAATTCTGATCTTGATTTAATAAAAATATAGGTAGGTATATACATTTGATCTTAACGATTGCAGCATTGATTTTACTTTTTAATACTCATTTGCCTTCTTAATGACTGAAAAAAACGTAAAATAATACAATTATACATGTAATAATATAGATTGTGTATTTCTCTAGATTAAAAATTGGCTGCATATCTTTTCCGATACTTTAGTGCCCGCGCTATATGGTCGGATTTGATTTCTTTGCAGGGTTAACAACCTCGGTCGCGGGACGCGATGAACCTTTCGGTATAAGGAGAGTAGGATCCCCGCTATCTTCCCTTCTTCCTTTCTCATAGTGAGTTATAGAAACAGTTTGCGGTATCGCGCTCCGTCGTTTCGGCGGGCGCCCGCCACCATATAGACGATGCCCTTATATATTCGAGCAATATTGCACCGATATTGCATCCTGTAACCCCTTCAGACTCCGCCGCGTCCGATGCTACATATGGGGAATGGATAGGGAGGCGGATAGCGGGTCGGAGGGTACCATTATTTGCTTCGATACATTGCTGACTTTACGTAGACGATCGTGGCCGCTGATCGTATGGGTGAAAATTTCAAGGAGAGTGGACGAAAAGAGAGCGAGTGACTCATTTCAAAGAAACGTTCTTAATTTTACTGCTCTAAGCGATATATACATATGTGTAATAATCATGAAACGTATGTATACAAGCATTAATTCTTCCGTTGAAAATGTGTTGAAAATGTGTTGAAAATGTGTTGTTGAAATTTAGGAAATAAGTAGACGCTAGGGATTAAAATTTTCAATTTCGTCTCTAATTACGCGACATGTTAATGCGCGTGTTGGATGAAAATGTGAATGCTCAATTTACAGTTGCGAGCAACTGTTTTGACAATACTTGTTGTATATAATTATCATATTGTTATAATTGTCAGAGAATTATTATATTATTATTATACGTATTATATATCGTGTTACCGTAATTATTTTGCGAAACATGCGGTCTATTGTTAGAGCAGACGCGAACGATATGATACGATTGCGCGGATAACGGTGCCCGTTGCGGTAATCCGCTAATCAGCAGTCCCTTTCGTATCTTCCTAAAACTGCGCGATAACGTTTTTTCCCGGCAAAAAAAACGGCCGTAGTCGTAGTCCTCTAATTAACACGGGAGAACGCGAGCCGAAAAATTACATTCCTTCTCCAATCTGTCCGCGGCGAGACACCAACCGCCGTCGAGAAACTGGCCGCCTCAATTAAGATATCGCCAAGCTTAATGCTCCAACTCTCATTCCGCGACAGTAATCCGCGGGGATTCGGCGAAACGCTCGCCGCGCCCGCGCCTCCGAGTTTCTCGCGAGCGAGTGAGTGCAGGAAGCAAAGGCAAAAGAAAAAAAAACAGAAAAAAGAAAGGAAACAGAGAGGAGAGGATTAGCAGAAAGATGGCCATATACCGCGGGTGCGCGCGATACCGATGTACCTTAATTACCGAGAGGGGGTCCGGACCGGGGGGGCGACCGCCGCGTCGGGGATTCGGGTTATCTTATCCGGGCTCAGTCAGTATCGAGTCCGATGCTCCCCGCCGTCGGCGTTATTAGCATAACATAAGACTGGGGTTCAACACGCTGCGTGGGCGGCGCGCGCGGACCCTAAGACGACGAGGACAACCGATAGGGACGGGGACGGGGACGGGGACGACGACGACGACGACGACGAACAGGAACGGGCGTGGGGTACACGAGCTCCGGGCTCCGGGATCTCGACGCATCCGGATATCACGCCGCGCTGTTCAGATGCGATACTCGATTCGCGAGGAGGGGCCGCGCGGGCCCCTCTCTGCGCAGACCCCCCGCGTCCTTCGCCCCCCGGCGATGTCGCTTTAATCCCATCGGTCGCCCTCTCAGCGTATGCATGGCCATGCATTATTCAAGCAACGACGAGCGGCGGCGCGGCGACGATCGTCGCTTATCCGAAGGAGGGCAACGCGACGGCCCTAAATGTTCGATTTTTACGTCCCCCCGAGGTGCGGTACCCCCATCCACCGTATTGGATCGTGGGCATTGTCCCGTGGGCCTTACTCGTAGGCGCCCCGAGATACGGCCCGAAAATTCGATGTTTTAATCCCGCGCCACCGGTTCGATCGGGTGCACACGAATACTTATGCATTCCGTGCTTCTCGCTTCATGTATTAGCGTTTTTTTTTTATTTAGAGAACTGTTCTGTCACAATGCGGACAATTTGAATCACAGATAGTCCAATTCTCTCTTTCTCTCTCTTTCTCTTTCACCTATCTCCATAGCTAAAGTTTGCTTTGCACAAATGAGAATTATTAATCAAAATTAACTCTCCGAAACTATAACAAACAAAATAAATAAAGTTAATTCGCTCGTTACAAGCTAAACTATAAACTAAAATCAAGGACGAGCATATAATAAACTTAGATGTTAAATATTAATTTATTCAATAACAAAAGAATAATTGAAAATTGTACATAACCGAACGTTTTTATTTTACTCAATCTTCATCGGGTGAATTACTTACAAAGTAATGTATCGAGAATTGATGTTGGAGCTCAGAATAAAATAATCAAGCGTAATTAGTGATGATATAGTAATATAGAGTGTCTGAATCAATGGCAAGTTCGGACTCATTGTCAGTAGTATGAAACAGTGAACAATAACTGTTTTCCTCCCACATATTATAAGTCAGTGAATAAAAAAGTGGTTATGTACAATGTTCAATCATTCTTTTATTATTGAATAAATTAATATTTAACACCTAGTTTATTATATGCTCGTCCTTGGCCTATGATTTAGCTTATAGATAAATAAAATAGTTGTCACGTCATTAAAGATCAAAGATTCACTCCTACTTTACGTCAAACCTTTTCGCGAAAGCATCAATGAAATATTCACGTTGTTTTATGCTCGCGCTTTTGTATAAACTCGACGGAGTTTAAGTGCATCTCCCAGGTATTCAAGAATATTGGAGAATATCCTCGCCTCCGACATGCTGTAAAACAGAAAGGTACATCTGAATGCCCTCTTCAGTACTTGGAATTAATTTGAAGATTAGAGATCTATCCTGAATCGAGTCCCGTTGTACAGCTCGTGCTCACGCCTGCAAACAACGTACGATTGTCGTTGACGAGCCCATAAAATCATCGCTATCTATGTCTGAAATCGCGTTGAACTCGATGTCGAAGCGCCGGTATACGATGTTCCGTGCTACGGTCCGCAAATTAATTAGGAAACGATCGCGACAGCGATTGCGTTATGTCGATGAAGCACGAGTGATCGAGCGCGATGCCTGCAACACGGCGACGAATTCTCGCGAGTCCGCCGCTATCGTCGCGCGAGGGGGGGGGGGGAGGAGAGGGGCTGCGGGACAGACAGATCTAGATATCCGACTTCGGGCTACAATCGATCGTAGGTAGGTAGGTGCGTGGTATCGAATCGCGTGAAACTATCATAAACGTGAATTACGCTTCATCGAGCGAGCTCGATTTAATTGTATCCATGGATATGCCGGCGTACTGTAAGACTGGTCCATCAGACGATGAGGAGAGGCACCGGGGAAGGGGAGGAAAAGGGAAACACGTGCATAATATTACGATCGGCAACGCACGATACTCAGCGGCAGGAAATTGCAATATCGATGAAACAGCCGGCAGATATCCGGGATGTTTAGCGCGGATTGCGCGGCGTGGACGTGATTTTGCGCGCGATAGTTTCTTCCCGCGCAATCACTTCTTTAATCCCGTAATAAAAGATCGTCATGCCAGTACCATCGAACTCCCAAGGTTGAAAAGAGGAAATAAATCATGCCGCTCGAAAATATTCTCATTCCTTCAGCATAATTTTAGCATCTACGGGGGAGAGAGCCTCCCTAGCACACCATGAAATGAGGCTAATATCTCATGTGTCGTCGACAACGAATTCATCGAATGTGCTTATTGTCTGTCGCAGGGAACTTATTGGCCTTCGCGAAAAATTCCTGGGGTATCCAGAAGTTCCTCGTGAGATAACCAATCAGTGCGTTCGACAAATTTGTCGCACGTCACGTGAAATATTGAGGATGCTCCCGTGCTGAAATCGCAAGGGTTGTATTTTGAGATAGCACAAAATCGTATAAAAGAGAAGAAAAGTTGTTTAATATCATTTCTATTTTCTTCAAATAACCAAACGTGTATTTATCAGGCGTCGTAATTCACTTAAAAAGATATATTCCTTTCGTTCTATCAATTTAACATTTCATGAGCGATCCACTCATATCTTGATCATTTCTGATGACAAACAACACGTGGATATCGTGTCGCACGTGTGCGGAGCATAATTTGCCAACGACTTGTTTGATTTCCCATCAAAACCGAGATAGAATCGTGACATAAAAGACTCGACGAGGCACGAAACGCTCCCTCTCTCTCTCTCTCTCTCTCTCTCTCTCGTGGTGATCTAGTTCTCCAATCAACTGGAAAACGACCATTGTACACGGTAGTTCCGTTTACAATTAGTCACTGCAGTTGAGGAGGTATGGTTGCGTCAATGTTCTGATGAATGCGATGCCATAATATTGTATATAGGACGCATTATGCAGAACGTACCGCACAGCCGCGAATATGAACTGCGAATTGTATAGAAAATTTATGCTCGAAACTGGACTGTTATTGTCGATCCGTTATAAAAATAATCATCACTTTATTTTAAACGAAAATACCAATATTTCGAGGTTGTATAATAATTAACAAAAAAATATATGGCGAAAGAAAAATCACGGATGACCTAAAACCATCTATGACACACAGATAATTAGCCTGACAAGCAAGTTGATTCATTAACGTGGACAAAAGTTAATTTCGTGAGGAACCGTCGTTTTTGTCGTTCAAGGAACGACAAAAATCGAGCAGCAAAGAGCACGATTTTGACGCACAAATTAAATGCCTCTGCGAGGGTCGATTCTCGTCGTCTCTCCGCCTTCACGTCGTTAGGGTCCCGGCGGCAACGAGGTAACATTTTCGGGAAATAAACCAAAAAACTCCGGCGCGACACGCCTAGGGCCCGGAGTTTAATTACTTCGACAGGGCAATTAGGCCTAACGAACGACACTTATGTCCTGGATAGTCCTACGTAATGAGTCACCTCCGATATTTATCTATTCTATCCGTTCCTGTCACCGGCTGTCCCTTTTTTCCTCCTCCCTCCCGCCCCCGCGCGTCGTGTACATACAACGACAGCTGAATTCTTGCCGCTTGATAGATGATAATGATAGATGGATTCGATGTAATATCAGCTGAATCTTTCGTCCTGGTATGATGGATAATAATGATTCGCGAGGTTGACGTATCATCGGCTGCAGCTTTTATTCGCGTGATAGATAACGCGCGCGCAGATAGGCGGCCGCGCGAACTTTTTCATCCGATCGAATCTCGCGACGACGATGGGAATCGGTTAATATAGACGCCTCCGATATGAAGCGAGCGAATATAATCGAGAGTTAACAAAGCGACCCTGATTCGACGCCAATTCTCCCGAGTCGGTCGGGGAGTAATCACACGTCCGCGATTGCCGCGCGCCAGTAATAATTAATCAACAACGATTGCGGGGAGAGCAATCGAAGACTCGTGTATCCTCAAGGATGTGTGACGCGACGCGCCAGGTTGCGCGCGATGGCGCCTATTAATCGTGCCATCCGCGCTTAATCCGACGGATGCGCGGATATTAATTTACGCCCCGGAGTAATTACGCGACCATAAACGATTCGGCAGCAGTAACTAACGTCGAAATAATGAATAATTGTCGCGTTGTTACATGCCGGGCACTAGCGCGCGCGCGCGCGCGCGAGCGTACGTAACGCGCGGGTCACGTGGAATGCTTGCAATTAAATCAATTAAGCGACCCTTCTGTTTAAACGGAAATGGATACTAATTTGCGCCCGGAGTAATTTCGCGACCGTAGACAAATAAGGGATAACTAACAACCGTCGTATTGACACGTTTCGCGAGGTACTTGACATCAAACGTGTCGAGGACCTGTAATGTTAAGTTACAACTGTAAGGTATCACATTTATTTCTCTTGCGTCTTTGTCGCGCGCTTATCAATAGCACAAATGGCACGTTAAATAAATCAAATAAGACTGTATTTGTCATACTTTAAGGTCGTCGATCGTCGCTCTGTTTTATGATCACGTGAACTTTTAGTACTCTCGATATCTCGTACACGCGATTAAGTTCGCTCGACAGATCTCGCACAAGCGATAACATACCGAAGGGAATTGTACCGAAGAATGCGAAATTCATTTTTCGCGCAAATATACTGCCACCGCTCGTTACGCGTTTCCGATCGATCATTATATTATATTCGCATGTGTACAGCTGCAGGCATATTATATCCATATTACTCGCGCTGTATACCCAATAAATTGTAATTGATAGCGGTGAAAATCAATATCGTGTTATCATCATTATCACTATCGCAACTCAAGCCAATAATTGGATTGTTATTCATCATAGAAAATTTAGTACATGATGTACTATAGGCTCGTCTTAATAATACGGCCGCGGCACAATAGACCTTCGCGTTTTACGCGCTTTTGCATGCAGTTTGCAACGCATAATGATATATTCGCGTTAGAAATAAATTGGGGGTGGGCTTCTCCTACAATGGAACGTAAAAATATAAATTACTCGCACGAACGACCTGGCTGAAAATGAAAAAAGGTACTTTCGGCGAGTGAATTTAAATCGCCCGTGGCCGACGCGGGAATCGGTCGTGACGCGATTTTTCCGCGTTAGAAAATTTCACCCTCGTATCCCCCGGTGTAACTTTTTGCGCGGCTCGGCACTAGACTTTTATGATCAGTCATCCTCCCCTCCGCAAATGTAGCGATACTAACTACTTTCATCATTTTTTTTCCCCTTTCCGCCCCCCTGCCGTCGCCGTTTTCATCCTTACACTTTTATGGTCCGCTTTAATATACGGCTCGATTATTCTTCGCCGTTATCCGGAAACTTCGACGAAAAGGATCCCATTAAGTGCAGGATCGGTTTGGTGTGGTATATCGAACGTGCAACAGTTCACTCTCTATCGGATCTTATTATCTAGTCCCAAGGATGAATGTACCGCGCTTCTTCGTCTCCTCGGTGCACCTCTTTCACGCGGGATTATCTGAACGTGGAATATATCACCGCGCGACAACGACAAACCCTCGAGGTCGTCCGTAGAGATCGAATGGCAATCAAATTTGGCTTAACGCTCGATAACTTCTGTGGCCATTAAATTTTAGTGTTACGACATCAGTGCGAATATCGACAACCTAAATCTATCTCGTAAATGGCGGAAACGCTCGCGTCTACGATTTCAGTTTTCATCTTTTGTAAGAGTTCTCGAGAAACGCGATCAGATTCATGACATTCGTTTCTCGTTGCCGCACATTTCGAACTCGCTGTTCCAGAGAAGCATAGAAAGAGAGAGAGAAAGAAAAGCAGTTAATTCCTACATTCTCTTAGCAGGTCGGTTTTTAACAAGGCGCAATTCATCGCCAAACCCGGCGGACTTCCAACACGCGATTTGAAATTAAATTTCATAACTTTAAAGTTGCGAAAAATGATCCGTCTCGGCACGGGTTCGCAGAGGGAGAACTTCAACCCGACACGTTTTCAATTACGCTACCTGCGCGCGATACAATGTATTTCGCTTTAATGTAATATAACGCGCCGATCTTTCTCGCAACCTCGAACACGGTGCTCGGTTATCATTAAGAACGAGAGAATCGCGATTTAATGCGGAAAAATGGGCCGCGCGAAACTCGGGCGATAATCTCATAGCGCAATCATTACTCTAACTTCTTTTCCCTTCCTTATTATACTATTGTTCATTATTTTTCGTTACATTTTTTATTAATTTAACTCGATATCATTCAATGTTACCGTTCGTTATACATGTTTCAGTATTTATTTGGATCCATTAAAATATACGAATAATCAAAGTAAAAATATTTATATTCACTCATATATATTGCAGTTGCGAAATTCGCTTGATTATTGCACATACGGTACATGTATCGTAGATAATGTTTCTATGGAAGACTAGTAACGCCTGTTAGTCGATGCTAAAACCCTCATTAAAATCGTAACAATTCCTCGTTCGCGATTAATTTCATACAGTACTCTAATTAAAATTACATCAAAAGCGCGAGCAGTTAGTTTCCGCAGTTGATAATTACTCGTTTTGAAATCGTTTAAGCCGCGTAAATGCGCTTTTCCTGTTTCCGCTCGCTAAAGCAAGTTCCATCATCGCCTCTTTATATTTTATCCTTTAACTTTTTGCATTAAAATTTTAGTACCTACGAGGTGAAAAATACTGTGAATACCACTTTAACTATCTAATACGACTTTGCTGAAGATGCAATATCTGTGTCCTGCCGTAAATTTTTTAACCACTTGAGAGCCTGCAAACGTCAGCCATTTTAGATTGTTACATCATGGAAGCGAGAAAACAACTTGTGCCACTTATATTCGCAAAAAAATACTCATTTGTTAATGACCAAACTGTTTCGGTTTAATAAAGTGGACTTTTAAAATGTAGCACAAGATTGCTAATTTGACATAAAAACGAATGTAGAACAATTAAATTTAACCACGAGTTTGGAAAGTCGATCTGGAACAAGAAACTCAGTTATATGATTTAAAAAATAATTTTGACGTTTATATCAAATATATGTCACGTTAATAATAATAGAGATTCTGATACATTTTATATGATTGCTTGAGTGAACACCTTAAGTGAAAAGTCGTTTATACGAGCATAAAGTGCAGGAATTATTCATGCACATCACTTCGTTTTTGATGTTACAATTCAGAATGGCGGACAATCCAAGATATTGCCAATTTTTAAAGGGTCACGGCGAGAATATTTCCGTTGTGATTTAAGATCGTCCTTACTTCACTCAACTATCGTCCACGGCGAAGCTTTTTAACGTTCGCGACAAAGGGCCGAGCGGGCACTTTTCCGTGATAAAGAATTCCGTGGAAGTTAAAGAGTGTCGAGGAGCGGGAGGTAGGAAGGAATCCGCGGCGAGAGAACGTAGGGACGCCGAAGGGGTCGGGGTCGACGCCACAAATTTGAGCTTAGAGTGATTAATCGCACGCTGTTCACCGTCCGCGCGCGCCGCGTTACCGGTGCACAATTACTTACACGGTGACGCGTAATATGCGAGTCGAGCGTTTCTCGCGTTATTATACACACCCTGCGCCGCCCGGTGTTTATTACCGTCGAGTCCCTCGTGTCACTCCGGCAGAAACACAAAAGAAACCCTATTAGCATTAGCCATGCAAACGATTTTTAAACCCGCTTTCAAGAGAGCCCGACGCCACGAGTGGAAAAAGAAAGAGAAAGAGAGAGCGAGAGAGAAAGAGAGAGAGAGTGAAGCGAGACGGATGGTAAAGAGAGAAACGGTGCTGAAAGACGAGTCCCCTAAGTTGTTTTTTTCCTCTTTTTCATGGAACCCCGCGTGAGGTTCGTTTTCCGAAGAAAATTGCCAGAGAATGCACGTTCGCGCACAGGCGTTCTCGCGCCGAGCCGAGCGTTCCGCGCGCGCCGCACACACACGCCAATCTCTAATCTCATTTTCCTCTAAAAGGAAGCTCTGGACGTTATATTCCCCCCCCCCCCCCGCTCCTCGTACACATCTTTAAACACGACCGCCTACAGCGCGCCGCGATCATGTATTATGCATTTGCCACCCCGAACATGCGCGCGCGCCCGCGCGCGTCCGTACGCGCTTATACGATGAGAGCAGCCGCGCGCGCGCGCGCGCGGTGCTCTGGTGAGAGTACTATGTCGAGGGCGCGTTCAACGCGCGTGTTCACAACGCCCGCATCCGAACGAGAGGGAACAAGACACGCGCGAGGTTCCGGCGATTTTCCACTTTCGGCGCGAGGGTCTCTCCCGGTGAATCTATAGTTCCCTTTGAATCTCGAATCGCGACTGAATTTTTTACCTTCCCTCCACGGAGCTCGCGACCGCTCGGATTTGGGTTCGACGTAAATATTCGAATGGATTATCCATTTTGAATCGCGCACACGGTGGATCGCAGCGACGACGCGGATCTGGAAGGAATTTGTTCCCTTGTTACAATTCACGACCGCGCTGCATGGCGGAGTGCAGTGTGGCCTTCTCTCTCTTAACTCTCGTAAAGTTCGCTCGATTTCGATTTTATATACGAAAGACGTGACAAAGCATACACTTATTCGATACTCGAATCGAGTTTTGCGATAGAGCAGTAATTTGCACACTGGATACTCTTTCACTTCAGCCTATGAGCTGCTTTCAATCGAAGATTCCTAAACTGATTACGAATTTACAGTTTGTCTCTCCTCAGTCCGCCGATAACTCGCGTCGTTTATCGTTTTGCCGCGCGCGCATTATCCACACTTGCGAATTCAAATTCTGCCGCAGGGCCACGAATTAATTTTCCATTATGCGCCTCGCGCGCATTGTTCCCGCCGCCGCCGCCGCTAATCCGCCCCCTTGAATCCCTCGCGCCGCGAGACCCCACGTTCCAAGTCGCGATGCACATTCATCACGAATACATCCGCGCGAGATTCAGCCCGAAATAACGGCAAATTATATGCAACGAAGTCACGGCAGCTGACTTTCGAAGTGCCAGGCTTCCCCCCCCCCCCCGAGTAGCTGTCCGCGACTACTCCCGCCTGGGTCCCTGGGGCATGGGCGAGTTTCCCAGCTCCGGGGTCACTTCGCCCGAGATGTTCTAATGCTATCACGGACGTGCGTTGGGGACGAGAGCGGAATCAAAAAACAGCGCCGGGGCCCTGGCGGGTACGACATCGTGACGCGACGCGACGAGTCGTGGCCGTGCCCTGAGAGCACCCCAGGGCGCATCAAAAGTTCCGAGGAGGAGGTATAAATGTGCTTAAAAGAACTTTCCGCCGCTCGCGCGCGCTTTGTTCGCCGTCTCTCCTGCAGAGATTGTCTACAAAACGGCTCCTGGCAGGTATCTCGGGGAGCCCGGACGGACTCCGCGCGCAGTTTTCCACGTAATAAGCGCGATCGCGTTACGTCCTTTGTGTACATTAAGCGTATTCTTTTCGTGTTGCACTCGTGTATTCTTTTCTTCGAGGCGCGCGTATATCCGTCAATGTATTTGCTTTCTCTCCTTTTTTTTTTCTTTCGATTAAATTTATTCCGAATGGGCGGCAGATGGGGGACCGTTGTTGCAAGAACGTGGGAACAGTGCAACGCCGAATGACAATTTGAACCGAGTATTTACCGAGATGCGGAAGGTGCACAGCTTCTCTCGGAATGCGAGGGTACGTAAAAAGATCATTTCTCAACTATGTTCGCCAAGTTATTAAGTTAGCGGACACGCGGACAATGGTTGAGAGCGACTATGAAATACCTGACCTGTTAAACACTTGCTAACAACGCAAACTGAACCGTAACAGAATCTCTGAATCAATCGTCTATTTGTCTATTAAATAGTTCGAAGAATTAATATTATTTCGTTTGCGATTTCGATGGAAACTCGCTCTTTGCCCGCGCAAACACGCGCACGCACAGAATTGCAATTTGTTTCGCGAAAATAAATTAATCGACGATACGTGCATATACATTCGTTTGTAGAATCCGCCAGGCGGATTATTTAAACGGAACGAACGAATTCGCTTACGCGAATGCAGCTACGTCTTTCCCTTTATTTTTATTATTTTATTTCTGCGCGATCTCAACCACCGGCGCATCGTAATAACGTAGCCGCGGTACACGAGAGTGGGCGAAAATTCCTCGATACTTTTAACAGCGCTTCCGCGTGCGCTCTCGCCGCACGACGGCTCAATTCCGTTCTGATGCACAAGCGCGCATCCTTTCTGTACTCATTTTACGAGTGACATGAGGTCATTTTGCACAAGGTCAATTTTTTTATGCCACCGAGCCCGCCCAGGAAAATTTCATCGCGTCTGCTCGCTCTCTCGCGTCGTATTTCGTCGTCCGACTCGAGCGATGTAAAAGGAGTTGCTTCATTGATCGGTTTCTGGCGACACACTGTTTCTATAACGGCTATTGTATAAAACGACGAATGAAGAAGCAAGCGGATTTCTTTAAGAAATTCTACTCCTGCGGAAGATGAGTTCTTCTACCGATGAACTAAAAATTGTTGCTGCAAAATAAGTACAACTATTCTTTTTGTTATTACTTTGAAAAACACAACGAAGTTAATGAATAACACGTGTGTGTGTGTGTGTGTGTGTGTGTGTGTGTGTCTGTTATTTAAAATAATTTTTCCACCTTCCTCATTTCATATGTTTTCCTCATTCGAGCAAATAATATGCCTGAAAAAGAAAAGTTCGTGGAAGTTTTGACCTGTTTTTCCATCGGAAAATAATTGTATAATTAACGAATAATGAGAAATTATGCAAAAAACTTTATCACTAGTAAAAAGGTTACGCGCGTAAAAACAGGTCAATCCAATAAAACTGAATAAATGAATTTCTGTAGGTATACGTATCTACACACGCGCGCGCGCGCACACGCGCACAGTTGCATTTTTACGCTAGCCTGAAAGGTATTGCTTATAGATTAATTTGTTTCGCTTATTGCCGTTTGCGTTCCGTAGCAGAACGAAATACAATCGCGTTGGGACACATTTTTCAATTTGCGGTGGAGTGAAAAACGATATTTAACTTTCGCCGGGACTGGGGAAGCTCGTGTTAATCGACATCGCGTTACCCGATCATTCGGCGTCGCGTGGGCGCGCGCACGTCAACGGGAGTCCCCGGATCTTTTACGACCGATTCTCGCGCCGTTTTTCGCTCGCGCTTTTGTAGAACCAAAAGCGTCGTGCCGCAAATTCCGGTTTGTACACAGCGAAATTCTATTTATAAAGTGGTGCAGGGCGCGCTTTAAATTAAATTCGATCTCGGGTAGCCCGATGCACGAGTAGGCCGGCGAGGCCTCGTCAGGGCCGACCGTGCTGCACGTGGCAACAACGCTCGGCTTTACCGAACGGATTATTCCACCCTAAATCGTGTTTTCGGCTGGAACGTCGCCCTGACATTGGCATTCGTTGCCGTTGGTTGCCGCCCGAGGTAGGCGGAGGACACCTGCGTGGGCCGAAGGGTTCCGGTCCCCTCTTGTCTCTCCTCTCTCTCTCTCTCTCTCTCTCTCTCTCTCTCTCTCTCTCTCGATATCTGTCCCCCTTCTCTACCAGTCCTTTGTTGCCTGATATTTGTTTTTTCCCTAATGTTGCCGTCCGCTGCCGGCTGACAGCGAACGAGATTCAACCGTTGTTCCTACGCCCAGGTTCCAGATCACTCCTGCCGACAACTCGTTCCCGCCGACCTGCTCGATCTTTTTCCCTCCGAGTTAACGAGTTTCGTAATTTTTCCAGCGTTAACATCGAAAGGGCGGAGAGACGTCCGAGTGTCCCACGCAGTCGCGAGGGCTCTCATCTTCGGAGAGTGTCCTCGTTCCCGCCGGGGAACGAATGAATCGCGACATGTCAGCAGGAGAACGCAAGAACGGCGGCGCGTGTCAGCTTAGCGTAATTTACGATTCGCAAAAGAGAACGGATATCGGTGCGACATGTTAATCGTAGTTTTAAATTAAACATGATGACGACGATGTGACTATCCTTTCGTAGAACATGTGCCGTCATGATTGCGGCAAGCGGCGTACGAGGAAACAAGCTTGCACTGTTTCGCAATTTTTCACAACAATGTGTAAAAATCTATAATATCGCGCGCGTTCCTCGAATTTTATCGAATAACTCTTGTTTATACCGAGTACACGATAAAATTAATATGTTCTATCGTGTTCAAACTTTTTATGAATATAATACAACAACACCAGATCTGTCTCCGATTTTTCCTCTTTCCGATCTGCCGCCGCTCTCTACATTATTCTTTATTTCACGTAGCCCATCACACACATCTTCGTTTATCATTATTTATTTTTATAAATTCTCAGACTTATCCGACTTTTACTGTTTATTCATTTATGTATTTACAGTTTTTAATATTTGTAATTCTTTTTCTTCTAATAAAGTTATTATTATTTTTATATAAAAAGGAAACTACGTTTTTATATCAGAAATCGAGTAATATCTCAAAAATCTGAAAACAGAATAAATATCTTAAATTATTAGAAAAACGCACTCAGAGAGAGAATCGGCAGTCATGCGCAGCCATGCCGTAAGAATAATCTGCATGCGTTGCATTCTGCAGATCTACAAAATGTGCGCCGTTTATTTCACAAACCCTTTATTCTACACCGACGCAATGCGCCATACGAGGTGCAACGCGCCGTGCCCTCCTCGCGGCGCATGTCGTCGGATAGCCGCAGAATTTTGAAACTGCCCCGACTCGAGTCTCGCCGCTATACCGCCAAGCTAGTGGCATTTTCCAGATACCCGTATGCGGCAATGCACGATAAAGTCGTGTGCGTCGCGTTCCTCGTATCAAAACTGCGTGCAATTTGATAGGATATGTAAAGATCCTCGCGGTTTGCGCTTGGGAATGCTCCGTGACTCGCGACTTTGCCGCTGCAACCTCCTCTTTCTTTTTTCACCCCTTTTTCAATTTCTGGAAGAAGACTTCTCGCCGCTGCTACGCGAACGAAATGACGTAATGAAATTTCGAAACTTCCATCGTGAATCCGCGTGAATCGGTGTTCCGGTTCAATCTCGTCGTATATGCCTTGCGCTTCCGATAGAGCGTAAACGCCCGCCTGTAAACCGAAAGTACGCCCGGCGTCCGGGCAAGGGGAGAGGAGGGGGAGACGTGCGGCGCAACCGGCGTGAATAGATATACGTGGAACGACCATAAAATCGTTCCACCACGGATTCCCCGAGGCATTAAAGTGGACAGTCGTGTAGCGCGTCGTAAAACTTTGGATTCTTTCCCAATTTTTTGAATCATACCCGACGCGACCGCGGCCGTTACCCGTGGACGATACCCGCCCCGATGGCCCGATTGATAATCAACGTGCGGTGTATAAATTTTCCTTCCCCTCATTCTTACTTCGCGGGGATTATGTTGTAAACCGAAACGTATGGGACAGGTATACCATTAGGATGTGGGAGTGTCGGCCTCTCGAGGCCAACTGGATACTCGAGCGGAATACATTTCACCACTTTAAGACTTAATTATCAGACCGATGATCATTTTAATAAATCGCCCTGATCACGCTTTTTTACGCACGCGCGCGCGCGCGCGATTTATTGCAAGTAATGCATTCAAGCAATTCGGTATTTTACAAAACGCAGATTTGACTGTTTATTGTTTAATAATGTTTCCCGCTTTAAAGACGATCCGTGCTTAATACACGAAGCGAAGTAATCGTATACTATAATACGCAGTTTATTAACCTGAATATTCAAATCCGTTTTGTGTGAAAATCATTAAATTAATACTTAACACGCGTGCGCGTTAAGTCCCTAAGTCTATAAACATAACTTTGTTGGATATTGGATTTAGCATTAACGTTGAAGGTAAAGTCTCGTAAAATTACTCGTGAAAGTGTCAATTTTCACACGGCGTGTGCGCTTGCTGAAGCACGGTAAAAACGCGCGTTGACAAGGATTGCGTTTTGCCAAATGCGTTATATGTCTGATATATCGCGCGGACAATTTATCCTTCGAACATTTCCCACGTGGTGTTGTTAATATATTCGCAATTTACATGTCAATTTTGCGCCTTATCCGCGACAGTATATTTTTTCGGCTCGGTTGTCATGTGTTCGGGCATGAGAATTACCGCGCGTTAATAAAAATTCTCGTTAAAATTTCCGGCGATAGAGTGAGATCCGGGGGATTTTATCAGGGATACGGCTAAAACTAAATCAAATGTATGTAAATCGTAAATACTTAATCAAACATATAAATCATTACAGCTGTAGTATAGCTGATTATATTATAATATTAATTATTTGGTATTCGCATGACAATTATATTATGCATGTAAACTTTCTGCACAGATAATACTGAATTAACATAAATACATATCAAATTTCAGGATTATATTAATCGATTGAACTAACTCTGTAATCTTTTGTCAAAGTATTTATAATTAAAGTTAACATAGAAAAAGCTTCGAAAGGGTTCATATATTTACGTTAAAAAAGACCGCGCGATCTCCATATTGTGACCTCGTTAGAAGTAAAACGATTATTACTTAAATTCCCACAGAGCCCACAATTAATTTAATAAGCGTTCTTTTCGTGGCGCTCGCATAAGAGAGAGGGATAATTGATTTTTCGCGGCAATTATGAGCCCGACTAATTACCGCACCAAGTACCAACGCAACGAGCAATTATTCATTCAATGCACAATTATATCGGGCATTCTTCCGCGGGGGACTACGTTCCCAGAAAATATCTTCTCGTAAATAGATGTCTGAGCAATACTACCCCGCTGTCTGTCCAGAAGAGATTCAATTGTTTTCCAATAAATTATTCCGACGGGCGCCGGACGGCGCCGTGCCGGCGATTTTCTCGACGTCGAGAAGCGGACGTCACGGAGGACCGATTCCACGGACGCCCGTAAAAAATTTACTATCGAACATATATCGCGGAGTGAACGAGGCGTGGCACGGCGCGGCGTGGCGAGGCGAGGTCGGGAATGGAGAGATCACGCGAAGTATTCGGGCGGTGAGCACAGCGGCAGGGTTATCTCGGCCGCGGCACCGTTGATCACCGTTGATCCGCGTAACCGAGCCTAATCACATCGATCGGCAAGACGCGGTTGCTCTTACCCGATTAAGCAGAAAAGTTAAAGCCGCCGGAGCGTGTGTCGTATCCGCCAAGTGATAATTTATGAGCACCACGGGGGGGAAGGGAGATTGGCCCTCCTCCTCCTCCTCCTCCTCTCCTCCTGCATCTTCTCTTCCTGGTACCCACAGGCGCCCGAGACTTTCGGGATATGGCGGCGGAGAGGAGAGGGTAAGTGGATTGGGCGGATACCTAACGTCGCCCCCAGCACGTATCGTAAACTGCTAGAACTTCGCCAAGACTTTGGAAGTAGCTTCCAGATATTATTGAAGCCCTTCAAGATTCTGGATAGACGCGTTTCACCGCTAAGCATTATGCTGTGTATACAGCGACGTGGGGGTACGGGGGAGGGCGGGGGTTATTGTACGTATATAGACATAAATACTTACGCGAATATTCTCCCACCGTGCGGTGTATACACCGCGGACGCGCGCATGCATGTACGTGTTTATGTAAACGCGCGTACTTATTAGCGTATATATAATATACAAGCGCGTGGCGCGCGTACCACGAGCAGCTGGAGAGAGAGAGAGAGAGAGAGAAAGAGAGAGAGAGGGAGGGAAGGAGAGAAAGATAACCTGCGTCGGGTGCCACGTTGGCGCCTAATTAATTTTCTTTGCAGCTTAACTACGGGCAATGCTGAAGCAACGAGAACGGCGGCCCTTGCGCGGCACGTCGGAAACTTTTCCTATTTTCGGGCGATTATATTAACGCGATATTAAACACCCACTTTCGCGTCACCGCCGTCATCGCCGTCGCCGTCGTCGCCGTCGCCGTCGCCGTCGTCGTCGTCGTCGACGGATCGAAGTTTCGTCGGACCGCCTTTCCGACGGTCGCTCGAAATATGATCCGCGGCTCCGTCATTGACAACAGACAGCTGCTCGAATGGCGCCGCGCGTCTCTCCCTTTTTAACAGTTCCTTGTAAACAAATCGTTCCCCGACCGTCGAATCTTACGGAAGTATTTTTCGTCCACGCTGGTATTCCGAAAGCAAGATATTCGAACTTGAGAGATGCGCGGAAGAGGAGCTCGTCGGCATGTTATCCTCTCTTTCAGTACATGCAATTTAAATATTTGACGTTTAGCTTGCTCTTTTATTAAAAAACGCAGAGTTTCGTAACGTATGGTAAGCCACAGAATGTCGCAGAAAATTTATTACAAATTTAAGAATCAGAGCAAGGTATTCTCCATCGAATCTTTAAAGACATAATTCTCTTCCGTTAAAATAAAAATCACGATGTCTAATTAGAAACTCATGTTATTGATGTGTGTGTGTGTGTGTGTGTGTGTGTGTGTGTGTGTGTGTGTGTGTGTGTGTGTGTGTGTGTGCCGTGTGTAGAATGAATTATATTTTGAGAATGAATTGAATTTAATTCAAACTGAATGTTTTTATCTGTGAACACGGGAACATTGATTCAGCGGGCGAAATCTCGGAGGATTTAAAAATACTTTTATTTCCCAGTCAAAGCACAAAAACGTGCATTCGTTAAGACTGAACAGCTGCTTGTATGTCGCGCGTTGCCGTACATGTGTCCCGAACGTAACAGCATTTTCCTAGTAACTAATAGCGTCTTTTACACAAACGCCAACCGGCGTTGTCAGCCCGATTTTTCCTTCAAAAGTAGCGCGGAGGCAGGATGTGAACACGGAACCATATGTCGGCCAGTCGGCAAGCCAGTAATTAATTCTCCGTCTCTAAACTCAACCCAGTTGATCGCCGAGGCGGAGACGGCTATCCTTCTCCCCGAGAAGTTTTTTGCCGCCGGATAATCCTGTACCTCCTAAAGCTGATAACTTTACACAAAGATCCACGTTATACGAATAATTGCCGTAATTCGCTGCGGTGAGCTTAATTTAGTGACTTTAATTTCTATCTAAGCGGTTTTAGCACTTTTAAAAATAGACAGATTTTACACACATGAATCTATATCACAATTGAAAATATTTTATGCGAGATTATAAATCAGATTTAGATTAAAAAGTAACGTAACAAAAATTAATACTATTTAATTAACATTCTCCACCTCTTCAGATTTACGTTTAGATCACTGAAAGTGTACTTTTAGCAAGATAAAGGACATTTACATACTTTTCCTTTCCCTATATCAATTTATGTAATATTAAAAATGATATAAGTAGATTGCAGCGAGCACATTGGCGTTACTGAAGTCTCGGTCCGTGAATTAACGCCAGGGAGAAATTATCGTCGTAATTATTGTCTGCACGACGCGCGCTCGCTCGGATTAGAAAGCGCTGTGCCCGGCGATCTTATCGCGGGCGGGGCAAAACCGGCAGGAATTAGGACCGAATTCCTCAGCTCGGCGCGATAGCAATCGCGATCCCGACGGAATGATTGTCGCGAGATTTATCGCTAATTGCGAGGCTAGACCTGTTTCCGGGATACCACGGACGCGAGAGAGCGGCGCGCCTCATGAAAGGTGTATCTCTTCGCGACGTTCAAATTACGCTCCAGTAAACTCGATAAACCGCGCCGGGAGATCCTTCGGCTTGAAAAGAAGTTCTCTCGCCTGCCCGCCCGCCGACCGAATCGAGAACTTCGAAGTCGCGCGACGATGGCCCGCGATGTCGCAACGTCCTCCGTAACGCGACGTCTAATTAATTTTCTTTGTAACTCAATTCTCCGGCAATCGTCGGGGTGGAGATGCCGTTTCGTCGGCCCATCTTCCCTCCTTTCCTCGCCCCACGCTCCTGACGGGCACGGACAAAGAGAATTCTCGCCACCGTGGTATCGTGGATTTAATAAAGACCCGCCTATGCGAAAGTTTTCTCGTCGAAAAACAGCGGAGGAATCGACGGCGGTTCCCCTTTTTGTCCAAGTAGACCACGTTCCGCCCTGCTAATATAATCGAAATCAACTCTTTCGGAATTACAATGATGAAAGGAATCTTCCGTACGGTATATATAATGCGATCCCCAAACGCAAGAAGAGAACAAAGGACTTTCTTATTGAAAATAAATACGCGATAGATGATTAAAGCCTTAAAAGTTGCGAATACTTGATCTCAGACTTTCGTGATCATTGGAGGAGAGAAAGAAAGCTGCGTGCTTATTACAAAAAACGATACTTTTTTTACACGTAACATATTTTGTATGAAAATATATACGTGTCCCTTTTCCTATATTTTTTAAGAAACACAATGTTTTAGTAATGCTTCACTACTTCACTTCACGCGCGTTTCTATATGTTACTTTCTGCTACATCTTTCCAGCCCTAACTTCTGCACTAATGGCGCCAGATAAGTGGAGATAAAAAAAAAGTTATCTCGGATAATCATTGATTCCCTGCCGTGCGTCGCCGAGCTTTTTTATGAGATAGTGAAAAGCATTGCTTTTCCCATTGCGACCAGAGCCCGACAGCCCGCACGACGAATCGCACGCGTCCCAGACCGGCAGCTGCGAGCGTGGGTCCGCCGACCGACGCGACGGGAAGCTGTAGCATTTTGGAACAATGTCGCCCCGGTCAGAGAGTCAGACTACCACTCGCCCCGCAGGAAATCGCGCGATCATTCATCACTTTCCTCCGTTGCTCTGTCGTTGCGCGCACCCTCGCGTGCCTTCCTCCTCCTCCTCCTCTTTCTCCTCCTCCTTCTCCCGTGCTCCCGGACTCCCGTAGGACACGTTGCGCGCGCCCTACAAGCGCCCCCGACCGACTTGTCTCATTTCCCGCTTTTACGTGACGCCGATGTAATGAAACGTGCATCACTTACTTGCGTGCTCCGTCTTGAAAACCGGTCTTTAAATTCGCAGGAGATTCCATGGACGTTCACCGATAAATCTTCATAGGATCCAATTCGCGGTGTCTTTAGGAAGGGTAGGGGGAGAGGGTGCGGAGTAATTTGGGGAGCGACAGAAGGAGGAGGGCGATTGGGTATTAAAGACGTGAGAGGGAAATATTTTTTTCTTACGCGTTAAAATGCTTTTCGCGTCTCTACTTTATTATTAATTTCCTTCATTTTTTTTCTTTTCGTTGCCGCTTGGTATCAACTTCAAAATCATGACAAGCAAATCTTTATATATTCGATCCATATTTAATCGTTCAATAGTAACCACAACACGAAGAGCTCTATTAATAAATATATAAAATTTCGTACTGCGAATGCAAAGTGCAAAGTTTTGTAAAAACAAAGAAATTGCCGTACTACGAATAGTTGTAAAGACATTTCTTTGAAGAAATATTAACCTTTTTATAGAAACTCTAAATTAATATATATAATCTGCTTATCCTTTTTAATATTACTATCACCGTTATCTTAGATTTATATCTTAAAAAAATTATCGTTAAGCGTAAAAAATATTGACACGCATAGTAGTTATGAATATATATATATATATATATATTCCTCGTCGTAAAATAAACCTGTTCGAACGCAGCGAGATGACGAATTAATAAAAGGAGTTTCAAAAAGTATTTATGGCGGTCAGAGTTATAAAAGCTGACGTTTCATTAACAATTTTACTAGTTTTATAATTAATCTACTTTCTCTCCCGCCAGTCGTACACCATTCATCAATCTTCATAAAATCTAATTTGTGGTTGTTCGTAAGTTGTATTATATTTTTGACACGCGTCGCTCAAAGGTCAACTAATATATCTCGTGAGAGCGAGACTAGGACATTAAAAAGCATTTTAAGACATTAAACTTCGTTACATATATGTATAACAAATTATTTCTACAATTGTTTTATTAATAACGTAACTATAAACTCTCATAAAATATTACGTTTTGTATAAAATCGCTTGTTTATTTTCGCTACATTGCACTAACATTGACTAATACGTCTTCATAAAAGCTGTTTGTGCGTTCTGCATTTTTGTATCGCAAAACAAAATGCTGAAAGGACGTTTATTAAAATGTTTTTATAAAAACTTTAATAAAATCAATCATTTAATAGAAATTTGTTTTTTACACACGATTCAAATAATCCTCATATCTCTCTATTTTCGTATTTCACAATATTTTTATATTACAGCCTCCAGAGCTAACTAACTTATCATTGTCTTTTCTTTCCACTTTCTTTCTACCATCGTTTCTCTTTCAACTTTTTCTATTCTTGCGTGTGGACTAAGAGGGAGAGCTTTCCCAGGGAAAATAAAAGCCCTTTGCAACTATTTGTTATTAAACCTTCCGTTGCACATTTCGAAAATTTGTGTAAATCACGAAGGAGAGCATTTATTCTTCCGGTTGAGGAAAAAGGTCTGGTTGACTCGTGTCTTTTCCGTAATAACCGAGCGAATTGAAAAATTGCTCGGCTGTTTATTTACGTCGACACACAAGTTGCGCGATAATTCGTCGCAGCTGTGCGACGCCCGTAGATTTCGCATACACAAAATTAACAGTGCGCCGAAGCTGTGTGTACCGTTCAAAAAATATTTTTTGCCGTCATAATACACACAGAGGAAGCGACACGAGCGGCCGTACATTTCAACCGGTATGCGGTATTTTGCGCACCATTCCCGAACAGGCTAATAAATATTTATAAATCATTTTTTTAGAAACGAGTACGTTTGCGCATTTATTGCGCAATCATGGCTCGGCAGATTTATAGGGGCTAATGCATGGTAACCCTCCCTCGCGGCCCATCCTCCCCTCATTTTCCCTGCAATATGCATATGAGTCTGTACATGGACACGCGTGTGACCGCGTACGCGCAATGTCGTGTGCATTCACGGGAGAAAATTCAATAACGCCGTGCGGATAGTGCAGATACCGCGGGGCGCGAAGTTGTTGATGTCGTTAATTTCCATCGCGTTAGGGATCCGAGTTACTTCCCCGTGTTTCGGATACTCCCGCCCCTCCCCTCCCCTCTGCATGCGCCGTGTAAGCGTGTTACTGGGTGAGCGCTGAAGAGAAATGAGACGTGAAAGAAGAGGCAGACGGCTAATGGAAAGAGAAAGAGAAGGGAGATCGACCCAAGATCCGCTCAGTCATATCTCGACAATGTTGTTTTAGACGTTCTCAAAGGAGAGAGACACGAGTTTTGATTGTTATGCCAGCTCCCCGTCCGCGCAGGAGCCCGTAAACCGTATTATAATGATAAGCAAACACTCGAGTGCATCGGGATAAGCTGCGAAAACGACGGACTTACCCTCGCGACGAGTTCGGCTCGCGAGAAATACGTCGGGAGCGATGGGGACTAACCAGGATGAGAGAACATGCACGCGGACAACCCGTAGATTTCACATAATAGCAAGCTCTAGGAACATATATCGAAAAAGCAAAGCGTCGTCTGTACGCGATGTAGAACATATCGCGTAAAAACATAGCGATTATTTGGCAGAGAGCGAACGTTCTATCCACGAAGACTGGATGTGTCCCGTATCCATCCAAAATGGATTTAAAGCAATTATTTCCCTCCTCCCCCCGATAATTCAATATGGAGAATATAAAAGACCGCGCGCGCGTGTCAATTAATCCGGTAACCGCGTGAGAAACATATTTATTGATTGGACCGTACGGGTCCAATCGACTGAAATGCGATAAAATGATGAGACGTGCTTGTCGATTTTATTTTTAAGTCGTACGTATATCAGAAAGAGAGAAATTAAGTAAGGATCTAATAGTATTGTATTTTGCGTTTGCACAGAAGATTTCTCGATTTATAAAATGGCCAGGTAAAGCTCGGCAAGACCTATATTAAATGTAAAATTGTTGGTTCCGTTTATTTATCGGGGAAAGACTCTTGCAAATATTGTAGTAATATTTCTATCTACTTTTCATAAGCTCTAAGTAGCAGATTTGTACGTAAAACATTATTACGCTTCTTCAGTTTTGTAAGTTATACATAAGCTTTAATACTTTATAAACCGATTTAATAAATCGATTGAGTTAGTTAAGTATGCGTATATCGGTTACACAATTGAAACGGAATATAAAAAGCATATGCATTTCTCCGATAAATTAATATTTGCATATGATATCAAGTAGCACATGATTGATAATATAATTTACATATATCTCAGGCTAAAAGAAGATAATATTTAAATCTATAATATGGTTGCATTAATTATATATCTATATATGTATAAATCGATTATCGCACCACAAGCGATATTATTGTACGTGTACCTTATAATAGGATATTACAATGTAGTAACAAACTATGTGTAATAAATAGATATATTTATTAATATCCTCTCCTCTCTTTTAAATATATTAATAAGTTAATAAATATGTATATTAAAGTAGAAATAATCACGTACAAAATGTTTCAGGCGTTATATTTATTAATTGTCTAAATGATAAGACTTTCGAAGATCTAAATATGCACAGAGACAGTTGTGTTTTTCAAATTGCGGGAGAGATGTTAAGGCGGAAAATCGGGAAAGTTGCGGAAGTTATAGGGTGACGCCTGAAATAAAAAGTTCAGGCTTCTTGCCTCTTATTTGCGATGCAAAATACGCCTGAAAAGTATCTCGTAGTCGTCCACACCGAGTGGAAATAGCAGATACAAATTGAGTTCTCATCCAGAGGTTCTCCTTCCCCACTTTCCTTTAATAAATCCCAACGTATAACTGACCTAATTGCTGGCTCGTTACTCCATGCGAATAAGTATCACGTTCGCCCCTCATCGCGTATTATTTCCACCACCCAATCGCTGCTCGTCTGCCAGCGATGTAACAAAATACTGAAAAGTTTTTTTTTAATTAAGGGATATAAAAATGAGCTTTCGCTATCCTGTGCCATTTATATCAATCTCACGTACACAGTACTACAGTAGTATATTATGTAGTTATATTAATCATGGGTCTAGCTCTTATTCTTATTCTTCTTATTATTCTCAAATTAGGTTATATCTTGCCTCCACATTTTCTCAAATGTTTATTGCGTTACCACTCGCAAAAACGTGTGTATATATGGATGTGTACGGGTAAATGTCTGGTTTAGGGGTGGATGTCTGCAGTGTATCGAGCTCGGGCCCGCGGGTTTCGCTAAGCCCAAATGGCTGTGCGGATCAGTCATCCCTGCGGGATACCGAAGAGTACGCATTAAACCACGCGCATCGCTCTCGTATGGAGTCTCTGGCATGTTTCATCGAATTTTCCACCCCGATTTTTATAACATGCCAAGGGTGCACGTGTCCGTAACGATGCGCTTTACTGCACGAGCGTTTGCGCAGACTGCAAAATAATTATAATTAAATCGCGCGAGTCAGAAATATGGCGGTATATATACCTTATACCGTGCGGCTTCATTCCAGATCTATTTCGTTTCATTTTGTTTCACGTTATACAGCTTCTCGCGGCTTATTAGGATTACATGCCTCCCCCCTCCTCCGGAAACGTAAATTCGACAATTATGCCCGACGTTGGAATGATCTTATTAGCAGCGTATTGTTAACATATTCGAGATTACCGCTCGTGAATGGCACTCTAAATTTACGCGGATACGACAAAATGACTCTTTGAGCTTGGTAATCACGCAAAATGTGATGCGGTGATGGCCCTTTGATGTATACGAGATTTCTCTTTAGGTACTACGATATTGAGAGTTGTTACGGAAAATTTTGTTTCTGAATTCATTAAAGCCAGCTAACGAGTAAATATATAGCTTTCGAAACTAATGACGAAAAGACTTAATCCTTTATAGGATATTTACATACTCTTTTTCGTTCTTTGAACGAATATCGTCATAATTAAATACTTAAATATACTTATAGGACAATTAATGCGGTTTTACACATAAATTTTGTTTTACGCATAAATTACACATCACACACATATTAAAGAAAAAAGAATAATACAAATAGAAAGATATTGCCGCAAGGATCAATATCTTCGCGGGATATCATTCAAAATGTTTCCAACAAAATTTTATAAAGACATTTTAATTGATTTTATAAAAATAAAATTAAAAAATTAATTAATTAAATTAAATTAAATTAAATCTAACGTTTGCAACATTACGATACATGCCATTTTGAATTGCAGATGTAGCGTGTTATACAGATCATTATCATAACGCATAATATGTAACGATACACATGTAGATATATTCATTAATTTTAATTATAAAAAAAGATCAATATCTTTACAAAAAAAAAATCTTTTTATTTCTTTTTTCGAAAATGTAAAATATGAATTCAGATATAATATATTAGTTACTGCTTTACATGTGCATAGCGTAAATCATTTACACGAATGCAAATTTTAAAAAGAAAAGGTTTAACGAAGTAACAAGCTTCTCCTCACGTGTGCATCAAGTTTCGCCTATACATTAATCATCTAATCCGCAATAAATTAAAGAAGAAGAGGAGTTACGAACTTCGTGGTACTTCGGGAGTTCGCCGTCCCGCTGTGCAGTACCCAAGTGACTTTCGTCAAGGAGACGAGCGTCGTTAGTTTCCGAATCACGGCGATCCCCGTAAGACACGAGATTCCTGTGACCAGGAAACATCTTCTCTTTTTTCCCCCTTTTTCTTTTTCAAACGTTACCGGCTCGCGCTCGGGGTCGGGTTAACGCGGTGGACAGTAAAATTGCGGTCGGGCCCGAAACGTTGCAGCGTTGACGCGTAACCGACCGCAGTTTCTAACCGAGCGGAACGAAAATGTATCGACGCACCGCGTATGCCCAATTAAATATCGCGAAACACACATACGCGTCACACACGTACATCCATTTCGCGGGCCGCCGCAGAGCGAAGGTCGGCTATTTATCCTTTTTCCTCTTTCCCTTTAATTCGCTCTTGGAGTACTCAGTATTTTTCGGGGGAGGGAAAAAAAAGAAGAAAAAGAGGCGCCGGCGCCGTTTTACACATATAAATCCAGTCGGGTGCGTCGATGCGTACGCGGTCCGTGGATCAAACGGCCCCGGCGCGTTCTCGTTTTAATTTAAATTTTTTTTCGACGGCGCGCAGCGCACTTGTAAATATTTTTGTTTCCTTCGTTTAATCCCCGCCGTCTCTCGTGAACCGGAATATTTTGGTTCAGCGTATAGCTGCCGCGTTTGCGTTTTCGGCGCGTCCGCGTCCGCGTCCGCGTCCGCCGCGAGTCATGCTCGGTGCGTACGTTATTATGCTCGCCCCGTGCGTGTACATAGCATCACCGTGTTGCGAAACTCTATCGTGCATAATACGCGCCCTTTCGCCCGACTACTACCGTAGATACTCGACTTGGCCGCTGGCAAAGAGACAACTCCCATCTGCCGAATTTATGGCGTTACCGCGCGGCGGCCGGGGTCAACGGCCCCTTCGAAAACCGACGGGGATGTCCTCGTAATTGGAGCCACCCGGAACGACATGTTGCTGTGAAAAAGCGTCGCGGCGGATGTATACCGCGAATAGGGCGCATCAGCGAATACGCAGTGCAACGTGTACGCAGGAATAAATGATTAATTGAGGAAGGTATCGGCTGATAATTGAAATTTTTCGCTAAACCAAAATGCCATTTTTCACACGTATCTATCTCTCGAGCGTTAATCGAGATTTGAGCATTTGAGAGCTTTTAACTATATGTAACGGCGTTATTATGCTACGTTCGACGAAAACAAGAAAGAAAGGGTGGTCCCGCTAGAAAACGATATATCCAAAAAGAAAGAAACCCTTTCGATCGCACAGTAAGAGACGAGATTGGAAGGGATTCTCGCGCGACGTCGCCATCGCGTTTCGGGCGAAAGGAAAAATATAACGAACATAATTATGGAGTTCGCCAAGTTTAATTGAATTTCGCCGGGGTCGTGTTATTGGGAGCTGGAACTTATTACCGAACAGGACGCGTGGCAACACGCGTTACGCACCCGTGACGTGCGAGCGTAACGACAACGCCCTTGCAACGCGCGCGCTTGCGGCGACGGTAACGAAACATTTAGCGTACCGCGACAATATCGCACTTCCCGCCAAGTTCCGAGCTAGTTTTCCACGGGAAATTTATATCTGTCGCGGACACCGCCGAGTCTCTATAATAACTCGTTGCGCGAGCCCTAAGTCGGCGTACTTCTACGAACGATTAGTCATTTCGTTGCCCTGTGGCGCAAATCGTTGCCCGTCGGTCGTTATACTCCTAAACCGTGGGTTTTCAGACTAGGAAGGTAGAAAAGAGAATTGTCTAGCTGGAAGTGTTCGAGAACAGAGAACATTTGCAATCTAATACAAAAGAAAGATTTTGAATTTATCTTAATTTAATTGAATTATTTATACGATAATTTTAATTTATATATAATTCTGTATCAATCTGCTGTAATCAAATGCATCGTTTCAAACCGTACTTTTCTCCTCGTCCATCGATACATGCCTCGTAATTACGATAAACAGAGTTTATTGCAATCAGCGTTGTATTTTAATTGATTCTGCGCAAACCGGCCGTACAATGTTCCGTTATTGCACATAAAACCGCAATGCAAATTAGCAATTATTTAATGATAGTCTGTTAAAATTGTATGCAAAACCGAGCACGTGATCTTAAGAATCGTCATTTTACGTTTTCAATACGTATAATTTTTTTATTGATTCATGTAGAATTTGTGCAAACGCAATAATCTGCGTGATACACGCTCAAAAATTAAACAGAGATATTAAACAAAATTGAGAGATATTCAAGGGATATGTGAAATATTCGAGTCAATCCTGAAAATTACAATAATAATTCTCTCCAAATATGTTAATAGAAAACTTTATAAAATCGATTACTCACAAATAACGAAGATGACACCGCGGCATCAAAATATTCGGTGCCGCCTTTTTTCGATGGCTGATGTCGCGAGAGCCAAGAATATGAAAAAACGTAGCTATCTTTGGAGCAAACGAAGCTTGATGGGCGGGTTGTTTACCCGGGCGCTGCTGTAACAAAACGAGTAAAATTAAAATAGATACGTTAACGGGTCAATTGGCGGGCGCGGCACGACGGCGGGGATGCTGAACTTTGGCCCGGCCGCGGACGAACGGCGCGGTATAAGTGGATTGCCACGAAAGTTCGTACAACGTCAGCGCGGCGGGAATATAACTCGAGAAGGGACGGAATATCTGCGCCGCGGAAATTCCGTGAAGAAGAACGGCCGAAAAAGTTGTCACGGCGCGAAGGAGAGCTGGCGGGATGAGATCGACCCCGGGAGCGCGGAGCGGCGGGATGAGCGAGAGGAAGGCGGACGCCGCTATTGAAAAGTGCTGCGGCGAACGACGCGACGCGGACGCGAAGCGGCGTGGGGGCGGGGGGGATGCAATTCGGCTGTCACCGATAAAATATCGCGGAAGTGCGCAAAACACATCAGTCGTTTTCCGGATCTTCTTACGTCGGATCCGATGAGGGGGCCGCCATTGAAGCGGCGAGATAGAAAACAATCGGCTTGGACGCGGCGCAAAATCGCCGGCGCGACCTAGGCGCGCTCGATGATGGCGAATCGCTCTCGCACAGGCGGGCTCTACCGGCGAACGGACACGCCGGATGCGTAGAATTTTATATACGAACTCTGGCTTTTCCCCGCTTTCGCATGGCTCTTTCAGCTCAAGCTCTGCGAAGTTACCGTCACGCTTTTGAAATTTTGATACAATTGATGGGTCTCTGGTTTTTCTGGATTCCTGCAGAGAATTCTGAACTTTAAAGGAAAGCTCCTCATTTATTTGGTATTGACGATAAAGCTAGTTTCTCGTCTTGCTCGCGAAAAAATGAGCGATATGTCCTCGTGAATGCTATTTTCATTAAAAAGTTTAGAGATAATTGCATTTGTATCTTTTTTGTTCAATTTGTTATATTTATTTAAGCAAATGTGTGTTCTTAATATAGCTTTCTGCAATTGAAAATGCAATAATCTGTTCAACCGCTTGCGCATATTACGCGAGAGAATTATTTCCTGCGATTGTAATACATACTACCTTTTACAGCGACCTTTGAACTTCATCATATTCGGTACATTTTGTGAATTTCTAACTCGCATTACATGCAATGATACAACTTCATCAGGTACATGAATATTCGTGTAAAAGCTATCTCGCAACAAAATTGTAGCAAATAACACCTAAAACTTTAATGCTTTGAAATTAACCCGCAAAAAATAGGTTTCCAGATTTCTCGAATAACTACGATCATATACAGTGGTTCATAAAAGTGCCCGAACAGCTTCGTTTATAGGTATATTGTCGTCCGAATATTCTCATGAGCCATTGCACGCGAAAAATAATCTAAAAACGAGAAAAATGATACAATCGGAAAGAGATAAATTTTGTTTTGTACCGATCGTACGAACGAAAGTTAAAACATAAAATTAGAATTTTAGAACGGATGAGCTGGAAAACGATGCCGGGCATGTTCTGTGGAAAAGAGGAATAAAAATAATCAGAACCGTTCGCGCGGAGGACATGTGCACAGTGATGTAATAATGCGCGCTCGGTTTGCTTCGTGGGAGCGCTAAGTGAGTTTCGCGAGGTAACGACATCGTATTTTTATAAGTTACATGCCAAAAGGATCTCGTAACCGTTCTACGGCACCGTGCAATCTCAAAGGCCATTGTTTCGCCTTTGAAAGTTAACATCAAACTTCATTTCTTGGCGCTGAGGGGTAGCGCTCGCTCCTCGTGACAACGTAATTCGCTCGTTCGAGATCGTTAGCTTACTAAACGTTTCGCGAAGAAAACGGGTGCTTCGCCAGGCTCGCGTGGAAAGTGTCACGGTGGAGTGTCCGCGACAGTTCCATATCGATCTAGGTGTCGGTACCAAGGAGCGCGCGCGAGAGGAGGAAGAGCCGGGGAAGTTATATAGTTATTGGCCCCTGCGCAGTTATTGGCCACCCTCCGACTACTGCCATTGAGGGACCAATTTCGTGGCTCATTTTCATCTAGGCGACTTTAATAATAATGAAGATAAAGTTTTTACTTTCGCGACCGGCGCGACCGGGCCGTTATCGTCTACAGCTCGGGTGGGAGCTATTCGCAAAAATGGCTTTACGATAGCCAGCAAATTTTACGTCCGCGGCTACGCCCGGAACGCGGCGAGCGACGATTAATAACGCGTTCGCAAATTGATGGGTCTGTTGCGCGCAATGAGGGAGCCCGAAAATACGCGGGTGCGCGTCCCTTTCGGTAGAGCGCCGGAGAAGAATACATATGTGCGTATCTCTACTGCTTCTGTGAAATGTGAGATACATCGTTATATTTTTTTCATAGCTACGTTTCCATTTTCATTAAACGTCGTTCGTAATACGAGAATCCCACGCGTTTCATCAGTGCTTAAATTATCGTATAAATTTTAGAAAAGCTCCTATCTCCGAGATTGCCTTTCCATAGATTTCTCTCGCCGATAAAAGGGGAAATCCGGGAGAAATTTTCGCCGGCCGTGACCTCAATTTAACTTATCTCATAATCGATGGGTAAGTTCTTTCTCTTTGCATAAACCCTCTAAATTTTAGAACCATCGAAAATCGAAGATCGAAGATCGAAGATCGTAACATCATCCGGTTACAATTTCTCAATGAGGCAATAAACTCATAATCGTTGCAACTACAGAAACGCCGATGCAATATAATTCTATACAGCCGTTCGCGGTGGATATCGGTGGATCAATTCTATCCCATTATTAAACCGGGCAAAACCACCTGGCTCGCGCAACATCAAGATTGTCCGAACCACCGAGTACACTTAACATCCGGTTCAACGCACGCAGCTCGTACCGACCCATGTTATATTGCCTTCATGAGCCATGCGCAAATACGTACGTGCCCAATCTGAGTGTGCACTGTGCGAGGGCGGCATTGGATAGATACAGCTCTGACCTATGGTTATGTCGTGCGGCGTAAGATTCGATTTAGCAGTGTTTGTGGTTTATCAAACTTTGTGCCTATCGCGCGATACCAGCTTGCGATTCCGGAGCTGGGCTTAAATCACGCTTATAGCGATCGCGATACCGATTTGAATAGACTAGATAGCGAAAAACTATATATCGCCAAGAGAATTTCAAATTTAATTCATTAATCTCTTCAGCTAATCACATATGTACATAATTATTTTGTATCAGAATATGATCATTGAAAAAATCTATCCTCGCATCCGTAATAGTATATTTTTCCACCTGTAATTTTCCGATGATTAAATTCATAAATAAAAAATTTATTGAAATATATGATAAATATTTATTTAATAAATCTCATAAAAAGGGACAACTTTTAATTTTATTATTAGAAAATCATTATGTGGCCCAATTTCAACAAATTTCTCAATTACCTCACGTTACATTATTCTTTTGAACAGATATGAATGAATTCATAAAAACGTAGCTATGGCCTTTTAGTATAAAATTATAATGGGATAATTTGAATTATCCATTTTTTAATATAAATCAGAGCGTAAAGGCTGGAAGCAGGAAATTTTATATCTTATAAAGCTAGCGTACACGTTAAAATTAGCATATGAGTTAGCATGCGTTGCAAAAATGAATATTTAAATTGCAAAGTATTGATATGTGATATTATACTGATAGCAAATGTTAACACAGATGGCTTTTGCTATCCGACCGCAGAATCTCTTAACAAAATTTTACTATTACGTAACATATGGAATGTAAACTATTACGTAACATACGAACAGAAAACGCACATGAACAAAAATAATATGTTCAACAATATTTGGAAAACATACCTCCGGTGATGTTCCGGAATAAATTTGGCCATCATCCAGCGATAAATTAATCTTGCTGGTCGACACTCTCTCTCTAGATGTATTTATCACTTACATCTCGTTTTACGAAATTAAACGCTACGAGTTCTCGGAATGCATTGTAAAATCTAACATGGAATTGCTTATCATGCTCGTCAGCCTTTTCGGAGAAATTTTTAAAGCAAATTAACGTCAAAGTGCCTCAGTGGACATCTCATATTTTTAATCTACTGCATTGTTGTGGATTACAACTCTGCTATTTAGTAGTGATGTCACACAAATTACGTTATAGATAAAAGATAATAAAGTGTTGAAAGAGAGAGAGAAAGCAAAATAGAAATAAAAAGGAACAATATTTAAATATTAATTTATCTATAAGGTGTATATTAACAAGAATATTATTCCAACATATACTATAATACTTGTGATACTTTTTAATTTTTACGCTTTGCCAGCATTTATATTCCCGAATGCACATTGGCAGGTAAAGGACAAAAAAAAGTCGGAAATGTACGTTCGTCAGAAAGGGGTTTAACGACAGGAATATATTCATTACTGATGCGTCACCGATAAGTAGCTCTCGACAGAGCGAAATCGCACATTCAGTTTACAGACAGATCTTCTATTACATCCGATACGCGTCCGGGGAGAACACACTATCTGAACATGTCAATTATGCCCCTGGTCAATCCCCTGGTCATCGCCCCCTTCGCATCTGCCGAGTTTCACGAATCAGTGTCCCGTATATGCTTGGCAAACGCGAATGTTGAAGCCTGACTGCCCCGTACCCCTTCCTCCCGCACCCATCACCGCCATCGCAATGTACAATCGGTTCACTGTGTTCGTAGGTCCTGCACAACGATCTCCGTTAATTATTGCGGGAGACGCGGCGAATACATACGTATATACCGGCGCCCCCATCTCCCTCCGTCATAGAGCAACGAAAAACAACGGGGAGACTGTCGCCGTGGACAAATTAAATCATTCGTGGCGCGAGAGCGATTTTGCACATTGTCGCGCTGTTCGCGATAGGAGCCAATCTCCGAATCACCGATTTTTAAAAACCGATTCTGACGCCGCGAATTTGCGCGAGCATATAAGTTGACGGCTGACATTTCGCAAACGGACCGGCGACGCCGTTGACGCTTGCAGGTCGGCTTGCGTGGCACGCGTGATTTTTTTTTTTTTTTTAAAGCGATATTCGCGCGAATTGTGAAAAACAGAGTTTTCCGCCGCGAATCGATTGCACGCAAAAATCTCGCGATAAATACCGGCGTCGAACACTCGAAAATAATAGGATATACACTCATAGGATATACACGTATCCAGAACGAGTTATCGATTTGTTTGTCCGAATAATTGAAAGGTTTACGCGGTCACAACATCCAGAAGCCTACAACGAGATTTACTTAGCATTACTTAACACTTTTTTTATATTTTACCATCCAGCCTGGGAACGTTTATTCCTTTTTTTCTTTAATTGTCTACAAAGCAGAATATATTTTTATTATATAATTATTTTTCCTTCTAATTCTATTCATCTTTTGGTCAATGACACACATTTCTCCAGTAGGCTTTCCTGTAACTCTCCTGAATACCACATTGTACAAATGACGAAAAAATAGTGAAATTTGCGAACGTGCCCGAATCTCAAATTATCTCGACTGTCATTCTCCGTTGCAACTCTCGGCTCGTTGCTTCCGACGAGCCGAGAAAAATAACGTAATCCGAGCATATACATCAACGGCGTTATCCTCAAGCGACTCTCCGAGGATATCCGCCCCAACGATACGCCAACTCACGCCCCGAAGTAAGACTATTATTTTCCTTCAGCGTTCGCGCGTTCCGCTCAACCCGATGCGTGCGATCCGACAACTTGAGAAGATATTATTTCTCTTCCACGTTTCTTTCTCGCCATCGTTTACGCCCTTCGGTCTAAGATTCCCCATTTTGCGCAGAAATCGCGCAGCCACCTTCGAGAGTTTCGATCGCACGCGTCCTCACTCCTCCTTCCTGTTCGGCCCGGTGTATCGTTCTGGATGTTAACGGCGCGCTTATCTCGCCGAAGCCGAAGTAGTTCGGGCGCCAACTACGCCCTCGTAATTACTCTCGCCTCCACCGCCTGCCTTCGTAAATAATCATTACTGTTTCGAGGACAAGCGATGCCGTGTATACAAGATATTCCGGCTTCTCCATACTCTGGCTTTGCTGTATATCGGGAAGATAAACTCTCCGAGGTCGAAAAATTCGAATAAAGACTAGAAAAAGTAATTTACATAATGTTCGCTAAAAAATTTAATATTTGTATAAACTGTAAATATGTTTGTATATTTGAAGATGCGAAATGTGCCCTGGTTCATACATGTACAACTTATTTTATTTTAATATTTGTAGATTATTTATTAGCACAAAAATGCGCAATAAAATCGTTGAAAACTAAGAAAATACATAAACGAAAATACTATAAACGTTATTGCAGGACACCCTGTATATCCAGACATATTACTGAATCATCCTCAACATATAGCGTGACTCGTGCTTCGACTATGCGTGGCGGAACCCGCGTATATCGTAGGCCGCCATAAAAAATATTACCAGCTGTCGCGAGATATCCTATCGTATATTGTCTCATTAAACTAGACTCTTTCACGGAGTTATTGTTCTAGTCGCGACTCCCATGCGTTCAACTATCCACTCCCGGAAACTAAGGCACTAAGGCCTGGGCGAGACGTCGAAATAATATTTTATTATTCGCCCATATCGTTAACGATGATAATTTCACGGATTGCTTTCAGCGAATCCTTTACGTTGCCGTAATTATCCTATTGTTACGGCAGATTGAATCGCTCTCCTTTTGCGCGTGTAATTAAGCACCGGTGTCGTACCGGAGAGCGGTATTTTTGCGAATAATTTCGCGATCTCAAAAGAATCCGGAAAACGCGGAGAAAAAGGCGAATATGGCCAGCCGGTACCGCGCACTTCCGCGTTTGAACGCGCGGTAATTACCGATAGTAACCGCAATCGCGCTAGAAACAATGATATATATTTCCCGTGGAGGTGAATTTATTAAACGCGACGGGGAAATCGAATTAATCCCACGCGGACGCGGGGGAAAAAAAATGCACGCACGATCAGAGCGTATCCCGCCCGTATTTTCTCTCTTCGGCGTATTAAACGCTGGTATTTGCGTACGGAGGTATTTTCCCTATATCGCGCCCACCCTCTCGCTCTCTCTCTCTCTCTCTCTCTCTCTCTCTCTCTCTCTCTCTCTCTCTCTCTCTCTCTCTCTCTCTCTCTCTCTCTCTCTCTTCCCCACGGTGAAAAACACCCCGCCCGTTTTTTTCCTCCACCATCCCCGCCTGGTATAATGTCGTGCGAGAATGCCACCTGCTGACGCGAGTTTCCGCAACGCGCGATCGGATCCCGCCTACGTGCCTATTTATTTCCCCCCGCCTTCCCCGCCTCGCGCAGCGCTTCCCGATCGGTCCGGGAGCCGAATGGCGAGAGGCGAATGGGAAATGATCGTCTGAGGCCCGTGTCGGGGCAGAACGAATGCTGATGGGCTAGCATTACGTTCTACCGATATAATTTGCCCGCCGAATTCCAGGCGGGCGATACCCGTTGCCGTTTGCGCATAGCGTTGCGTTGCGTTGCGTTGCGTTGCGTTGCGATGTATTTGCAGTATACCGGACGCCGCGGGTCTAAATTACACGCACGTTACTGTATTAAATTCCGCGACAGAACGTACGAGGCAGGCGAGCGAGCGAGCGAGCGAGTGAGCGGGCAGGCAGGCAGGCAGGTATTCGGATCGTTACGAACACGTGGGACATTAAATTCTGGGAGAACTTCTGCGGCGGTCCTGACAGCCTGACAGTCGTAGAAATAGTTCCGCTCGGTTACAATATCGCACTCTGTCCGCGCGCGCGAACTTTGGCCCGGCCGGTGCCGCGTCATGTAAATACACGCCTTTTATTAATTTAATTAATCCCGCGGGCGCCGGCATGACGTAATGATAAAAAATACGTGGATGGAAACAACTACGAATTGAGCTTACCTCTCGGACGTCCGCGCTAATTTCGCACGTCCGCGCGGTTATTATTTTTTAATTCGTTTTAACCGTGCGAAATGTTCGAATCCGCCGGCGTGCCGGATGGAAAAGTGCAATCTGCGTTAAGATATTTAACGAGCATTGCATTATATCATAAACTTTATCGTGAACTTAGTTATACTTTATATAGATCGCTTCCTCTTAAAACGGTATCGTTTTCTAAATAAGTCGCTTATTGTTCTGAATTTTTTTTCTCATATTTACACTGTTAAATTCACTGTAGTATTAAATTATACTCAATTTGAGTCATTTTTAATCATTCCTATATAGGTCGCCGCTGCTCCTACTCAATGTATAGTTAATTCAACCAAAACAATGTTAATTTAACTAAATCAATAGAGTTAAAATAATACTGCTTTGTGTTAAAATAACAAATTTCGACACACACAATAGTTAAAATAACAAAATGTTATTTAACTCTCAAGGTATTGGTTTAAATTTCATCCTTTAATGTTTAACAGTGTATACATGTGAGTTTATAACCGCACTTGAAATATGTACGATGTTTGAAAAATATATTTAGATATGCATATTACTTCGGAAATAAATTATGTAAATGTTTTAACGGCGCGTATTAAGATCATTGAACAATGTACGACGCGTATTACAGATGATAATCGTCAAAACGAAGGCACGTTCGTGCGCTACATATATCCGAAGGAAGTGAAAGTGCGGTGGAAGTTTAGGCGCGGTTCGGTGGATGCACAAAGGTTGCATTCGCGCGCGCCAGACTCGCTGAACTGGTTTTGCGATTAGCCTCCTGATTGGGGCTACTCGGCCGAGCGATATTCCTATGTAATGATCGAAGGACCGTGCGCGTTGGACCGCAGTTGTACGTGGAGGAAAGAGAGTCGCGGCACGGTAGAAGCTTACGAAATTAGTATAGCGTTTATGGCGCTATTCCATTTGATATGGAACTGGGATCTCTCTTCAACCGTAACGCCATAAAATTTCTCTTCGTCATAATAATACGAGAGAAAGTTATATATGTATGTTTATGCGCTATTCTACGATACTTTTCCATTGAAAATTATGTTAATCAACTGATAGACGTATTTTGTTGGATATTTTGTTGCGAAACAAACATGCGCGCGGCAATAATAATGTGTGCACTTGACATAAATTCGCAACGGACTCGCGGCTGCAAGCTACAGCTTCGTTGCACAATGTCGATTTACCGGATTGGTCTGTTTCGATATTAGAATAATATTTGGGAATATTTCCAGTGTATCATCACACGGTTACGCGCGCGCGACTGCGCGCGGGGTATCGGAAAACGATTACAACATAATTCACGGCGGCGGCGATAAAATTTAATTACACTTTGTGTAATTTAACGCGCCCAAGTGTGAGCTTCGGAGGCGCGGATTTATGGTACCTCTTGTGCAGATGCTGGAAATATTGAATATCAAGGTGATTTGGATGCTAATGCATCTCGTAATTGTGTACGTTATCATTGCTCATAACACCTGATTTCTAACGGTTTCGATAACGTTAGGTACACCGACATCGAATAATAATAATTTTGTCATCATGAACAATTAAATGCTTTATTAATATTCGTAATGTATTTAAAACGTCTCTGCCACAATTTATGATTACGAGTCTATACGAATCTTTTACGCGCGACTAATCTGGAATATTTGCTTCTGTATATTTTAACGCAGTTTTAATTTGCTTTTAAATTAAGAATCGCGGTTCAGATAACACACTTCTGTTTTCGCGGAAATGCGATTGTCGGAAAGGATAAACTAGCGAAAGAATGTTTCACGGAAAGGAGAACATCGCGGGACAAATGTATGTAACTGGAGCGCAATTCTAATTCGCCCCCGTCGTATTTTTGCGTCACCTTACCTATATCGGCCGCGGGCATTGTTGCCTCGAAGTTAGTGGAAAGCACGAAAGCAACAAGACTTGACCCGGAATGCATGTACCTTTGGCGACAGGAACCTCGTTTAGAGGATAAAGGGTATCGGGGGAGAGCATGCATGGGGGGTTCATAACGAGCAACAAAGGCTTTACCGCTACTATCAAGAGATACGGTGTACGCACACACATCGCGGTATGTACCAAGCAGCAATTACCCCAACCGAGTTAATTTTTCACGCCGTGAAATTTATTCAAGAACAGATCGGGAGGAATATCCCACCTTCGTACATTCTAGTTAGCGTAATTACCAAGATACTCAATATTAAATATTTAAAAGCTGTAACAAAGGACGGGAACGTTTTTCCAAGAAAAGGTCAACCTGATAATTAAGATCGACTTTGTTCCGTCTATTCAGCATTCGACCTACTTACTTGTCGAGCGAACGAAAATTACGAATTTAAGCTGTGGCTATTGTACGAAAGTGATAGAAATTTAAAGAGAAAATGCCGCATTCGTCAAGTTTCATGCGCTAATAACGGGAGACGATACGCAGATAATAAACCCTTGTCGATTCTCGAAATGCCCCCGAGATGTTCTCATAATGCGCGTAACACATCCGTGAGGCAAACATCACTGATAGCGTTGCATTGCTTTGGAACGTCTTGAGCGTTACGGAGATACACGTAGAATATGCACATAACAATTCAAATGTCTTATGCAGAGCGGCGCAGCGACTGCAGCGGCAGCGGTAGCAGCAGCAGTAGCTTTAAAGACCACGCTATAGGACGTCGTGAGAGCAACGTTACCACGATAGTATATCAGGTATACTCCATCCACGGTACACTGACGAACATTTGGCATTCGTATTATTCTTCCTCCCCTCGGTGTACATTCGCCGGTACCTTGTTCTTCGTGAATACGTAAGACGCAGGAGGTCGACATTTTGTAGATGAGACATGAATATTTCAGACTCGGGAATACGGAGGGTTGCAGACAAATTTTTTGATTGATAAACACAAAGTAAATGTCTTTTTTTTTTAACTTAGAGCAAGACTATCCTATCATTGCAACTATTTGAAATGAAATATTTCGGTCATTATATTGAATTAAAATTCAAGAGTTAAGCCCGGCTTAAATTTAAGATAGGAAAGATTTCCTGATATTAATTTTTCTTCGCCGCATATTCAATCGTATAAATGACAAGAAGTCATTGATATGTTACACGTTGTTACTAATAATCACTGGTGATTAACCTATTAATGTTGATGCGTCTCATTGAAATACATATCAAATGCGATTAACTATATCTCTGGTGAGTCACACAGAACGTCAATAAATTACATGAAACGAAATATAAACGTAAAAAAAAACGAGTAATATATAAATAACTGTAACAAGTATAAACGTAAAAATATCGCCCGAGAAATGATAAATCTATAATATTAAAGCTCTTTCCGAAAAATAATAGCTCAAAGATGCGTTTCGCTTGCTTGCCTATAACAGTTCCAGCAAATCAAATTAAAGATGCTATAAACTTTCCGCAAGAATGTCCTCGTCGTCCCATACGAGATAGTCAGAAATGCGTGATAGCTCGACTCTGCCACAGTACGGGACCGAGAAAGGAAGCTGACTGTATACTTTGAAACTGATGTACAACTGTATATAAGAGTCATGCACGGTCGCAGCGATACCAGGCATTTTTCTTCCTCGACGAACCGGCAAAATTTTGATATTCCGGTCTCGCGCTCTTCAATCTTGCGCATACTCTTACGGATATCACATATTTTATTTCCGTGGCGTTTGTGGTCCTCCACATTAAATGGAGCATACTAAGAATATCTTCCCTCTGTGAATCATCCGCAAGAATTTGACCATCGCTACAAAGTTGCCGAGCGTTCGCATATTATATACACTCGCTGTCTTATTCAAGAGGATCATTCAAATGTATATAACGAAAAAGATTCTGCACGTATATACGTATCCAGATTTGCTGAAAGATAACGAGGCTCTCCGTGAATAACATGAGTTCCATAGCGGGTTTTTTTTAAATATACTTTCAACGTTTCTGCGTGCAGCAATGTTTCCGTAATAACGAAATCGTAAGCAAAATTACCGCGAAAAGATCCAGGAGCCTCCCACAAGATTTTCCAGAACCGATTCCATTATCGTATGTAAAACAGACATTTGAATAACATACGCTATCATGATTCCCATGAACACGTGTACGCATACGTAACGAATCAAGATGTTCCAAATTCTTGAAATATTACTAATCCGGAAACACTTCGATAAAATAATATAAATTGTGTAAAAAAAATCGTGTAAAGATCACGGTTATACTTCTCCGAAATTCAGGTAATATCACGTCATAAATATGAATACACATTGGCTGCTTAATCAATCATACAGCCAGCGTCGAGCACTTCTCATATCTCTTATTATGAATGTACAGAGAAAAAAAGGCAGAGAGGAATGTGAATCTCTTCTCGAGTGCCGGAACAGATTTCAGAGATCCTGTACTTCCTCATGCAGAAGCTTTTCTTGCTATGAAGACTACGAAAGTAAACTGGGTCAAAAAATAAAGCAAGGTGGCTATAGTGCATTTCTAGGAAGGACTACGTAATCTTGAGAAGCTTTCGCTTGAAAAATATATGCAAATGTCTAGGAATCAAATTATATTGTTTATCTTCGTACGTTTATAAAATTTAAAGGTGAAGAAACTCCTATATATTGCAACACTTTATATAGATACTATCGCACGAGTATAAATTACATTATGCCATAAATTATGCGACTTCGATATTGTGAAAAACGGCATAATATCGCGAAAATTTGCGTAGCAATACTTACAATATAAACGCCAAATATGCTCCTTAATTTTTCAATGGCTAGATTTCTGTTATAAGTTACCGTGTCGTATTTCGTCGCGGTTCGCTATTATCAAGCGTCTCACCGTTACGGAAAATCTATCGGCACTTTGAGCGAAGCAATTAACGATCGCATTGAAGCCGTTCCGCGTACCATTGATGGTGCGCGTATTGTCCGAGAGATGATTATATAATCGTCAAATGTATCGTCGATAGCACATATTCCATTACGCGGACCGTTGATTCGCGCGGAATTCCACGGGGATATTGACGAAGGCAGGTTTTCGAGATGCGCGACGTGTTCCGGCGGAGGCAGCGTTGAAGATAAGGCGAAATTGCTATTCGTAACGATACACGGAAAGTATGCAAACAGCGATCGAGATTTGTACGCGTACAGCAAAGAGCTAACAGAGTTGTGTAACGATACTTTGATACAGACATAGAGAGTGACTACGTCCCTTCCCCCTCGTACTGACAAACTGACGAACTTCAGTATTTCCTGTCAAATAATGGCACGTCTGGTCGATCATCGTTGCGGGTGCATCAACGTGCACACGTAGATAGGAAATTGTGGTTGCGCTCGAATCGCGGTATACACATAACAAATCAAAGAGTCGCTCTGTGTAATATGTTCGATAGTCTCAGATACCAATCCGATATCGTGTTAGCGCTATATAACGATTGTGTAACACATCGATCGTGTAGAACAAAACAAGTTCGTTAATCTCATAAAAGATATTTCAGCACGTTTTCACACACGTCGCACACTAACTTGTATATCATCGAACTAAATCATATAGTCTGATAATATTTTCGGCGTTATTATCGAGGGAAAAAGGAAGCGTATAAATAATATTTAACGCCGAATATTGCACAAAGGGTAACTGGTAACAAGTCCGATGGAATACGCTTTGACGACATACGTCGTCGTGGAGAAGAGATCATTTTCTCGGATCCGACGAGCGGGCGAGTACAAAGAGCTGTCAGACATTATGTGGCGCCGTGTAGAAAATATTAAAGATAATACAGAATTGCGGCGAGAGATAGAGAGAGAGGTGGCTTAAACGTCTTCTTTCTGTGTACGCGAAAAGGCAGTTCGAGCGGCAGTATCGCGAGCGGCGTCGCTAATACGAGAGCAGCTAACGCAACCAGTTGTAACTTGGCAATTCGCAGTATGCATTCTTCTTCCGCCAAAGGCGGTGTACTTCCGGTACTTCCATGCCGCCGCCGTCTAGAATGTTGCAGCAGTCACTTATCACGGATACTTATAGTTAGTACTTACACCGTCGTTCTGGAGGAATCACGGCGTTCCCGGAGATAACGTTGTGACGACCGCCGCGTTATTGCACGAGGAACGGTAAATGTTGATAAAAATCCGCGCGTTGGTTTGAGAAAAAACTTCTGTGTCAAAATATATGAAATTTTTATGACATCGCGACGGCAGGATTGGTTGGGCATCTCGCGACAAGTATTCCAATATTTATCCTTTCAATAGAATCAACGAGTTATTTTTAAATGTGCGTCACATCTCTTGTAAAGTGTAGGCAATCCGACGTTAAAATTATTCAGCGCAACAATTTTGAATTACGCAGACGGAATTTATATGTATAAACTGCTAAAAAAATAGTCTGCTCGTGCGCATTTTAAGTAAAACGGTTATCGCATACGTTTCACGGAGCTATAGCAAAGTGTTCCATTTTATGACTTGCGGCTATTCCAAACTCGCTAAATAATAGCGCAATACCGCGTGTAAAAAGTTAACAATAGCCGCCGAATGTCGGGAAATTGTTAAACGGCGCACGTTGCTTTCGCGTGCGCCAGCTTTGGCGCAATTTAAACTGTGATTCAATTGTAACTTTTTAACTGGTCGCTATTGATAACGGTCACACATATTGCAAAATAAAACATAATTTGATGAGCTTGTCTTTGTTAGCGATTATCTCGCACAATATATCAACGTTACAAATGCTTGAATCGAACTCAAAGAGCTAACTTGAATCGAATCGAGAAAATCATGTAAATTGTGATCCAATTTGCGCTTTGCGTTCCGATCGTGTCCTAAAAAGACAAGAATAGTTATGATCGAAATGCCGCGAGCTCTTACAGATATATTACAGATACAGATAAATAAAAAATCTAATTTGGAGTATAATAAAAATTAATATAATCTGAGAGCTATAAATATAAATTAATTTTTTCAATTATTAAAATTAACTCACCCTTTAATACGTCATTAATTATATATATCTAATTATTTGTGTAATATATAATTCAATTGTATATTATTTTCGATATATTAATTATGTATTCATTTGAATTTAGGCGAGAGAAATATAAATCATTAAAGAGCGCGAAATTATTCTGTCAAAAATAATACTTTACAAAAGTAATTTGTAAGATAAAAACTGATGCTTTTTAAAGAATAATATCGAATGACGAGGCATCTCAAATACATTGTAAAAGAGAGAAAGATCGAGTTGCACGCGCAGCGAATTGCACTCGCAGGAATGATGTTAATGCAGAACGTAGCGAGGAAGCGGGGTACTCGCGCAAGTGTTGATGAAAGTATTTTTCTCCCCCGACACACAAAGTGACAAACTTTCGGTTACTTCGGTCCCGCGTGCGCTCCTTAGCATTCCCTCGCATTCTCTCGCTCTTCAAGAAAGGTGCCGCGCCGCGTCCCTGCCTTCCTTGCTTTATTTTTCCTCTTGCACGCGGCACTGTTGCTTGCTTTTATGCGGCAGTTGTCGGTCGGCAACTGCCGGGCAACTCGCACGCTCACGGCTACAACTGCGAGCGCAACAATTACCGAGAGTAGAGTCGACGAGCTCAATTATTTTCGACATTCTTCACGCCTTGAACTGCGAAACATACGCGGGTTGCCGCGTTACGTGTTGCGCCCATCCGCATGCTCGCGTACGCGGTGTCTACGAGACGAGGAAAAAGAATGGAAGAGAAAATGAGAAATTCGGTACTCTCGACAAGTTCTTTATCAGAGAGACGTCGCGTCGCAATCGTGTCTGTTACCAGTTTTCCATATTTATATCTTTTTCTCTTCACTGCTTCGAAATGCTTAATCTTACATTTCGGTTGAAATCTATATGTATCCAATCACGAAATGCAGTTACGACACTCAGCGTACGTCGTGCGAGAATATCGTTCCTAACGAGGGAACAATTATTCTCATTACTTTCTTTCGCTCCAATCGCTTTACTTACGTTAAGCCGCACAGCCGGCTTCTATATTATGCCGCGCACACGTCTAAGCAGATTGCAGGAGAAGCGCTGCGGAACGCCGACCTCTCCAGCAACGTCGAACGTGTGTACCACCTTGGATCCGGCTCGCGGATTTGCCTGAAAACCTATCTCCTGTACCTCGCGCCTACGTCACACGGTAACTCGAGCGGGGTAACGACGACTACGAGTAGGTACATTAATCCTGCTAAATAATTCAATATCCCCTCGTTCCCGGTCTGCCAATGAAGCGCGGAGTTTGCGCTAGTGATTGTCGTAAATAATTATTTGCGTTTCACCGTAGACCCGAATTCTAACGCCCGTCCTGTTCCCAAATACAAATTAACTGCGGGAACTTTGCTTCACCGTCGTAAAATAAATTTATCACGCAGCTAACCAGGTTGTAACGATATTTAATTGCGATTCCCGGATTAGAGACGGCTAAAAAACAGGTTCACTTATCACAAGTTATTGCGGGAGAAAGACACGTTATTTAATTTAACGAAAACCCAGCGTTTTTCTTCAATAACAAAGCTGAATTTTGTGCTGTTTGTGAAAAACAAATTTATCTTTCATTACGTGACGTGGCAGAAAAAAATTATGTCAAAATTAGAAAGTTGCGATCTGTGGCGCGTAAATACCGGTACACGATGGGATTAATTAATTAATTTAGGAGAGTACGAAGACAAGGAAGATAAAGCGTACCCGCTTTAACGCTCGCACGGCACCTCTCACGCATCCGTGCATACAGCTGTACGCTACCGTCTCCGTTTGCCGTAGATCATGTCACAAGCGGAATAGAGAAGTGGCCGACGACGAGCTTCGTTACTTTCTGTCAGGTTGCATTCATTACGTCGCAATTTACACTATTATTGCACCGTACTCGGGGGCAACGAAAGAGAGAGCGCGCTCCTCGACACCTCTCGCCTCATGCAAGCGCGGAACTTGAGCAATTAATCTCGACCGTTCTTTATACCGCATAATGATTGCCCGCGCGTCTTAATTAGTCTCTCCCGCAACTTTTAATAGCCGCAAAGTCGCCTAGCGCGTTCTTGTTGCGTCAGCGGTTAATAACAGCCGCAGGATCGACGTGAGATCGGGATGAGATATGGCGATCGATCAGATTGAGTTATCCGCGCGGACGTAATGATAATGAAAGCTCGTTCATCATGCATCTGAAAATACTGCGAACGCGGCGGCGATCGGCAGATATAGCAGATGGAACAAACAAGAAAGACGCAGACGTAAGCGGTAGATATCGAGAGCCTCGATCTTCCGATCGAGAAAAGTATTTCCGACGCGGAGGGGAGCGGGGTCTGCGGGGGAGGGGGAAGAAAGGGGAAAAGCGATAGTCGACATTATCATTAAATGAGCATCAACGTCAGGCGGGCGCGAGACGAGAATGCTCCCCTCTGTACCCGCCATATCTGCCTGGTATCTCGAGCGACGGCCGCGACGTCGAGGAAATGGAATATACTTTCAGCGCTCCGGCGACTTCTGCGCGTGCCGCGAAATAAATCAGTATTCCCGTGCTTTGCTCGGGAAATAAGAAAAAATGGTCGCCTTATTATCTGGTACCATTTTCAGGCTCTGGCCAGACGGCGACCTAGCCCTCTGCGAGAGCCCTTTTTCGTTGGGGCTTGATGCCAAACGCGGTGGGGGAGGCGGAGGGGGGAAAAGAAAGCAACCTTCCAAAGGGAAGATATATAGACCACTGTATAGTCCGTTCGCCTTGACGCACGTAACAGCCACCCGGGGGACAAATAACCACATAAATTTCACCGCGATTCTCCCGGTTTTATGCGGTGTTAATATAGTTCGTGTCGCGCGCGTACGTTTCGTCTGAGGTCTCGCGAGAAGCAAAAGCATACGGGCGAAAATTTGGAAGCAACGCGGAATGAAAATATCGCAATTGGCGAAAATTGAGCGTCACATGTGCGTGACGTTGAGCGCTAATGGATCGGGCAAATAACAAAATTGACGTGAACGTTAAAGCGCATCTGAAAAAACTCCGGGAGAGCTCGATAGAATCCATTAGATAGGTATAAATAAACCTGCAATTTTTATATAGGTGCGCTCTTTCGAAAAAAGTCTTTTTTGTTCGTGTCTACTTCCCGTTTCAAGTACGTATCTATATTATTTTTGAAAACGCGCGCCGATTTATCATGTTACATAAATTTACGCCGTTTATAATACGATCAGTCTCTCGTAATCGTTCTCGTTTTTTATTTGCCAAGTACTCGAGAGCGTTATTAAATTATTCCCCGTCTAATATTAAAAAATTGCAAGAGATAAAATCGCAAAGATTTTAGAAAGTCGCGATTCCAAAGTCGACAAAATATACCATCAGGTTTAAGCTTAAAGGTAAAATATGTAGAGAATTTCTATAACGCAAAATAATATCTTCTAATATATTTAATCGCAGTGAGAGATCGCTTAATGATACTATGAGAATAATCCCGAAGCAGTTTCGCACACTCTCGAAATATCGCTTTCGGATGAGACGCATGTACGTACCGTTCGAGAGGCGCCTGAGGTGTTGATATGGACGAATCGCCGGTTGATCCGCCCGAAGGGGTCATGCCCGAGAACGTTTGACTTTATTGGAGGAAATATGAGCGGGTGCTCTGGCAGTGCTCTGGGCGGTATTCCCGGTACGCCGGGAATCGGATGTGCGTGGGGAGGGGACCTGCAGCACTTCCAGCCCGAAGGGGATGTACCCGGGGCTTGGGAAGGATTCATTCATATCGCGAAGCCGAGTCTCATTGTCGGAGCGGAGCGGCGGACAAAGCGAAAGCAGGGGACTGAAGTGCTGTCAGGACCAGTGCACTCCATTGCGCGACACAAATGGCAACCAAAAGTGGGGCGGGAGAGAGAGAGAGAGACGAGGATCGAGATCCGAAAGGTGAGCCTTGCACGAAGGAACGATCTGTCGCCATTGTATCGCGATCGATCTCGCATTGCATTCATTCGCGGATATCACGAAAGCGATTCGCATGGCTCGTTTTATAAGTCGACAATAGAAATTGTTCCTTTTAATGTAGGTCTACCTTCATCTTGACAATATAAATTTCTTTTTTTCGTTCCTGTTTTTTTTCTAGCTTTAAATATGGTCATTATGATCAATTTATATACATACTTGTGACTAAAACTACACACGCACAAAATTCAATTTAAAAAACTCCGTTATTATTCCAAAGGTTGAGAGATATCAAATTTGTTGAAGAATTTCACAAATTTACACTCCAAAAGTATAAATTGTAGCCATTATACATTGTTTCGATTAAAAGATTTAATTGCGCTCTATTTCGTGCTGGTCTTTAAAAGAGATTTGCCAAAAAAAGATACCTACTTGGCATCGGTTGAAGCTGTCGATAGCAGAGAGATCAAAGATATTAAGTTTCTTCGTGGGATATTATTACGCTGCCAGCCGCTCCTCGGCTCTACAATTTCTCGGGTCCAAATAATTACAAAAATACGAAACTGCTTTTTCTCAGGTATATGAGCAGCTTCCCGTCAAGTTGCGTAATAAAACTGTACGAAGAATTCCTCTTTATGATGTGTTGTAGAAAGCTCACGTACAAAAGTGCGCTGCGAGGAATATTCCGAGCCGGAAAACATTACGGCCGTAGCTCTCAGACGAATGTTTTACGCATCTCTTAATCTAAAATCTGTTAACGCCTTTGGTGTCTCCCAACGATTTAATAACACGTGAAATCTGAAAAATAAAACAGTGAAATATATATATATATAATACGTGTATAAAGTAAACAAGTTTTCTTTGTATTTAACTTTATTACAAAGCAGACATCGCTGTATATGGAAGAAATAACGTTGACGTTTCAATACCGGGAGTTTCGTAATAAACACAAAGTTAAGGAAAGCACAATTAAACATTTCTCCCGGGTAAAGTATTCGTTTCTGGGTGAGTTAAGGACGCCATCGTTGTCACTTTAGCCTTCTTTTTATTGCGAAACGCAAGTAATCACCGTTAATTGCTGCCGCCTCGACAGGCGGCAACATTTACAAAGGAGACATTAGCTTTTAATACAATTATGATACATCGATACAACAGAAAATTAATATTTACACATAGTCTCGATTTCGTTCGACGAGCTCTACAATTTGTCGCGTCGCAAGACATGACTTAACGGAATTAATTCATCGGTCCGCGCGGCGCGTACGCCATCGCGCGCGCCGGACCGCTTGCGATATAACAGCAGGCGAGAATTGATACCGCAGTAATTTGTACTAATTAACCCATCCGCGAATTTATGCCTCTCGTACTGAGTTATTATTATTACAATGCGCACATATTACTCGACGTCACGCTACGCGGAGAGTATCCCTATTAATCATCGACGCGCGCCGTAGCAGCAACTGTAGCGGCAAACGTAATGCCGGATGTAATAATATTTAATGCTTTTGGCGCCGACTTCGCCGGACTTGCCGACTTGCCGTTGCCGTTGCAGGGCGTTCGCGGGGCGGAGGGCTCGGCCCATTCAAACAAACGAATCGGCCTTTCGCCGGCGTTAATGATATTAATGCTCTCGCGCAACTTTGTACAAATGGATATACATTATACACACAACGGCTGATAGAATTTTAGATTAAGCGTCGCAATCTACCGGTCGGACCCGTCCGCCCCGCCGCTTAAACGGAACAATGAGACGCGGACGACGGCGATAGGCGAAGTTGTATCGCGCGAGTGTGCCAGGATGAGAAAAAGAAGTACGCTTACCTTTTGTGATTAAAATATATATAAATAACTTTATTGTTTATGTATATTTATATATATATATATATGTATATTTATAATAAAATGCCCTATCTATTTTACAAATATACAAAACTCTCGCTATGTACATCGATCTCCGCTTTTGACTAAACAAGAGAATTACCGAAGAACTTTAATAAATCGATTATCGTCGATTAAACTAGCATCGAGTAGAAAGAGGAAAAAACGTTACTTCGTTGCAATACGAGTTACAGGTAGTATGCTCCAATTTTCTTTTTTTTTTTTCTTCTCTCGCGCTAATTACATTTGCTCACTACGAAGCTATCACGATTCTCAAAAATACGAATAACCGCTTATTTATTCGGACACCGTATTACGGGTTACATTGCAATAGTAAGAAATGCTTCTGATAATAAGTAGAGAGAAAAGTCGCGGCAGTCAGGAGTCCTGTAACAGAAAAACAGAGGATGCGAGTTACGCGAGAGGTTTTCCCATTAATCACTTCCATTATAGGCAAGATGCGCTTTAACAAAACGAATAATCGAAATCGCTTTGATGCCGCGCGCAATATGTGATACAATTATCGATCACGCAGAAAGAATTATTCATTAACAATAATATATTGCGTTAATAAATACATGATAATAATAGAGCGGCTTATTATTGTAATGTGAATTTCAATAAGCGAGCGATCAATCATTATCTATAATCGCTGGAAATGTACACTATATTACTTCATTTGCGTAGCTGGACTACGATTACAGTACCAAAGCTGATTATTACTGCGATCACGTATATTTATATTTCGGAAAATATGTGTGTTTCCACAATTTTCAGATATTTATATTGCAATTGCCTATTAAATAACAGCTTACCTTCCTTACTGCGATTTCCGATTACTCCTTGCGTAACGTGATTCAATAATACTTTTGGAAACATCTGAAACAAAAAGGATCACACTAAATTAATCAATATCCAACGATCGCGCGAAAATAGATATGACAATGATAAGTTGGATGTAAAAAGATTTCAATATCCATTTTTTTAATGGAAACGTGAAAGAAGATACGGTACATGGTACATGAGGTAAAAGTCTAGCGCATGATGAAAATAAGCGGAGAATTAGAGAATTGGCGTGCTGTGTTTTGCGAAAAACGTTCTATTCTTGGTAGACTCTTTTAAATACAGGATTAAACTTTTTCCCGCTACCGGGTAGTTTTAACAAGTTATATTTTTTAATTTTTCCTCACGACGCGACGGCGCGGGCGACGCGATGCTGAAAGTTTCTCCGTGGTTTTAGAAATGCATTTAAACTTCCGCTTGGTTGTGCTCCGTGTCAAAATGCATTTCCTTTTTGCGCCCCCGACACGTCGCGTCGCATCAGAGAGATTCTTTCGCGCGACGCGGAGTGCGGCGAGAGAGTACGCACGAAAAACCGATGCCACACATTTGTGCAGTGTCACGGCCGCAGCGGCGCTAGACATCGCGGCGGAAATGTCCGCCGTTTTGAAATTCTGCTGGCTCGAACTGTGTTACGCTTCGGTGAACGTGTCGAGCGGCACAGCGGCGTGACGTGTAGTTGTGCCTAGGTGGACAAAATCTCGATTTTCAAAAAGTTGGAGATGCCTCTCCAAACGTACTTCTATCACGAATAGAAGTGATCATCGTCAAAGTATCGTTAAAGCTGTGCGTTTATCATCTAAATTATAAGTCTTCGTCCCCAATCAATTTTAATATAATAACAATAATCTAAAAATAATTCTAATTTTAGGAAAAAAGTATTTAAGAAAAAAACGTAGAACATTAAATAACAATTGCAGCTTTAATAGAGAGAGACAATGCTTTTATTGCAATATGTATACACGGAGAGAATTTTCTCTTAAAATTTACCCTGAAATCATGGTAGTTGTAGGACAACATGTACCACCAAGAATTTTATGCGAGCTATTCTGATTAATATCTACCATAATAAAAGATATTAATATCTATTACATTAAAATAAAAAATATGTTTGATTAATTTTACTAAAATATATCTAGGAAATTTCAATAATTTTTCAAAATTTACCAATCTGCTTGGTAATTTTTATCACGTTGTTTGTAAAATGTCTTTTGTATATTTTAAAAATTTCTTGGTTGCCAAGTTGTCCAAGTTTGTAGTGAATTTAAGGGTAAAATATAACAAAAAATTCTCTCCGTGTAATAATAATTAATAACTTTCTAACTAGAACATGAAAGCTTTGTACAAAATCATTAAAAGTCATCAAACTTTATTTCCGAAATATAGTGCAAGAATAATATAAATTCAACAAATATAAAAATATGAAAAGTACCGATATAAAACCTGTTTTTTTTTGCTTAAATAATTATTATATCTCTTGATAATAATTTTATTTTAAATATTCTGTAAACCTGTAATATATTGCAAAATTGTGAGCATAATTAAAAAGATGTTATATGTTACAGTTTCGCAAACAAAGTAATTTCGCACCCAGGTAAATCTTCAGACGCTGAAAATCAGATTGATGTGTACAGCTTTGTATATAAAGCACGTCTGGGTAATACCGCACGACACGAGAGAGGAAGAATTATTGCAGAGGCGATACTTATTTCTGTTTGCCGGCGTGGCTGAGGAGGATCGAATGAAATAAGAGAAATTTGCTTGCATCCGCGCGCGAGTTTAATTAAACGTTCAAAGAAGCAACAAATAGTCGGTCGCGTCGCGCTGTCTTTCGTCTAGCGGCGAGGTCTGGCCTGTTTATAGACGTGCCAGCGACCGGTCGCTGGTCGCCTCTATCACGTGCGATCGCACCAACGGGCGGGCGGATCGATGAAATTCCGTCAGGAGAATTCTGAAAGCTTTGCGGCGCCGCTTCACGCGGTGCAAATGTAATTACACCGCCGTGCCCGCGGGGTCAGCGAAGAGAGCGGCGCTGCACAGGAAGCGGTGCGTAAACAGCCAAGTTATTGATTGCGAAAAATCACTCTTGACCGAGTGCAACTCGGCAACAATAACGGCGGCAGGACACAGCCGGAATACCAAGGTCTGATTGGATCCCCCTGCGCTGTCGACGGTTTCGAGTGACCGGGGCGACGCGACGCACCCCGATGTCGATCGCTCGTCGATCGTTAATCCTCCTCCGCGTCGATCCGCGCGGGGGTCCGCGGGACATCCGCGAGAATTTCATAGCGTTTACAATTTCCGTAAATGACGCGTCAACTCGTCAGTGCGTGCCCCGGCACAATGCGGCCGCGATTGGCGCTCCGGATTACGCCGATTGAAAGTAATAACGCGATCCCGCGATCACAATCGGCGACCGACGACGCGACGATTATTTAACGCGTCGGGATGCGGACGCGCCGCGAACGCCGTTAGGGGTGTGATTGAAACGCTCTTTTATTCGTCGTTTTCTGAAAATGACACGTAAACGTTATTTTTTTTACCGCGAAACAATGAGAAGTGCTTTGTTACGAGAGATGAGAATTTCAAAAGCGATCTATGAATGTCCAACATGTGTTAAAGGAGCTTTGTCTCTCTACAAAAATCACCTTTTAATAAAATCTCTTCGGTGTGTTTGTTAAAGACGAATATTGTTTGTTGTTGAGTAAATTTAATTTGAAAAACGTATCATTTTTATATTGTTCTCAAATACGTTAAAACTGACATTTCTCAAAATACAAACGATAGGTATGTCAAATAGAAAATATGTTTTAGAAAACAGTTACAATATTTGTAAAATTCAGAAGATATCCATGGCAATGCGAATATGATATCTATTTGTAGTTACGTTTATCTTTCTTGAAGAATTATTTATTGCATTTGGAGTCTTCGCAAACGCAGCAACAGTAAAAGAGATGTCAAATGCCATTTTATTCGAACACAACACGCATGTATGTCCCTGTTTTTCTTCCTTTCACGAGCAAATCGTTCACACATCGCTGCTATCTCGTTCTCTTCTTGCCAAGCCAGCGTCAAGTAGCAATAAACGAACCGTACATTCGAGGGTACTGCTACGGCATTATATTCGCGGATAGTTGACCAAAATGGAAATAGCGGAGCCGCGAGGTGACAAAGTAACACAATCCTCGCGAAATTCAATTTGGCTGGGTAATGAAAGCGTCGGATTCGCGATGCGCCGTGCGCGGCGCATAAGCTTCGGCGTATCTGTCGATTTTCCGTTGCCGCAAATGTATCGAAAATTAACGGCGACTTTAAGAACGGTCGTCCGCTCGCTCTTTTTAAATCTTAATTAACCACAAACTAATGATAAAGACACGGAATTTCTTTTATTAGTGCAGAATAATAACATCTATTTTCGCGAATGTATCCAGAGCGAAGAATTTCGATCGAATTTTCTTTTCGTTGAAAGATTTGCTGTATTGAGAGAAAGATTGAAGGATAATTCAACTTTCTATAAAATCTCCAAGCACACCCTGCAAGTTGCTTGGGCTCCGCAAGTGATCCGCGTTCTGTCGATGGCACACATCTGTCTCCAGAGTCAATCACGCGATCATCAGTAAAACTTTCTCAATTTTCGCATTTCAGCCTTTCAAATCTCACGTGAATTTCAGACAATCAAACGTCATTGCTTTACATTGAAAAAAGTTACATAGTCATCGTTTTGGCACATTTGCGAGAAAATTTTTATTTTTTATCCTTACTTTTCTCAAGGCAGGATTACGTGATCGTCACCAATATTCTACTAAAAAGGCACGAACGACGGGCTTGCGAGCAGTTTATTTTACTGCCATCAACTTTAGCTGCAAACTGCGAATTTGTTCAGATTTCCTTCGGTGAGGAAAAAATTTAAATTTGCACTGTTGCTACTCTTATTTTTCCTCTCCGTTCATAATAGATGACTCTCAATAATTGTTATTTATATACCATGCTTGTGATCGTATAGTTATATTTTCTTGCATAATTATGTAATAAAGATAATAATAGGATGTGCTTGGATAATTTTTTCCTCAGTTAAAATACGAACATTGAGTCTAAATAATAAAGAATTTTCTACGAAATTTTGAGATGCAATTAAATAACAAAGTCTTATTTTTTATTTATACTGAATTATAAGTTTCCTTTAATACAGCCCTTTTAATTTGGAATTTTAACCAAAAACCATTTAATGTTGAGTATTAAAAAACTGATGATATTTTGCAATCTTCTCTAAAGAAAAATTGCCTGAGAATTCGCGAAAGAACTCAGCATTAAAGTTAAAATTGCAATTTCCAGGATATAAATCCCGCTCTGCGGACGCTCGTGAAGTCTTTATCGTAGATCGAGCTTAATGCGACTCCGCGAGAAGAACCGAATGTCTCGCCATCTTTCTGTGATCCTCGAATTCGCTCAGCGATTGTTATCATTTAACACTTTGGGGATCCGTGGTTCCGCTCTCTAAAAGCACCTTAGTCCTCGAGGCGGCAGCGCTATCAAAGCTACTCGAAACCGGCACCTCAAGATACAGTTTCGGAGCGAAACCGCCGAGCGGAACCCACCATCCGACAGATTAAATATTCTATATTTCACGAACAACAAGTTTCCCTTCTCAAGAGGTAACGCGCTTCGGTATACATGACGGCGATGGAGAAGGCTCTCTCTCTCTCCCCTTTCCGCCCAGACAAATCACTGGGCGCGTTTAAGTCCCTCCAAGAAGCCGCGCGGAGGCACTTCCTGGGAATTTGCGGGCGGAAAGAAGTAATATCATTCAAAAGCGGAGGAAGTTATTCCTTGATGCGAAAGTTTCTCCATTTTACATCGGCCGGAATAGTTTCGAGGGAAAATGTTAGTTGCGGGCAAAACTCCATCCCGACGATAACTTTTCCAATTATTATCAGATGGCAAATGGACACCCCTTTGTGTTTTCTAGGACCGGCGCGGCGCGGTGTTACTTGGGAGAACGCGAGAACTCGGGATAACTTAAATTGTACTGTACGCGGACAGAAGATCTCGTCCAGCAATAAACCCCGGCGGGGTGTGCGTGAGATGTCTATTTGCGGGAAACGCAATTGTCGAACAGATTGTATTTTATGTTATTTGAGATCCATCCACGTTTCTCATCTGAGCGAATCTCTCGATCGATCTTTCATATCCCGCTTATACTTATCTAATTTATAATAAAAATAAAATTGACGATTCGTACTTTATAGTTAAGAATTTGTATTCTTTCTTCTGAAATAATGCATAACGTTGTTATCGTTGTTAGACATTTTAGAAAATAAACTATTAATTACCGACTTAATTTTTTCTAAAAAATTAAAACATGATAAATATTATGTTCATTCGAGTTCTCGATCATTGTAACTGTTTACTTTATGTTTCTTTTTTTAGAGAAGAACGTCGGTGGTTAAAACATGTTCCGCTCTTGCAATTTCTAAATCCGCTCACTTTACGCCATCGTCGGGATCGTTTCGGGAGTCAATGGGGGGGCTATAATGCGAAAGGCTGCAGAACAGGCCTTTCCTCGGGAAGGAATCTCCGAGCGTGAACCGACGGAGGCGTGAATAATCCGCAAAACAAAGCGTTCAAAGAGCGGAAAATGAAATTATATCCTTGCGCACGACCGATGGTACCGACGAGACGACGTGTTCGGTTCGTCGAAGGCGAGCACGATGAGAGAAGAGGCCGGCGGATTTCCTGTAAGCGTTACTAGTCAATTTGCAGCTCGTGGTTTTACTCGCTTCCGAGAGACGCCTTGTCCGCTCGCCTTCGCTCACCACGCGCGAGTTCGGCGACACGGCGATTGTTTTTAAGCAGAAAAGCGGAGAAAGAGAGGAGACAGAGGGAGAGAGAGAGAGAGAGAAAAAGAAAAAGAAAGAGAGAAAGGAGCACGGGCACCGACCGTATTGGCGATTCGGGGCGGCGCGGAACTTTCTGGCGAGCGACAATGGCGATCCGGGTTCGCGTCGAGAAGTAATGAAATGGACCGAGGGCGAAGCACGACGACGACGTGGTCTTGAGGCGGAATTCCTCCGGGTGAATGGAAATCCTCCCGTGTGTTTACAAACAAGTGAAACTGGTTCCGAAGGGAGCGCTTATGCGAGCGGACACGCCCTATCCTACGGGCTGAGCGACCGTGCGAAAGAGCCTCCGTCGATGGGAGGAACAAAGCGGCGCTATCCTTTGTTTCAACCATTCAGCCCAAGGGAGGATATAACGCGAGTGTGTTAATTAAGACCGACCGACCGACCCCGGTGGGATAGGCGTATACGCGCTGTGAAGAAGTATCGGACGAAAATCTGGACTTTTCGCCGGCGCGGCGCGGCGTGGCGCGTTCGTGGCGCGCACATTCGCTCGCTCGCTCGCTCCCTCGTTCGCTCGCCATAAATCCCCGATATTCTTATCCGCCGTGTCCATCGGTGCTAAAAGAACTCTCGAATCAGATTTCTCAAGGTGATCTTTCGGCGAATTATGTTATGCCCCGGAAATCTCTCGATTAATCGTTCTGGTTTTATAAGACCGACAGGATGATTACATTGATTACCGTGGAATGTAACAATATTTTATTACACCAAATTGAAAAATTAAATCTTCCTATATTTGTCGGTATTCCTATTAAATTAGTGTGTGAATTGTAGGCTTCTTTGCGAGATAATAATTCAGGACATTTTGACTTTAGGAAAGTTAAGGACTTAAGTTAAGGATTAAGTTTATATGTAAACTTTAATTAAACTCATCTTAATTTATGATGTAGCAGCTTCTATTAGATTAATTTTCAATTGACAAAACAGTCTGTCATTAAAATTAAGCTTCGAAAATTTTGGAACGTGCTTACCTATCTTACATTTAAATATTCCAGTTGGATATTTTTCCTTCAGTTTTTAATGAATAGGTCCGAATCGAAGAAGATAGCAATCTGTATCTGTTTCTTTTCTTTCTCTTTGACACTTCATGTAATAACATGGAATCAATATATAATTTTAAATTCCTACACACAGTCCCTATAATAAAGCTGATCCCATTTCTAGCAACGCGTTTCAGCCACACACGATGGCACCGTGAAATCATAGCGCGAATTAAAACGGGCGACATCTCGTTCGAATATCTAAAGGCAACACATCGCGCTGCCGTGATTATAACCGAATCGTGATTCGACGATTGAACTCGTCGCGCGAGAGATCGGCGCCCGTTATTATCCGACCGGATTATTCTACAAAATTCACGCGCGGCGCGTTATTATCATGCCCACGCCGCTGTTATTATACCAACGCGACGCGACGCGACGTAATACTATTCGTTCGTGTATGCCATTTCTATAACCGGATAGGGATCGCACCGGTCGAATTAATAGCGGGCTCTCAATAGTCGCTCTTCGTATTATTCCGGTTCTTTCGCGCGAGCGCCGGGCACGCTCCGGGGGCGGTCGTTGCGTATTTTCGGGCGAAACTTCGGGTCGAATATTCAGAGCGACTCTGAAATTTGCCCCCGCCCCCGGTAGGATTTCAGAGAGCAATCCGGGGTGAAACTTTCTTCAGCCCGAGAGGGCCACGGCGCCGCCTTTACTCCCTCGTATACTTCCTCTTTCTCTCTTTCTCCCTCTCATCCGCGCTTGCTTCATTAAAATTGAAGGTTCCTCGTTGCCGTCGTAGCCAAGTCGAAAGTCTACGGAAAGCTCGCTCGCTCGGCTCGGAGTCGTTCTCAGTTTTCCCTTGCATCATGACGCGATGGCAACAAGCGCGACACGGTGCTGTACGGTTATTTCGTCGCTGTATTTAAAACCAAGTCGACTTTCCTCTCACAGGCTTCGGCTTCGGCGGCACGAAAGTATACGCGGAAACGCGAAGAGGAGGAAACTTGCATCTCGGCTTTCAGCATCGCGAAAAGTTGTTGTCGCGCGGGGAAAAGCCTTCGGAAAGTCCGGAACGTTTCCTGATACCGTCTATTTACTCTATCATAATCGCTTTATGGACACTGACATTAGTAAAAAGTATTGATCGCAACAGAAATCGTATTTTCGGTCAGTGATAATTATTATCGTACATTTACGATAATCAAAAACTACAGTCACTTCTTTTCCTCATCAGCCGGAAATTGTATTTCTTTAATGACAATTTGATCGTACAATTACTTTCTCTCCTATCCTATTTATTTTTTAATTTTCAATTTCAAATTAATAAAATCTTTCTAATCCTCGAGTTAAAATTCTGTTAAGACAAAAATAAATTAAAATCTGAAGGTAACTTTTGCTATTTAATCGCAATTCCCTAAAGCATAACTTGTTTTTAATATCCAAATACTTATTATTGAAAAACCATGATGCTTCGACATTGGAACGCCAGGCACTTTTTAATTTATTCTATACGATGTTAAAAGAGAAATGGCGACAGAGCTTGGAGATATACCATATATGAATTTTTCATATTTCTTCGAAAATTATTAAACTACATTCAAATTCAAATTATTTCTTTTAACTCTTTTAATATACCTAAAAAATGTACCAAATCGATGGATTGTCTAGAATACTCAGATACAGATTTCGATGCGTAACTTTAGTAGGTCATAAATACATTGCAAAGTTGTATAGAGGATAATTGTAAGCTAGTCGACCAATCGGGGCGGAATAAAGAAATGTTAAAGGGCACTTATTCGGAAAAACGATATACTTCAGGTAAGCCTCTCGCGTCATTAAGTCAGATCGATGAATTCGCTTTTGTCGCACGGGAGACACTGTTTATTCAGCGAATCGATCCAACGGGCATCCGGCATCGCTTCAGGACTATGGACATTTCGATCGACGAGAACAGCATGATCCAGTACCTAACGCGATACGTAAACACAATTTTCCACGGGAAACAAACGCCAAACGTCGGGAGACGGATTTCATCGCGCGAACGGACGAACCAACTTTCAATAAATAACGCCGCGCGAAAAACGCACGCTCGATGCATGGAGAGCATCGTGTGATAAACGCGATTCGCCGCGAAACCTTTCCTCTTCCGCGTGCATGAGAGACGAAACGCTTTAAATTAGTCGTAATCTGCGCGCGAACCGGTTCGATCTTCCTCCCTTTCCCCTCACCCCTTTTTTCACCGTCATTACTATCGCCGTTCGAGCGTCAGATTGCTTAATCGTAAAATTGGCCTGGCTAACGCGCGGCCCGCAAGCGGACAAAGCGAGCTGGGCGAGAGAGAGAGGGCGGGAAAACGGAAGAAAATAGTGGAATGAAAATCCGCCAGAGATGCGCGCCGCAACAACGAACTGGATTCGTTTCGCTGACGACAAAAAGATTGTCGATTGGACGTTGCAGATCGAAGAGAACGAAAGGAACAATTTTGCCGTCCGTCGTGGTCAACGGGAGCGGCAGAAAAGGCAAGGAGAAATAGGACAGATGAAAACGGAGTCGTTGCTGGCCAATTCGTGAAGAGCAATTGTATCTATTAATCGGTTATAACAAAATATGACTCGATTAATTATCTCGATTATCATAGACATTATATTTTATTTTTAAGATATTAATATTCCTGTTATTTTTTTTACGTGATTGTGTTTCAAATGTAAGTTTGTTACAAAAAAATATATTATATTTGTCATTCAGCTAAATTTGTGTTTTTTTAAATGTAAAAATTTGATTTTATCTTGAATAAAAATGAAATGATAAAGTGGACATGAATATTTTGCGTTTTAAAATAATCGCCATGACAATCGATTAATCTAATGGAAAAAATGATTATATTGATTTAATCGATAAAATGTATTCTATGTAATCGAAGTATGATTGTTTTTGGAGTAATCTTAAATAAGGAAATGAAGGGATGGAAGAATTGGAAACGGGTAAGGAGAAAAGAGACACGGTCGTATAACGCATCATTGGACTTTGAAATTGGTTCGCGTAATAGCATTCTCTGAAAGGTAATGATGTTACGAGATGATGCCAATTTTGATTCTGGCCATTTCGAGCCGCTATTTCCGATGCGATTCCCGCTATATCGTTGGACGCAACGTAAAAGACTGTTTAGCGTGAACGAGATCAGGCGTGTTCGGATTTGTCGTTCGATCGTGGATGCATTAGAATTCGATGATTTTCCTTCGGAAGAGAGATCATTATTTCAGATACGGGCGACGGTATGCGCTTGAACGACTTTATCCGCGCCGGAGAATATCCCCAAGATATCGAGATAACATCTTGGGATAAAGACAGAGAGAGAAGGAGAAAGAGAAAGAGAAAATGTTGAGGAATAATTTATAGTATCGCGATGTTCGAATTTAGATAAATGCACTTTAACGATAAATTATCTCTCATTTGCGACGGCAACTAGAAAATGATCCGATATGAAGTTTCAAAGGGATTAACGACCGATATTAATTCTACTTGCAATTAGAACAAAATAATCCGATTACGGATGCTTTGTTTCTAAAAGACACCACGTTTATCTCTCGCGAGAGAAAGCGTTCTTTATATACCTATATGGTATACACGTATCGACAAAGGCAGTTCCAAATTAACAAAAATCTATACACATGTAAAAAAGCAACGAAACAAACGTTTTAAATGTATAAACGCCCCCCCCCCCCCCGATTAACAACTCGGGGAAAGATACTGTTTTCCATTTTGTGCAGTGTTGTATTAAATCGGCGTGCTGTTTTCTGAATTGGGAGATTTGGAGAGCGTAATTCGGAACGAAAATAAATACAGAAATCGACGACGAGGGAAAAGAGACGGAATATCGTTGCCTGAAATACGTTCTAATTTCGGTTACAGTACCGATCGAGCGGGTTTCGAGACTCGGTAAAACGGTGTACCCGATACGCATTCTGTACGCTTCCATTTGTCATTTAAGCGGATACGGATACAAGTTGAGCCGTCCGACCGAGCACAATAGTGCATCTTTCTCGTGTAAACGAGCAGGTTCACGTTCACATGCGCGCATGTATTTTTCGCTCGCCCACGGATACATTCCGTACCGCAAGTTTTCAACGATGAATGCATTACGTGATGCGCGATACGCATACGAATGCCCGTATCGAAAATGCAATAAATAAACGAATGCACGAATTGTGCGATGCGACGGCAAAAATCAGGTTTGATAATTAAACCCATAGACCCGCGACACGTTTTTTAAATACTGTTCAGTACCACATAAATCTCGCAGAATCCGGAGATAATTAAAGAAATACATTAACGTTCATTTCTAACTCTTCTCGTTAAAGAGATTTTTTTTTTCAAGTATATAATGTAAGTTACCTAAGGTAATTAACAAATATTTCCGTAGAAATTGGAATTGTGAAGCTTGTTGAGCGTTAGATTGCGGAGTTCAATCTATCGGAACGATCACCCCTCCAGTTGATGGTAGTATTAACTTGTACATATGACCACTTGTACATACACCGCTCGCCTTCATATAGCAAAACAAACGTAACCCTATCCATATTCAAAGTATCGCTTACAGGGACCCCATGACCGCAGTGTTATTAATACTTGTGCCGTTGAATAGATAAAGTCCATTAAGAGCGATACGATAGCAGTTTGCGAACCGAACGCGACGTCCATTAACAAAAGTGCCCTTACAAAGGTACATGTTTTAAGGACACCGGTTACCCCGAGCGCTATTCCCGCCCCAAAAGCGAAAGACGAATGTCGAACTCACAAAGCTTTCGAAGAGAGAGGGAGAGAGAGAGCGAGAGAAAGGGAATATTTTAGAGAAAGAATGTGAAAAGCGCACAATAGGTGTCATTGAAAACGCCGGACTCTCGTACAAATAATTTTTAAATGCTTTACGAGTACCCGAATAGACGAGCAGACAAGTAGTTAGTAGCCAAGTAGATGAGAGGGGGGGAAACGCGCTATGTAAATTTCGGCCCTTCGGTCGGCGAGGTGCTCTTTGATGTCGAATGACGCATAGAATCGACGCCCCTGCGCCAATTGTCCTCCCCGCCGTTTTCGATTCGATGTTTACGTCGATCCGGGCGCGTTTCGGGTTTACTAGCGCGAGCACAACAGCGCTTTTCATGCTCAGCGAACAATTAGGCTTGTCGCCGGTCAGACGTCGTTTGGATTAAAGATAGAGCATCGAGAGAAAACGGCAGCGATGTTCATTATCACTCATTGCCATCATCAAAAGAAGAGCATCACTAATTTACATTAAATAGATAGATAAATAAAAGTATGAATATGATGGATTGTTATTTAGAGAAAGTATGAAAATTTCATTATTAATTTTTTCGGTTAAAAATAAACCGCTAATAATTAATATAATTACGAATCATTTGTACGTGTTGCTGAAAAGTTTTTGCTAGATCTAGCCTAGAGATTTTAAAAATATATAACAGCTTTTTTATATTTGCATGATATATCAGTGTGTAGGTAGGAATGAATAGAAATATTACAGCAGAATCGAGTAACAAATTCTCCATGTCCGAAGGAAGCAATTAGCGAAGTTCAATACTTTCCCCGTATATCCCTAGTTTCGATTAGCGATTTCTCTTCCAACCGAGTAACTCGACACGCCCGTTCTCGCCGTTCTTTTTTTTTCTCTCTCGCATTCCGGAGGCGAATTTCCGCTAATGAAGGTACAACGAGATACGTGCGCGGATCCGCCACGCAGTTAGAGCCCCGCGTGTTTCGACTTCCTTGCGATAGGCTCGATCATTAAAATCTCTCGCACATTCCACGAAGGCAGAGCGCTAACGAGCGGCGCGGCGCGCGCTCCGTCTCACTCGGACGATCGTTCTCGCGCTGTGTGACGATGGCATTTCAATTTTCATTTATTTTCACAACCAGCTGTCAAACTTACGACGCACTGTTCGCCTATTTTTGATGCGTCGTCGCGAGATGAAATGCTCGCCAGTACGTACAACTCGTGATCGACATGTTCTTCGTTCAAGTTCTATTAATCATTCGCTAATGAGTTGTACATTATTTATAAATCGTACTTTAACGCGACAGGGAGTGATAAAGCCCGAATAGGGTAACAGGTACAATGATTGATCAGCATATAGTAATTGACTATATCGGATGACACGCCGCAATATATCAAAACCGACATATCAATTATAAATTGTTTTTAAGACAAACCTCAAAATGTGTTCTTCCCGTTAATTAACTTTATAATTAATGCCTGAGCTTGTTCTCGCTAATATTTTTTATTCCTTGTTTATTACATAAAGCAGGCGTGAAAAAACGATGAACAAGAATAATGCTGGATGTCACATTTATGCATGGGCTGTTAAAAATAATATTGATAAACTTTTCTAAATTTTTTGTAATTAACATTTATATCCTTTCGCGCTATAAAATATAGCGAGATGCTGCGGCATTTAATCAAGTAGTTAAGGAATGGCAAATAACTCTGTTTACAAAAACACAGTTTCATAGCCGTTGACCAAATAACAGTTACAATAAAAGGTAGCAGAATTACCATTCTGTTTCACGAGAAACTTTGCCAACTTTGAAAATCTAGATTCTTACAAAACTTCGCGCATTCATGGAATAGCACAATGGATGTATTGCGATTGTTCACCGATGCAGAAAAATGATTTCGAGTTTATGTAATTGTTATGATTCAAGTTAACGAAAACGAAAACAGCTTGATTAGCGAAACAATCAAGAGAATTCAATTCGGGAATAATCGAGAGGATTCATTAATTTCATCTCTCACAGTCGTGTCCGAGGGAGACTAACATAACATCGTGTAATTAGAGCTTTAATAATTAAATGGTTATTATTGAGAAAATGATCACTGTTATATGCAAGCTCCGCATATGTCGGTGTTAACGAGTGAAATAGCTTGATTGAAAAATGTAGCGGATTTTGGAGCGACGAGATGATTTGGACCGAACAATGGTGGACTAGATTCTGGGGTTGCGACGCGAGTTCTCCGCGCATTGTATGTAGGTTACCGATTTTTATGCGAATTGCGCAGCGTTCCGACCGAGGAAATACGCGACGTGTAAAAGCTCTTTCGATATATCGCGCGATTTGCCGTTTGATCGGCTTCGCGGCCGCGGTCAGCGCGAACGCGCGCTCGATCCCGCAGCCACCGACCGGGAAGTGAGATGTACCGATATCACGTATAATATGGCAATGGTAGCAATATAAAGTTGACATTTTCGCATGCAGTCCTATGGAAATAGCGGGATAAAGTTGATTCTTTCGCAAACAGCGTCGCGCAGGGAGGGAGGAGGGGAAGAAGGGAGAGATATAAAGTTCACATTCGTTCGCGGCACGAAGTTGTGTACGAGCGAGAATTGAAAAACATTTTCGTCGGATATGCGGGAGGGCGCAACGGCCGGAAAGCAATAATAAGCGCGTTCTTTTTGCGTCACGTAACGCTCTCCATTTCCGGCGCGACATGCGACATAACGTCAAAAATTTGGAAAAAGTGAGAACTGAAGTTAAAACGAGCGGCGACTGAAATGTTCGAGCGATATCTGTACTTGTACTTGACCAACCATGTTGCCTTCGCGATGAGATAATGAATAATAATGTTGTAATTATGTACAGTAATTGTAAAATGCAATTCTCTGGCGACAGTTTCTAGTTCTCAATGTTCGACTCTAAATCTCCAAACTTCAAAACGAAACAACAAATATTTCATTAAAGTAAAATCAGTTGAAAAAAAAACTGTTGATGCTATTAATTTCGTTTCATTATTTAGATATGCATATATTTTCGTTGGTAAATCCTGACCAGCTAATAATAATCGTCATAAGCTATACGATTATAAACTATTTACTACGTAACTGCAAACTGTAATATACACGATACCGCGCAAAATTGGATATACATTCCTGCGGCAATGTACACATACTGCGACTGAAAATTAAATTTCGGATAAACACGACGATACGCAGGAACGTATGAAGCTCGTGTTTCGTCGCTCCGATCCTGCGGCCACGCTCAGTGATCCGGATTGAGCCATCCCGGGCTGACACGATGTAAGAGTCATTTCGTGCAAACGAGCTCGGGATTTGTCGGTAGGGCCAGTGACACAGCTCCACGCCTGTATGTACGGCGTCGTCGCCGGAAGCGGGATGGATGGCGCGGCTCTTTCACATTTTCCCCGCTCCTATTCTCCGCGACTGCGGGGGGAAAAAAAGAGGGACGGGAGAGTAACGAGCCCGGTCTCTCCGCGAAACACTGCGAAATTATGTATTAGGTCGAAAGAACGTAATCTACGGCATTTTGCTCCTTTCTCTCCGCCGGCTATATTTCTCCTTTGTGTTTTTAACTTTTGCGCTCGCACATACACGCGGATCGTGAAACGCGCCACGCCGCGCCGCACCGCGCCGATATTTAATTCTTTCGTACGTACTGTTTGATAATTTATCCCGCTTTTTTTCTTTTACGGTCGTCCCTTCATTCAAGGATTATCCGGGCTGAACTACTTTAATACTGAATTTTACGACTCCAGAGGAAACACTACGCACGCTATGAAAGAATTGTATAATACACGTACACCATTCTCGGTCTGCTATGTTTCGGAAACAACGCGTTACAAAGGTGTTTAACATTTTACACTGTTTTATGTGTTTATTTTATACGAGGTTATAATACAAGTTTTCTCACTGGAATAACGTTAACATAAGCAAAATGCGACAACAATATTCACTTTTTGTACAAAAATAAAAGTATATTTATAATCAAATTTCTCTAACCTGATTTTGAATATTCTTTATTTTCTATATCTGCTGAAACTTTATAAATTGGAGATATATTTTTAGATTGTGAAACCACCGACAAAGATTGCGTCGAAATGTTTTTACAGATATAGTGTATCTATCATTTTCTTATTAACAAAAATAATTGAACAAATAATTATAGAGTTTGATCATAATGAAAAAAACATCAATTTAGTACAAGACATTATTTACATCATTTGCTATAAGAATATATTTTTTTACGCGTATGCTATTAGTAGCATATATGTAATTAATATATACATAATAATTATAAAAATGCCTAGTACTTAACTTTTTTAGACATATATTTTTTTATATATAATTAAATACATTTAGAGCTCAAAATTTTGCGGAGTAGGATAAATTTTAAAAGCTAATTTCATCTCCGATGAAAAACAATTTGCACGGAATCAGGAATCTCATTGTCAAATAAACCTATCGAGAAAGGTCTCCGACAATCTCGCGAGTTGGTTTAAAGCGTGCCTGCAGTTAAGTGCTGCACTCGATAAATTTTTTCAAGCGCCCTTTACTTTCCCTTTTTCCGCAGCTTTGTTCTTGCTCGCCACCTAACCCTCCTTCCCAAACTCGCTTCAACTCTACCGGATAAAGCTTTGGATCCGCCCCTGAAAACTGTTACTAGATTTTCCGCTTCACCTGACACAGCTACCTCTCTCGCTATCCTCCTCACGTCTGACCCTCTCTCAATCTCTTTCTCGCTCCCGCTGTGCTCTCTTCCTCTCTGTCAAATTAACATAGTTCGCGCAGTTGAATTTAAATAGTGATCGGGGTTGCAGCCTCATCCGCGGATTTCGGGTTTTCTCCAAAGTTTTAGCCAAGTACGCGCGGAGAGCTAGCGACGGTGGTTCCGTCGCCGTGTGAAATCTGCGCGGACTTTTTTTGCGGGATTAGCCGGGTAATTGGATCGACCGAGCCTGGCGACAAGTCCGAATAAAAACAATATTCGTCGCGTTTAATTCCTCCTTAATGGCAGTCTCGGAATTTCTTCGCTGTGCTCGATACGCTTCGCGGCAGCATTTTTCCGACCACGCGACCCCGAAAGGGTTCAGGAACGCATAACGTAATTCGTAATGGCCCAAGTTGAATTGAAGCTTACGAAGTAATCAGAAACTTCAAATCTTAGCTCGTTTAGTTCGATCCTCTTTTTTCCTTCCCCTCCCGAGAGACCGAGACTTCCTTTTGAGTAGTTTGCTCGTTCACGCGCAAACGAAATCACACGTCAAGATGTTAGTCGTGCGCCGTGCTTAAATTTGACTAGTCTGAAGGAGTTCGTTTAATTTGTTCGCCTGCGGAATCTACATCGCAAAACGTGCTCGATTAAACAGAGAGTACAGGAATATTCGTTGCGCTGGCTGGGGCGCTCGTCGCTATGTACGAACGCCTTCGAACTGCCTAAATTCGATAGATAAAATGGTACCCATTGTTCCCCAGTCTATATTGTACCAAGAGAAAATGGCGTATGTCACGATTTCCGTTATCGCGGCCACGTTCCGCCGCGCACAATTGCATTTCGGCAACTACTTGGAAAGTGCGCTTAAGCGCCGGGTCCCTCTACGCCCCTTACGCACGTACGCTCGTGTGAACTTACACGCCCCGCGATCGCCAGCACGTACACACACGTGCGCTTTTCGGTTCGGCATTATGCAAAAGTTCGGAAAGTAACTTCAGACCCCCCTACGTAGGGGGCTGAAAAGTTTCCGCGGTACGCCATTCCCTCCATTCGAGCCCGAGGAAATAATTACTACTCTTGACGGTGGGTGAAAATTGGTCGTCCGAGAATGCAGAAACATGTTCATCATCGGCATTACAGTCGAGAAACTCAAAAAAGTATGCATTCATTCTTAACTTCAGGATGCTTCAATTAAAAAAAAAAGGTGCGAATACTTTGGGAAAATAACAAAGATCGATAGAAAATAAAGTAATAGCGTAACAAGTATTTCCTACAGAAAGTTACACGATGATAAATGAGATGCATGCACGTACCACGAGTGCATGGAAGATAACCGTTGGCTCGATAGAGAAAACGAATATATAAAGAAGAAAGAATAAATATAACTTTCCATCCCACAGTAAACAGTATATCGATACACAATGCAGACATTCGTTTGAACGGATATTTCTTCATGGTCTTCACATTTTATTTGTAATCAATCATGTAATATCAAAATGATTCTTTATATTTCTCTGCGGATAAACGGAACGCGCGTCTCGTTTATTTCTTTGTTGTTATTATTGACTGCTTATATCAATATTATACTTTATTCTCTTCATTTGCCACTTTACTTACAATTAGATTCATAAAATGCACAATTGAGTCACAGAGAGCCGAATTAGAGTTCGCTCTTATTTAAAATTTGAATAGGGTTAATATAAACAGTCGAAATGTTGAACATAATGGCATTAGGCAAAATTGACGATATCTTTCGAGGGAGAGATTTTTTTGTCCAGAAGTCACGGAAGGGAAATCGTTTATTTCGACGTATTCAAAAGTTGGGAGGGACGCAGTCCGAACCGGTGCTGCATTTTATTGTGTCTGGACCCTCTGGGCACGTTATTTTTCGCTTCCACTCCGCGGAACTCGCGGCGCGGCGGGCTCGTTCGACGCTCCCGAAATTGTCGGCGATCCATTCGTAGCGAAGTCAGTACGACGTCAAACGAAATTGCTCTTCGTCCACGCCGCGGACAAAACGCGTAAACAGACAGGTTCCTCGCATGCATCGTGCGTAACTTTCTCTTCGACGAGAGTCACAAATCACGCGACGCAACCAGCCGGACGGCCGAATGCACACGGTCATACGTTTCCATACGACAATGGTGCGACTGTGGGATAGAAAGAGAAAGAGAGAGAGACAGAGAAAGAGATAAAGAGAGAGTAGATAATAGGTGGCAGATAACAGCGGATGGAGAACCCGAAATGACGGAATAGTCGCAGTTTATCCCTTTCTGACGTGGCTCATAAAACCGTCGGTCCCGTAATATTTTACCGCAATCTCTCTCTCTCGCGCGCGCATACACCGTTATCGAGAGAACACTCGCGGAAACAAGAGGCCAACCGGGCGGAAATATACGGACATTCGGAAATGGGTTGAGATGATCCGAGTCGCGATGCAAGTTCCCGGCCAAGTAGTCCCCGAACTTAACGACTCTTCCTGTCGCGATAGGGGAGCTGGAGGAACGGGAGAACGACAAGCGACACGGGGGCCGTCTTGGCGGAGCCAAGGGAAGAAGTTGGATCGCGTTTCGCGGGAGAGCGCAAACGGTTAATGTACGATCGAAGGAAGAAGGAACGTTCGCAGCAATCCAGAACGACCGGAGGGGTTATTCCAGGTTGAACGATAGCGCCAAGGAATAAGTACTGTTCGCCGGAAAAGCTCTCCATTGGATACGGAATTGGATGTTCGGGATAAGAGAGAGTGAGAAAGAGAGGCACAGAAAGAGAGAGAAAGAGGAGAGGGGAGGAAAAGAAGGCGAAGGGGGAGAAGAAACGGAATCGATGGTACTCTCAAACAATTCTTCACCGTGTATTGACCGTGGGTAAATCAATCAGAGACAGTCGTTTTGACCTTTACGATCAGATTCCGGTTGATGCAACGACAGAGCGAAATGGAACGGCTGAGATAGAGTGAGATAGTGAAATAGGGAAGGAGAGAGAGACAGATAAAAGGATAGATAGAGATAAAAAGGTAGAGAGACGCGGGAAAAAGAGAGCGAAAAACGCATCGAGGGGGGTTAGAGAACCAAAGCGGGGAAGGGAAGATCGAAGCAGAAAGGAGACTTCTGACGTTGTTTGTCCAATTGCAATTACGCCATCCAAGAACTTCTTGCGCCAAAGGCAAGGACGAAAATCTTTTAAGTGCATCGCGTGGATCAGGACGCTGCGAACATCGAGATTGCGACATATGGATTTCCCCCGACTGAACAGTTAACGGAGCTTGTGAATTCGTTTTCGATTTTATTACATTGTTGTTTACATAGTCTGTTCTGGGATGGAACGATCGTATCTCAATTACATGTTGGCGAAAGCTATTTTAAGAAAAGTCCAACTGAGCGTGAATAAATTTGTAACTTTTAAAATGTTTAAACAATTCTAATAAATAAAAATATTATTTATAAACCAAGTCATTTTATATTTCCAAATGTAAGGCCACCGTCGCATGATTGTCAATTAAACCTCAAACCTCTTTAATTGAGCAAGCGTCACAAATTAGATCTCGTTATCTATTGAAACTTTCCGGCTCGGAATAATTCCGGAGCAAGTTGAATTATGAATGTCTTATCACGGAACAGTCTCTATATATATATTCTTTTAATACGTAAATCAAAAGCAAACTCTATTTTGTTGAACCATTGTCAAGCACCGCAGGGAAATAATTCCGTGAATTCCAATTCGGAGACATTTACTTACATGACGACAAGAAATCATATCGAAAACCGAATCAATTCCGCGCGATAGCGTTTCAATGATGCATGACGAGTATCGAAGGGCTAAAAAGCTCTCTCTCTCTCTCTCTCTCTCTCTCTCTCTCTCTCTCTCTCTCTCTCTCTCTCTCTCTCTCTCGTAACCCGGGGAGAATTCGAGAGCCGAACGATTTCGTTCCGCGCGTTTTCTCGCGCGAGACGCCGCCGGGTATTCGATAATCTGCGGCGGAATCACTCCTTTCATATTTCATAAATTGGTACGTTTGGCGGAAACGCGTACCTGCCGAGCGAGAGGGTGCCCAGCCATGTACAAACAATGGCGAATTGTGGGCCAGTGGGCCAGAGCCAGGAACGATGATTTAATCGGTACGTCGGGGTGTGTCGTCCGACATTCGGTCGCATAAAACATGCAGCGTCCCGTGATGAATCGCGCGCGCGTGTTTGCCGTGCGGCTCGCCTCTAACTGGCGTCATCGCAATTCCATTAAACCGCCGCCCCGTACGACTCTGCAAACGTTACGACTTTATTAAACCTACATACGAGCGTTCTATCCCATACTTTTCTCCTCATGTCAAGATTTTAAGGTATTTTTTTACATCTTTTCTCAAAGCGCAATTCAAGGTATTTTTTTTCTTTGCTGACACTTTAGACACATTGCTTTAACCGAAACGTATAAACTGCGGTTAATCTGCTTTAAAATTAATTGTTTATGTGTTATTTCTAAGATGCTGACTTTTAATTATCTTCCTTTACGAATACTTAACGTTGCAATGACGAGTAAACAAGATTGGACGATGAACTGAATTATAGTTAACAACTAGCGTCTCAAGAAAATAATACTGGTGGAGATAAGAGACCTGCCCCGAAGCGATACTTCCAGGTAATTCAATGAGCGGAGTTTTCAATTTAAAATTCGATTCGCTCTTTGATTCTATTTTCTTGCTGTCACGGCCTCTTACGACTGCGTACAAGCAGTAAAAGCATTGTCCAGAGGCGGATTACGTAAAATAAATGTCGAAGACGACCGGGGTCGTTTAATTATATGCAGGCAAAATGCAGAGCGCGAAGCAACAATGTTACGACAATGAGGCGCAAAACACGGGCGTAATCTAAAAAAAAAAGAAAAAAAACGGTGGGACGTTAATTCGGACAACGGCATGAACGTAATTACCGCCCGATCGAGAAACTCGTAACCGCTCATTATCATCTCCCCGTTAAAAGGCAAGATTCTCCCCGTCGTTATTATCTACTCTCTCACCTTTTACGAGAAGAGATGGCCTTTCTAATGGACGCCGATCGTGCGCACGGGTCCGCGGCCGTGAACACGCACTCTCTCTTCCACGAAAGGACTCGAGCGTCTCCCAACGTGTCCGTCTCTCGCCCTCTCGCTCAGCTCTCGACCCGGATCCCGAAATTATTAGCTTCTGCGCGGGTCCGGGCGCGGAAGCCCGGACGGCGCACACGGCGCAGTAAAAACTGCATAGCCGATGCAAGGTGCGACCAATCATTTTCGGGGGTCGTGAGGCGAAGGCGAAAGAAATTGCCGGGCAAGCTGTGTGCACGGCGTTCGTCGAGAGAGGGACCCGTGGCAGCGAACACCTGCTGCTCTCTCGGCCGGCGTTATACGACGCTCGGGAACACTCGCAAACCACTACCAGCAGCAGCGGCATGCCTTCCTCTCCTCTCGAGTCGGTCCCGTCTCCCTCTCTCACATCGCGCTTAAACATTTCCGAAGAACCGGCTAACTCCGCGGCCCCCATCGTCAGGATCGGCGACGTTCTCGGGCGTGAGAACCAGCGGGGGCGGGGCGGAGCGGCAGGAATTTAGTAGTTTTCTTCGTCGTCGAGTGGTTATCACTCATCTCGCCGGCGCGCCCGTCGCAGCCTCCCCAACGAACACAATGCCGTTGGCGCTTCGTGGACCAGATGGCGGTCGCATTAAAAACTTTTCGCGATTATGATTTCCCGATTTCAATGGTCAGACACGTGCCACTGCCGGCATAGGGCGGGCCGGCCGCCTATTCGCGCTGACGACTTTAAAAGCCCCCGCGCGTAGCTTTATGCCTTTTTGAAGCGCACGACGTAATTCGCACGTGACGAATTTTTCTACGATAGCCTCCTTCTCTTCGACTGGCCGCACTGACTCGCAATGACATAATAAGACTTTATAAAAATGCTGCACAAAAACGCAATAAAGTTATCAGAATGTTGACGGAACGGTGACGCAAACGGCGTTGTAAACGTTCCGATACTAACGCTTGATGGAAAATCGATCTCTCTTTGGAAAGTCATGCATAAGTCGTGACAGTGAATTTATAGATTAAGATATGCGCCAAATACGACCTCTTTTTATTTCTTCGCTGTACCAGTTTCAAATACGACAAAACGAATAAAATTACAGATATATGGAGTCAAGTATATTTACCATAACTTATCAGTTTTAAATAGGTTATTTTATTATAATAAATAATAAAATAGAAAGATATTTTGTAGTTTTAGTTATAATCAAATAAAGAATCAAATATAAACGTACGTTACAAGTATGAATATGGCAAGTATGAAACATGAGATAAGCGTGTCGTAAGAAATAGCTGCAAAAATTTTTTATATGATGGCTGCAAATTATTATTAATAAACTGCTTATAAGAATTTATTGTCAATATTAAATTTCAGCGGCACTCTTCGAGCGCGATACGTTCCCTTCTCTGACAATCTGAATATGCCATTACGAGAAAACGTGTCTGTTTCTAGTGCCACGTACGAATACTTCATTTACTTGAAGTAATACATCAAGAGGGGCCATACATGGATCGGGGTTCGTATCTAGAGACTTACCCCTTACTCGTTATTGTTCGGATGGTGATGGACCGCCGACGAATAAATTTCCCGACGAGTCGGTGGAAGCGCAAAGAGGGGAGACATATAGCCCGCGACGACCGCCGACACATCCGTGCTGTATCCTCCCGCGAAATTTACGAGGGCTATTTTAAATTCATAAAGATATTTGTATTCCCGGTCGTCGCATAATCGTGCATTCGGTCGTTCCACGACGCGCGGAAATTCCTCGACATTGCAACGCAAACGGCCGAAGTAGCAACGGCAGATTCACGTGGGAATCAACGAAATGAAATCATGGAAACATATCGAGCAAGTCTTCAGCGTGAATGACCACTATGTTAATCTGTATGCGAAATAACACGATGATATAGTGCTAAATGCCAAAGAGAAGTTTTGAGTATTTGTCGATCTAAAAATAGTTGCAAAATTGTCTTGTTGTGTAACTGTGAGTGTTGCTAATAATTTCAGTTAATGACATCAATTAATCGCGGCAATTTCTTTTTTCTATTTTACTTTTAATTCAATAAATACTCTTTTCAGATTTTGAAGATTGACGTTCCTGAATTCTAGGCACTGTGCCTAATGGACGAAACGTCGAACTGCACTTTGGAGGTGTTTAGCATTATCCTGCCGGAGGGCGGAGAATTGTCTCCGTCCTGTTTTATCTGGAACACCGTGACTGCAAAGGCAATTTCTAAGTCGCTCCGAAGTTCGCGAGTGTAAGAGAATTTTCGCCTGTCGCGTTCCCTCCGGAAAGTTAATAAACATTAGCAAATCGGCTCTCTCGTCGCGTAATAGAGCGTCGTAAAATTTCCCGACGCGGATATTTTCCGCGAACAAGCAATTGCGCGAGGCAGCGCGCGATGGGGCGCGGAGGCGGTAAACATAAATCTCGTAAATGGAAATAGTTGCCGTATCCCGAAATTAAATCGACCGGCGACATTTCGGACTGTTTAAGTACAATGGGACACGAATCGCAATTCCAGGCGACAGACACGGCTCGGTTAGCTAGATAAATGCCGTGCCGCAGTTTCGTGCGCGGTTTCTCCCGCATCGGACCGCACGATGTAACAGCGATGGCGCTCAAACCAATATCTACCAGTAACTTTGGAGAGCGAGCTGACAAAATAGAGGGAACGGGTAGGAATAGATTGCGCAGCAAGTTTGAGATATTTCCATTAAAAAGCAGTTATGCTATTTCAAGTATTGTCATTTGTGATAGGTATGTCTGATGCGAATGCGCGCCAAGCGAAAGGTTAAGGTGCGAAAAAGTAAAAACATCCAGATTTAAGTTTTGTTACAGTTGGCTATCAATCATGTGTCTGTGTCGATATAAATATTTCAAACTTTACATTGAAGCGTCGTCTACAATACACGGAGTAAGCGTGGAGTAAGGAGTAAGAGTAGGCAGGAGTAAGCATTATAGCCTGTTGTGTCCTGATTGGCCGAGCGTAAGTGTAAGAGTAAGAGTAGGAGTAAGAAATAAAATTAATTTATTTCGCTTACGCCCTTACGCCAGCTCTCTTAAACCGAAAATAGCCCTCTTACGCCTACTCTTACTCCTTACTCCACGCTTACTCCGTGTATTGTAGACGACGCTTTACATTAATCTGCTGCGAATTATGGAATATTTTAAATTCCTCTTGTGCTCCTCTCAAATCTAATACTTATCGTTTTATAAATCGAATTTACATTGCTCTCGGCGCGAAAATTAAGTAGGTACTCGATACCTGGATTCGAAATATTAGATTCAGAATATGCGTGCCGTCTTAAAATTTGGCACGATCCCAGCCGCGCGTTAATCGATTTTTCCTTCCAGACTTTCCCGCTCACGTGCGGAAATTACACGCGGTACAAGAACAAACGTATAAATAATGACGTGAAATAAGCACGACAAAAACGTCGCAATCCCTCATCGATTTAATGCGTTGCCATGGAAGCGACGGAAGGAAAAAAACTGTACCGCGGATGCTGAGCGTAAAAGCCCATCGCATACAAATTTACATAAGAGCATAAGTATGGCGCGTGGGTGTCTGGAGTCTGGACCAGCGAGATGCCTCGAATGAGTCACCATATTGTTCTGTAGAACATAATATAAGCGTACAGATAGTGGATATCCATAACAGAACTAAAAATAAATATAATAATTTTTTACGTACGGATTATGTGTAATTAAATATACAGAGCGAATGATAACGCGATGTGTCCATTAGGTTATTACATTATTAAGCATGGGTTTCTACGTTGCTAATGTAATTGCATGTAGCATGTAATTTTACGTCATAATAAATAAAAGTTTCTTTTTATTATTCTATTTATATAAAAGAAAATGTTTCATAGCTTAGTGTGCGTGTGTTTTCCCCTTTTTAAATATTTACACAAAAACCTTTATTAATTAATTTCCTTGATATTACGTTGAAAACATTTTTTATACCAACGCAAAATTATAGCTAATTCCATTTTACGGTATCTCGCAGTCGGCAATTTATATAGGTGTGATCATAATTTTCATCTTATATCGTGGCGTGTGCGTAATTTCACGGTGCATCGGCATACTTTTTACGTTTACGCGCTTACGCCTCGTGTGAAAGCCGCGTCGTCGAGCTCGTAAGAATTCAGCGCGAGGATGGTCTAATAAATATTTCTTGGCGGGCGATGCTCGATGTGCACCACGTGCGGCGTATCGCGCCGCATAAAAGGAAGATATACTCGAACGAGAAAACGTTACGGATCCTCCGGTACCACGCCACATCGGTCGCTATACTACGTAGGGCACACCGGAAAGTTTGAGATGCGGTGGTCTCAAGATTTCGGCGCCACTAAAATGCCGGGCGTCGACTTCACCACGCGAAGCCAGTGGAATAGAACGTGGCCTCCTCCCCGTTTCGTTATCTTGGTCACGTCCCGTCTGGACCCCTGGGCGCGTTTCCTCGGAGGAAAAGAGATACTCGAATATTTGTTGCCCGAGAATCGCACGGCCATCTATAACCGCCGGTATCTATGTATAGGATGTAGGTATCAGACGTCGCGCAGTTTCTGGATGGCGCAACCACAGATAATAGAAGCCGAACCAGAAGAAACTGCGATTGCCATAATGTCGCGAACTCTCACGTAACGTTTCTTTCATGAGGAACTATTAATAGGAACCTCAAATAAAAAGTTTGCAATTAAGAGCTTCGAAGTTGCAGTTTTTCTCAAAATTTATTTCACCAGATTTATTGGGTGCAATGTAATCTTATTAATAATTGCGTTAAATATTTATAGAAAGATTGCATTGAGTTATTTCATAAATCGGATTATCCCCATTAGCACTTTGAATGTCGTGTCATCCATTTGTGAGCGACGGCCTTATTTACCCGATTAAGAATAATTTTAAATACTAAATATTTAAGATATTAAAGAAATAATATAAATTTTATTAAGACATTAAAAAAGCAATAAAATATTAAAAAATATTGCTTGACACTCAAAGTGTTAAGTTTCGTAGAATCAGAAAATATGAAATCAATATCCTTTGTATGCGTTTTAAAACGAAAATTATACGTCGGTCATATTAAATTAAAAATAATGCATGCAGTTTATTTACTTGGTTCAGAAAAAAACAAACAAACAATGCAGTGGCGAATGGTAGACACTGTTAAGTAAACAAATCTTTTTGTTTGTTTGTTCAATTTTGGTATATAAAATATAAAAATATATAACCGTCACGAGAATCAAACCATCAATGTTATCCATTCTACGCTCGATTTATCGATAAACACAAGGTAAACGATCCGCTATGTGATTTTTGCCACTGCAAGCTATGAGCCATTAGAAACTTTCGCTATATCGAAATTTTTCGGATATATAACGAGTTCTGATACCGACAATCAAACGTACCAATCTCCTCCCTTAATCTATCCGACAAGCTGTGGATCCTGCCACCGACATGTGATCACGAATGTATTAATTCCCGCGTTGAAAAGTTGCATGACAACTGGTGAATTAACTTGCGATTCAGCAAACCAGATGTGCACAAAGACGCCGACAATCCCGGTTTCATTTGATATGCGAGGGAACTCACGCGATCTCGAGTTGTCTCGTGCATGACGGGCAACTCTTTGCCCGGCAATGTCGCGAGCTGCCGGCGCCGGATGTCAAACGAACGAACGAACGCGAGATAGCTGTTAATTAATGGGCGACGGGAAATACGGGCGTGACAGCTGAAATTTCGTCGTTATACATGCGCGTGAGGATACGCCGGGGAAGGACGTGGAGTGCGACGTGCGACGGAAAGAAAAGAAAGGGGGGAGGAAAGGCGAGAGATGTAACGGGAAGACAGAAAGGCGGAGAAAATAAAACGCGGAGCGAGAGCGGAAGGGCTGGAAACGCGGAATACATTATACCCCGGAAAAAGATGAATCATACCGCTGATGGAATAAGCGCTACCGAGTGCGATGGCCGCAGCAATTTGTAGGAGCCGACGTGCCGGCCGAACGGACGGACGGCGATACGGAAACGAGAGAAAAAGACGGGGAAGAGAGCGTTGGACGAGAGACAGAGCGAGAGAGAGAAAAAGGGAGGGGAGAAAGAGCCCGATGAGCCGGCGAAACTTATAATGGAATCATCCTTCTGACCTTACCTCACCTAAGGAAGCCGGCACATAGGCCATAGAAAACTAGTTCCCAGTAATTCCTCCTTTGATGCGAACCACGTTGCATTCTCGGCGTCCCTGCCGCCTTCCCTACTCTACCTTTCTAAGTGAGTCGCCGCTCATGCCGCGACACGCATTAGATACATACGCCGCAGTCAATGGAATAGCGCTCGACCGTAAACTTGACACAATTGCCGCTGCGACGTAACTCAGGATCAGCACAATGCCGGGCGTATGCCTTCTCCTGACCTGGCAGACAGTACGGAACGCGACGAGCGAGAGCGAGCGAGATAGATGGGAAGAAAAAGACAATACGAGAGGGGAAAGGAGGGCATGGGGAAAGGTACGGGACTGAAAGAGATCCGAGGAAAGGTGAGACGCTTTGACGAGGAAGGTGGATATCTGTTACATCCGTGCAACTTTTGTAGCTTTTGCTGATGACGCACGAGGTAAAAACGGTCGATGTGCGGCGGAGCGGTGAGAGCAAATAATAATAGTAGAGCTTGATTTTATAGCAGGATAGATGCATCAGTAAATAATCGGCTAAAGAGTATCATCAAGCCAACATAAATTAAACGGTATTTTCATCTTATACTTATTTGCGGGTTATCACTTAAGATCCTATATTTTCAATTATCATTAACTTCACGTAAAAATTATTAAGTGAAAGTGAAAGAAAAATGTTGATAACAAAAAAGAGCATTGCAAAGATTTGAAATAAATAAATTAATACAATAGCAGTCGAATAATGTGCAAAAGATCCTTGCGGCTCTTTATACGTGTTACCATCACTTTATGTCTGTCGAAAGCTGCATAAATGTTTGCTGGAAAAATCGCAGGGTGCAGATCGTATACTATTATATAGCGATTTCGGATTTCTCTTGGCGTAAACAGAGAGAAAGACAGGGCGAAGGAAGAGCAGGACCAAACAAGTGGGTGAACAAGAGGAAAGCGAAAGGAAGAGAGATATCTCGATGGAGCGCAGCGGCGAGGAAAGAAGGAGAAAGGTGGAACCCTATTGAGTCGGTCCATAGGTTTACTGCCATTATTTTCCCCGTACATCCAGCCCCATTGTATCGGGGCGTGAGGCTGCGGAGTGAGCATCTGCCCTCCCTCCGATCCTCTTCGCGCGGCATGCACCCGCTCTCCGCTTCCACTCCCCGAGACCACTCGAGGCTGCTTTTTGTCCAATCATGCGCGCGAAATATTGCTGCCACGGGACAACCTCGACGGTCGTTGCAACGAGGAGGGGAAAAAAAAGCAAAGAGATGTCATTCGCCCGACCGATGTACACTCTGATAGCGTAGGGTCGATGGCAAACACGTTACGGTACGCGTTACTTTCGAAAGGTTGGAAATGAGAGATTGGCCACTCTCACCTTCTCAGATATATACTCGGGAAAATTGACCCTTCCTTTTTATAAGTTCAGTCGAATCTCAATGCGAAGATAAATCCCCCGATTTCAGCCACTTTTTAATGTGCGCGTACTCGCGAATTTAACCGACGCGGCGAATTTATGCACCGGTAATCGAGTTTTCGTCGAGTACGTTTAAAGCCGAGCCTCATTATCGCTCATTTTTGACCGTGTTACGTTTCGCGTTTCGTGTATAATGGCGCGAGTTTGTCGCATTAATGAGTGGCGCCGTTATTTACGCACAATTGAAAGCATCGGATTCCATTTTACAAAGAGCTATTTTCATGTATCTCGATGACGTGTATACTCGATTGATGTCACGATAAATGCTGTAGATAAATTTCATGAAACATAGGAAGATACGATGTATATGTATATATGAATGTATATATATGTATTGTTTTTTAGTTCTAAGTATCATATATTTGAATAAATAAAATTTCCTTCTCCTACATTATTATATCTTCCGTATACTCTCAATACCGATTATTTAAAATCTTAATTTTAGATACACCCGTTTTATTTTTCGTAAAACATTTAAAGCAAAATAAAGCAAATTAGTATAAAATTTCTGAACTAAACAATATTAACTTGCTCAAATAAAAAATAAGCGAGAAATGTGAAAATAATAAAACAAAATTCTTCTTTTTAACATTTCATTCGTTTTCCCATCTCTAGAATAAATATCATTTTTATAAATAACAAAAAATACAGGTCAATGTCGGTCCTTTATATGTAGAAAGATTTTTTATAGCTCGGCAATAAATATCTCACAGTATCCGCGCAAATGCCAGGGAAGCTACAAAAATACCTTTGTGAAGTTAAGATTATACGTTTTTCCAAGCTTATGCGTGCATACGTAACGTAATGCTTTCGATGTTAATTAGCGCATTTACGATTTTTTCGCACGAATAATCGAATAACTGTCGAGATGTTGTTTCCGCCTCGCTGTTCCGGCTCCTGTTTCAATTATACCGCCAACGCGTTTGCACAATTACACGTGGCTTTATGGCGTCCGTGTATGGCAAAGTTCGGCCGCGTGGGCGGCGAGAACGGAGAATGATACCGCGAACAAGGCGATTACACGAGCAAACTTAGACCACCTATACAATCGCGGCTTCACCGATGGACACCAATGAACCGAACGAATGCGGTGCCGAGAGCGGAAAATTTCGTTCTGACGAGACTGCTCACCCTGCGTCTCTTACCAAAGAGAATCGCGAGAATCGAGTTCCATTGGGCCGCGAACTATTTTTACGCTACCGTGCGCAGCATCGCGGACGGCGATCATAAAATCAGAGAGATTCTCCGTAACGAAATGCTATGCAAACTGCGCGTACAATGGTCGCAATTATGCGCGGTTCTAACGATTATTGCGCCGGGCGAAACTCTGTTACGAGATTACGAGACTGTCTCGTAACACCTGCCTAATGCCCGCGACCACTACACCATCATGTAAAGTAATCCTTGTTTCACCAATCTCATGCGAGGCGAACAATGCCTCGTTGTCCGTCCGCTTCTGTTCCCCGTCTTTCACCCCGTCCCACTCTTTTTTTCTCTCTTCCTCTTCTTCATCCTCTCTCTCCTTCTCCGCAGAAGGCGCAGAACGTACGGTTCTTGTCGCGCCGACCCACAATAAAAAGAACGGCGCGGCGCGACAAAACCGTGTAAAAACCAGTACGACGGATCGTTGTTTCGCGAGATCTTGAGCTATCGCACCGTGATTTCCTCCGGGCTAATCATCCGCCGCCAAGCCGGTTTCCACTAGCTCGTTTTCTATGCCGTTACTGTGCCTTATTAATTACGGCGGCACTCGGCATGCATATCCCGCGGTGTAACGCCAATTAATTTCCCCGAGCACGGGAATTAATGTCAAAGGGAGAATGAAAACGTGGAAGGCAATTGCTAGCGACGACGACGACGACGGTATTTCCGCGTAAATATCGTGCAAGAGCTTGCCTCGGAACGGATCTCGAGACTCGCTTGAAACAGTTGTTATTCAATAAAGATTAATCTACAAGATTCTACGGCGATCAATTGATGAATTGCGTACTCATTAAATATTCCAATTTAACCTATTTATCATCCCATTGCCATATTGGCCCTTGACTTACATTCGCGAAAGTGAAACAAATGATCGGAACGTGTCTGGTTCTGAACATTACCGGGTTACTCGGTAAATATCGAAATATTTCCAGTTTTTATTTCTAATCGTTTCTAATACAAAAATCAGATAATTGTTTAACTTTAATCTCTTGAAAGTATCGAACGACAAGCGTCTTCATCCTTAAGCAAAGAGGATTTGCACGGAGCACTTATTTTCCATAAATGTAAATATACTCTAAAGCGAGAGAGTAAATATATTAGACGTGAAATGTTATTCCCCGGCGTACAAGCTCTTTGTACAAACGAACGCGCAAATATATACTCAGTTATTAATTAAAGCGGACCCATAAGAGAAATAGAGTTTCCCCTCTATTTTCTTTAAAATTTACGTTAACGACATTAGTTTTGTTTCCACGGTTCCCACCACGCGGCTATCTCCGTCACGGGATCTCATTTCGCTTCGCACTTTCTTCCTCCTCTCTTGAAAACCCTCGAAACTTTGGATTATGAGTGCTTGTGAATTCAGCTTGAAAAATCAATCGAAACTTTCCACGGTTTTATTCGTTCGCGGCGCGAACCATTGAGGCTCCTTAAATTTGTACTTAAGAATTCCGTTACGGCTACATGCCTGGACTATCGAACTAGAAAAGAAATATCGAGAAGCTCTCCATCCGCGTAGTTCTCCATCACTCTTCCGTAATCGTTTAATTTCGTTGCAAATTTATTCGCTCGCGTCACTAGTTTTATTTCCTTTTAATATTATTACTACTAGCAAGATATTTGAACATATTATCTGCATTCAAATATATTCTCTCCATTTCTTCGTCCTCCTTGTTTAAAACTAGACATTTACATCGAGTATCAATTCAATTAACTGGGAATACTAAAACAAAGACTATGCGTAAAGCAGCGTAGAAGGAAAACATCGGAAAGAAAATGCCGCGGGAAATGCATGTTAAAAAGCATCTAACGGACCGAAGGCACGCATGCAGTCCAAAGTGGAACGGATGGAATGAAAATTACATAGTGGATATAATAAAGCGCAGATCATACGGAGATCCGAGCGTAATTTCGTCCGCGGGCTCAAAGACCCTAATGATGACTCGTTCCACCGCGAGCATATCGTGTTTCGACTTTTCGTTTCCGCCGCAATTTTTCCCGGTTTGCCTCTGCGCCCGTAAATACCTTCGAAGCATTTCCCGCATTTTTTTCAATTAGATTATATCCGGGAAAATGGCTATTTTGCGTGTAACTTTTTTTTCCTTTCTAGCAGACCGGTCAAATGCTTTGTGTTTGGTCCCTATCTTATGCTATTCGTGTTGAATACGTTGCAGTCGCTAGAATAAAAAGAACTACAGCGCAGACCGCTATATGGTACTTTACAAATTTCTAACAAGACAACAAAGATATTTTCATGGAAAAAATATGGGAAATGGATATGTAAAAATTCTATTTCTCTAAAAGTACGCTACGTTCTTATGCCTGGGAGTCATTTGTATTCTCGCGTGGGACGTGCGGAAATGTAGGCTAGTAATTTTTGGAAAGAGCAGTCTTGTATATTTTGCGCGTTTCCTTTTATATACTTAAGCAAAACGAATGAAACTCGAAATAGAAAATTTCTTGCTTTTGGTATGACATGGCTCCAGCATAGAAAAATTCTGAAAACATTCGGTAATATTATAAAATTATTCCACCGCTCATGTAGCTCTCTCCGTGCAGACCGCAAAATTATGCGGCTGTTTTTCCTGTCCGCCAGCGTTCCGTCGCGAATCATCCGCTCGCGTTATTTTTTCACGCTCGATGTCCTTCGGCGAATGTCTTGTTACTTCTGCATTGTTACCGTAAAACGAGGATGTTATGATAGGCACCGCGCTCCATTTTGCGGATTCCCAAGAAGAGAAAACCATGCAAGAGAACGACGGACTCTTTCTCTCTCTCTCACACTGTCTCTCTTTCGCTCTTCCTTGTCGAGCTTCCACCCCCCGGAGGCATCGGATCCCGCTCACGCTTATCTTACTTTCAATGGACGCAGAAAATTCTCCGCTTCCCGCTTGCTCTTTTCAGGCATCTCGGCCAGACTAACGCTACGGTGACAGGTAAGAGAGACGGCAATTGAAATAACAAGAGAACGTTAAGGAGGAAGCCGGCATGAGAACGAGCGACGTGGAGGCCGCTCTGCCGAGCGAATCCCGAAGTTTCTTTGAAAAGAATCCACCCGTCTTCCGTCCTAGATACGATGATTGCAAAGTGTCCTCGAAAAATTTGTCCCTTTTCAAACCGATTTCACAATGTGGCCAAAATCCGATACAATTGAATCCTCTCGCACGAATATTAGCCTATTCGTAACTTCTAAGCCGTTCTCTAAGCAGCTTGATTGTTCAGCGTTAGAACGGCAAACTACCTGACATTTTCATAAGTTTCTTTCATAGCTTTTTCAGCCATCACGACATCGGCATTCTTGTAATTTTTTAATTACTATTAATTATGGAAATTGCGAATAAGAGTAAAATTATCGAGCGGAAGTTTATTTTAACTTTCTTTTCATATTTAAGATGGAAAAATATTTTCCTAAATAAATATAAACAAACTAATCTAAGACGATAAAATAATCACAATGTTCAATTTTAGACTACATTTTTGTTCCACCTTTATATATCTAACTTTATCGTCATTTATTATATATATTATCTTTCAATTTATTATTAATATATGTGGTTTTTTTGTGAATTTGTATGTAAAATTCCTAGGAGAATTTTTACTCCAAAAATATACCAACCAAAATTCCAGTCTATCCTATTTTATACTGTAAATCAGACTTTTGTATCGATACACAAAGAAAAAAAACGCGTTGACTTTTAAATGCGCATGTGACTCGTTACGCCGAAAGTCACGCGCTCCTCTGAAATCGTATGAAATCACCGATACAGAAAATTTGATCGCCGGAGCTCGGACGGGACTAACCGATGTGAAAGCCGACGCAAGCCCGATGGGAGGGGTGGGAGTACGTCGGGTAATTCGAAAATTTCCACCCCCATCGAACGTGGCCGGCAGAGGGAGGTGCGACGTCCCTCATTGTTACGTTCGGCTAACAATGCGCGCCGTAACAAATTCGTCGCTGCGGTGCGGTGCATAATTGGGGGCATTCCTCTCTTTCGCGTGCGCGTTCTCTCTCTCTCTCTCTCTCTCTCTCTCTCTCTCTCTCTCTCTCTCTCGCTCTCTCTCTCTCTCTCTCTCTCTCTCTCTCTCTCTCTCTCTCTCTCTCGCTCGCTCGCTCTCGCAGCTTTGTGTCGGACGTGGAAAATATATTCCAGGATCAGCGTGAACGCATAATCTCCCGGCGCTAAGAGTAGTCATGGATCCCTTTCCCCGGCCGACATCGTTAAATCGGCCATATGCTTAAGTCTGGTCACGTTCGCGCACCCGCTGCTGATAAATTGATTGCGTTTCGGAATTCTCTTCGGCGCGTTGCAGCTGCTGTTAGTACAGCTCGACTGAATTTCCATCGGTGCGCTCCGTTATGATTTTGTACGGAACTACACCTCTTCTTAATGTCGCGCACCACTGCCCGTCACCCGTCGTAGAACATCCGTCCTTTCTGCGGTCGGAATTCTGGATCACGGACCTGACATCGCGGAAAGACGTGTGCCCTACTTAAAACTAAGCGAGATATGTAATAATCCCGACAGAGCGCAGCATTTGCCTAACCAACGACGACGACGACGACGATGACGATGACGACGTTGCAACGCGTGCGTCAGCCGCTCGCAGCTTCAGTAATTAGTCTGCCATTGCCGGCTGTGCGCGCCGTAATAGACTTGACCCGCCTTCTACATTTCTGAAACTTCGGCCGCAATGTTGCGGCATTACCGTTGTGTTAATTACACGGCGGCGGCAGCGCAGCGGAAAATCGTCGCATTGCGTCTCGCGTCACCTGCGTAAGCACTTTGGAAAACCGCGGGTGAACGAACATGCGTGCGCCCTTCGAATCGCGCTAAGACGTTCACGATAATAGATATTATTTATAGCTCTTTATTAACTCTTGAGACTACGTAATCAAGTTCATTGCGCTGCTTACGAAAACTTTCGCGTATGAAATTTCAGAGATATTAAGATTATGTCATTGCACGTTTATATAATAACGTGGCCAGAGACAAATTAGCTATTATTTTAAATTGTACGTTTTGAGCAAAATAAAAACTGAATAACATAACAGTTGAATGTGTTAATTGAGAATCTTGTGTGTCGAAGTTGGGAGGAATTTATTTTTCTTCATACCTCGGTCGAAAGTACGTACTTTCGTCCCTAATAGCAGGGACGAAAGTTTAACATTTACTCCCTGTGAGAAGTACACGCGCGCCCTCTATAACCTTAAACCTTAACGCCCTTTAACCTTAAAAATAGTCATCAATATTGTTCTGTCGTCAGTTAATTTAATATTAAAATATTATTAAAGTCAATTCAATAATCTAGCAAAAATGAACAATATGTCATCTGATGAATCCGTAGACGAGGAAGAAGTTATACGAAATTTCGATGCAGAAGCGCGATTGATAATAAATACAGATACGTTGCCAAAGAAGTCTGTTGATCGATACAATCTTGTTTACAACACGTATAAAAAGTGGCAGATAGAACACAAAACTTCACTGTCAAACTGTGAAGAAAATAATTTGATTGTGTATTTTAAGGACCTATCTAAAAAATTAAAGCCGTCAACTTTATGGAGTGTTTGGTCAATTTTGAAAAGCACATTAAATAAATACATTTTTGATAGAATGGAATTAATTTATTTTTACAAAATATGACAAGACTTGACTCTTCGAATGTATTTGATGCCTGCCCCCACGACCAGCAGCACTCGCTTCGCTCGTGCCGCAAATGTCGGGGGCAGGCATCAAAAACATGCTTATTAACATTTAAAGTTAAAAAAAGTAAAATTAATAACGTACTTTCGACCGGCTATGAAGAAAAATCGTATACACTACGCGGGCCAAAAGTTGAAATCTCGGTCCTGCTCGTCATGATGCCCTCGGCTTCGCCTCGGGGCATCATGACGCGCAGGGCCGAAAATTCAACTTTCGGCCCTTGTAGTGTAATATACTATTACTCCCTTATATTTCTTATTCGAAATAAAGCTCAGTATCAAGAAATCGCATCTTAAAAAGTTCTCTTTTTAAGGTATGAAAATAGTTGTATACTGTATTATATACGCGAGTTATAAATATTTCCTTGGTGAAAATCGAGGTACTTTTGTGGCAACGTCCAAAAAGCGGATACAAGACATCTGAAAGGGATTCCTTCTGCCAGCGGCGCAGCAAAGTATTCTAGTCTTTTAGAAATAAAACAGTATGTATGTATATGTAGTAGGTATATATACATGTGGCGCGACTCCGCGCGTTGTTTTCATTCATAACATACGAAACCCTTTTCTCGCTCGGTATTTGCGTTAAGGCCGGCCTCTCGCCCGAGTATATCGCCGGCATGCCCGCGCGCTAACTTCGTTTATTGCAGAATCGAGAGCGAATTAACTCCGATATTTGTTACCGCGTTGCCTCGCGCGCTGTAACCGGCACGGATCCGCAACGCGTAAATTGCAAATTAACTCTAACTCGTAAATTTGTAAATCACGTACGGGGGAATCGGCTTTCGCGGGACGCGTACGTGAGGTAGCGTACAAAAAAGAATTATATATATCTCTCGTTCTCCCCCATGTCGCCGCCCAGTACCTTATGGTGGAAGCGTATCGATTTATGTGTGGCTATGAATCCACCGAAAATTCGCCTGGTCCGTTGCGGTGAGTCACATCCGTTCCTTCGGCACTAAGTCGGCGGCGACTCGCGAGGGGAAAACGCAGCCAAACGTTATATCCGTTGATATACCACTGAGTGGCTCGTAAGTACACCGAGAGAGAAAAAGGTAGTCAATGTAACCATATTTTATGGTGCCGGCATTTATATCCATAACCGCTCCATTCCGCGCCGCATCGATCGCGTGTAATCGCGTGCGGAGCGCCATTATACATTCATGCGTATCTTTACGAGTATAAATATATCGGTAATACGGATTTCAGCGCCGTACAAGAAGAATCCATTAATACGACAAATATTTTGCTATTAAGATTCGCGAGCCGTGGCTGAGCAAAAGCTGAAGGGGCTCGAAATAAAGTATACAAATCGCGCGGAGTGTCTAAGGAGGGCCGCGTAAATTTTTCAAGAGCACTCCCCTCAAGTCGCATCGTCATGCCGCGCGAGCTGTCGCCCGTTTTCCATTGTTCAAGGGAAAGAGCCTCGAAGAACGCAAAGGGCGAATCAGAAACGCTAATAAAAAGGAGGGAGAGAAGCGTCGCGCGATAAGATGAAAAGCAGCACGAATTAAAAGTCGGAGTGGTGCTTAAGTGAGACGCGGGGGGAACTCGGATAAAGGCTATATACCGGGGCGTGGTGGTATTCGCGACCGTAGAAAATCGTAGGGTGCTAAAGGGAAAAGATGCTCTCCAAATTGACCAAATACACCGACAGATAAGTCGTTTAACGGCTTTACTGGGAAGCTGTCCCGCTGCTCTTCCGCGTCGCGCGCGCCGGGCTTGAGAGAAAAGCCGCCAAGTGACGATGACAGTGCCGCGAGTACAAGTCGAGCTAAAAGCACTATAAAAGCGTTCCGCGACCTCCTCAAATGTCGCGCGGATGCAGGTGTTTTATGGGCATACCGGCAGCACTCGATAAGATTAGTGAAGATTCTAAGAAGCAACCGTATATAGCGAGCCGTCGTCATAAAACCGCATAACTTCGCGCGCCACGTCACCGTCTCCGGAACGAACGAATCCGTCACGCATCTCATTTTGAAAACATTACAGCCGTGAATTTCCAGCTTCTTTCTAAGCCTTCTCTTTTAAATTCCTAGGCGCGATGTGCAAACTATTTTGAAATTTCCGATTTTATCTTTAACAGATTTCTCGACTAAATTAGAATCGCTCTTTTCTTAAATAAAACGTCGAGATATCAGTAGTTTCTGAACTATGTAACAAGATAAGATTCTAGAGACGAAATAAGTTAATCTAGTATAATACTAATTTGAACTTCTACTTGGAAGTAAGAAGATACATCTGATTGCATAATAATCTGTCATATAATAGTCATAATTAAAAAACGAAACTTTAGAGATTTCTTAATTAGTTTTAAATGTATCTGATACAGAATGATACATTATTCGCGATATTATAGATTGAGATACTCGCATATCAGTCTCACGAACTTGATCATTACTTCTCCATTCCACAGTGATGGTTAATCCGGTAACATTGCATGCCGATAACGTTGAATGTCGATAACGCGTTTCGTCTGTCACCGAATGTGAAAGCCGAAACCGATCTTCCGACTGCGTACTATATACTTTTACGAGCGGCCCCGTTCGCTTGAAATGTCAACGTTGGACGCTCTCGGGAGTTTTCCCGGGTATTGTGAAGAAGGTGCACTCGTCGCCGGCTTATTTGACTCGTTTCGTGCGCGGGCATCACGAGTTACATTTCCACCGGCTTCCGACGGCAGCCCGCACTAAAGGCGGGCACAATGGTGAACAGCCGGAGAGAGAATAGGAACCTCCCGAAGGTATACGACAGCGGGGCGTACAATTCGGAATGCATTGGCGGAAGAACGGGGAAGCTCGCCGTAAAACACCGCGCGTCGAACCGACAATGAAAGGGCAAGAGGGCTCGGGGACGCTTCCGAGGTGCATTTTGCCGGGTACGACGATGACGACGACAACGACGATGGACAATGCACCCGCGGTGTATTGGCGAGCGATATGCCAATCTCGGAAATGTAATACCGTACTCGCGTCGATACACGAAAACCCTCGTCGTCCCTCGTCAGTCGCTCTTTCGAGAATCACCGGGAACAAGTCTTCCAGATCATTGACTCATACTCTGAGATGTCAGTATACGCCTGCACGACCTTCTGTGTCTGTGAGAATCGATTCTTTTGCGAGTCGCGCACACACGCGTGAACGAACAGTCTACAATGAGATGGATTTTGCCAATACCTTCTGATTTTATAATATCGATTGACACTTATTATTTTTTATCTATATCAATTCAGTTGCTTCTAAAAGATAATCAAATAAATGTCATTAAAAACAGATACATATCTTTTACATTAAATTAAATTAATAAATATAAATCTCTTTAAATTAAATTAAATCTAGAATTTTTGATTAACTTATAAAATCAATTTTTAAAATTGCTAGTTGGAAAGCACTAAACGCTGAAGATAGTTGAAAGTATTTTAGATATTTAGGCTATATACTTTAATTTTTGTATGCATAGATAAAACAAAAGTACACGCAATTTTAACTAAAAGCATTAAGTTACAAAGAATTACAAATTTTTAGTAGTTTACATCATGCTAAGATAATCTGCTATTATCAAGCATTTGTGTAAATGGAAAAATTGAATAAGGACAGATGTTGTATTTGACACAATTATTAGAAATTCTATTTTTTATTTCTTTATGTTAAAATTCAATCAAATTAAGCAAGTTAATAATTTAGAGGCTAATGGAAATGGATGACAATTATCATAATAGATTTTCATTGATAACCCATTTAGCTGTAATATTAATGAATCTGGTTAACAACATGATATATGAAAATAATGAGACAGATGAGCAATAATATAACGTGAATAAGTTTAAAATATTTTTAGTTCAAGGCCAAGAAATATTAATACAGAATAACTCGAAGTAGAACCGTGAGATAATTTGCTACTCCATTTTAATTTCGTTGATACAGAATTTTCGCTAATCTTAGCAGTATGGCTTATTACTATTCTGTTTTTAGAATCCTCTATCTCGTTCCATTAATCAATTTATTTTCGATTTCGTCTGTTTGGTGTAAGCTGCTGTGATCTTCACATTTTGATTAACGATGCAACTCTTTCTCAACGCGTTCATAATTGACGCTCAGATATAATCTTCCTCGTAATACGTGCCATAAAGTTTATCGCGTAGTTTGTACAACGTGTAGAAAATTATAATGAGCGAAGGTATACTAAAGACGTAGCATCTACTGTAATTAATTTGGAGGCGCGATGCTTTCAGACGCGCACGAATAAGTAATCGATCCAGACGAAGAAAAAAAAAATATATATATACACCGAGCTCGCGATATTACAATTAACTCGGGCGTAATTATGAAACTAATAATTAAGAAACTTGGCATCCCCGGATGGTTGGCCATTCCCATCGTTAGATCTCGTCTCTCGCGATACATTTTCTCGCAGGAATTCCTGAGCATCGATTACCGGTCTGCAGGTCTAGCTCACGCTTATTTACTTGCATCGCACGTACGAAAAACTCGCGCGCTCAACTACTCGAACAGACCCGCCGTCACTCTTATTTCCTTTCACGATGCGTGACTTTTAGACACGTAATCCATTAGATTACGTATGCGAGCGCTATTTCGGATAAGGCATGTAACGAAGCGTGGAGATCGTGCTGTTGCAAAAATCAACGCGAAGTCAGCGCGCAGACATTAGCCACGACATGTAGCTTTTTCGGTTTTTCTAGGCGCCGATCTAAATAAGATGGCTTAACATGTGCTATATTGAAATATGTATGTTTTTTCTTATACCTTTTTCAGATGATTAGATTCATGATACAATCTGATCCAAAATTATTCGGATATAACATTCCTGTCTCGTTCCCACGACTTTAAACGAGATCCCATTAGGAGACACGCGCTTAGGTGGAAGTTGAGAGCATATTTCAGCTACACTTGTTTCCCTAATATGACTAAGACGTGGCGTGTATGGAGAGCGTAATGAACGGCCATCTCGCGCCGAAGGTACGCCTAGAACACCGAAATATATGCTCGCCCACCAACGTGCGTGCGAGAAACGAATTAGTATACAAATCACTTTTCAATTTCTTGTTCGTTTTTCTCCAAGAGAGTATGCAAGGTCGACAGCCAACCCATTTGTCTTCTGGACTCGGGCGCGCCCTTGTCAAGTACAAGAACGAATGGCGCAGGCAGGTATACCTACGATCGAAGATTCTACCTGCTCTTTCGTAGACAATTCGAGTACGTTCTTCCGTCGACGGGAGTTCTATTAAGGCGTTTTACTTTGCGACCGCCTGGCGCTTTTTTCTCTACGAAGATTGAAAAGCTCCGTGGCCCTGCCTTTGCGATGACGTTATCGCGCGACGAGCAGTTAAATGGTTTCCCCGAAGGATCGCACGGGAAGGGGGAAAAGGTCGCGAACGTTCGGAAATTCCATCACCGAAAATACGCGAGAAACTACCCTTAACGAGTCCTATTCTACATGGCCGTAAGTTTCCGTCCGAAGTCGAGAAAAGGGGCTGAATTCGACGACGATGGCGCAACGAACGTCGAATTGCCGCGCGACGGGTGCTTAAACGCTCGTTACGGACTACCATATGATAGCTCAATCGATAAAAAGTTGTTTCCAGCCGCGACGTCGTACATCATACTCGAAACCGAAAACTGACAACGAAATCCCGAATTTAACGGTAGGCGTATAGGACGCGATAAATCACGATAAAAAAACGTGAGATTCTCCGCTCGACTTCTCCGCGCAAGTGTCTCGAGATTTTGCAAATCGCATCCATTTACGGTCTATCCGGCAGAAAGAACGGCTACGGCACACTATTGTGAGAATAGACGGGCCGCTGCACTCGCGAGCTAACGTGACAATAAGCATTTCCGTGTTCCGGCTAAATAACTTCTTTACGTAATCCCGTTGGGAGGGAAAGAAAGAGAGAGAAAGAGAGAAAAAGAGGAAGAGAGTAAGAGAGAGAAAGAGAGCTGATATCGATGCGGCTTATCGGCGGCTTAGCTTTTAATGGAGGCGTCGACCACGCAGGCGCCTGGTCTAAACCTAAAAGTTTATGGGGTAAAAAGGGCCCTTCCGGACTTCTCTCCCCAGCCCCTCTCGTATTTTCAGCTCGCCCTTTCGAGCCATGACCACCATTTCGCGCGGAGCTCTCGGGTAACAGCTGAAACTGAAGCGTGTCGCGGAAAGTTAACGCGGCGAATGGTCGGTCACCTGATACAAAGAAAATCGAGAGCCTGTCTGGCAGTCTGTGGTCAGGGGAGAAAGGCATTGTTGCGGGATTGCGGGGAATCGGACGATCAATTGACTTTCCTAATTTTCCCGCGCGTCGCGCTGGCATTAATGTAACGTCCGTCGCATTCGGCCTCCCTTTTCCACGTTGCCGATCTGCGTGACAGAGATAATTCTATTCGGCTGGTGATTACAAAGGCACGAGTCGGGCGGACGAGTAGGCGGATCACGAAATTGTTCGTCATTTCCCGATGCGGGAGAACAGAATGCGAAATAAAATTGCTGTTAAATGTGCAATAATGAGTTATTTTAGACAATTATTACATTATTACCACTAAATAATTGCGGTTAAAATTTCCTTTCAGTGAATACGTGAAAACAAAGAGAATAAAATATAATTTAATTATCATTAACTTAAATAAAGCGAAAAAGAGAGATTTTTGTCATTTATGATAAAGACAGAAGGCTTTGTTACAAAAATATTGAGAAAAAGAAATATTTAAGTAGATGTAATAGTGAAAGTTTCTTAACCCATTTAGTCCTAGGAGGTCTCTATGCGCTTTTTCTTTTAAATTTTTGTACTCGGATTCTATTCAAAATTTTTAGAAATTGGTATGTAAGGGTAAAAAGAGAGAGTTCAAGTCCCTTAACCTATTAAGTCCTAGGAGGTCTCTACGCGCTTTTCTGTTTTAAATCCTCGTAACTCGAATTCTGTTCAAATTTTTTAGACAATTGGCATTTAAAGGAAAAAAAGTTTCTCTTTCCGAAAATCTAGTCGGCAATGGAATATGTAAGATATCTGAAAAGAAAAAGATATGTTAAAAAAGTGAAGGTAAAAAAAAGCATAAGTGATCGCTGCCTTTTTACTGGCAAATATTTAACTAGTAAATGATTCCTACTCTACCTTTTTAAGTAAAATTTTTGTTATAGATAACTCAAATAAAATAAATACCTATATCAATTTATTCTAGTACTTATATAATAATAACAAAAACTCTATTCAAAAAGACAAAATTATTTGAACATTTGTCAGTAAAAAAGCAGGGGTCATTTCCTTTTTTCCTGCACTTTCAACTTTGTCTTTCTTTTCAGATATCACACCCCATCGTCGACTAGATTTTCGGAAAGAACAACTCTTTTTATCCCTAAATACCAATTGTAGTCTAAAAATTTTGATTAGAATCCGAGCTATAAGGATTTGAAACAAAAACTCATGTAGGATCTCCTAGGACTTAATGAGTTAATTTATTTATTTAACTTCATATATGTATTAGATAAATTCCAGTTTTAACTCTAATAAATGTTTTACTATTTGCTGTTACTGTTGCATTCACTATTTGCTGTTACTGTAGTTAATTATTGTAGCAAATTTATAGAACAAAATAATAAATACAGTAGATATACTTATAGTACAGTATAGAAACGCAATAACGTACCTACGTATTTGCCACATCTCTATTTTTGTAACTGTAAATTCTGATGACTAACACTATTGCACGTTGCACAATTTCGCAACGCTTTTCATGTTTTATAGTAATACCATATACCATATAGAAAAACTGACAATAATAAATGAGCAAGATGTTTTGTTTTCCAACGTTTTCTAAAGATAAAACCTATATTTTTAGACTTGTGCTCACGCCTTTAACTTTATATTTTTAGACTTCAAACTTTTTCGGAGCCTAAAAATATATGCACACAATGCGATCTTTTCTTTAACTGTGTCAAAATTAATATTGTGTCCCCAACTTGCTGATATTATTTCTTATGAATATGATGGGTCCTGAGTTAAAGTATTCGAGAAGGATAGCAAAACTTAACAAGAGTTTCTTATATCCTAATCTAGCAATTCTGGCTATACGAAGACAAAGTTTATTGCATTATTCTTTTATGATGTTATCTTAAAATCATATTATACAATTTCCTTGAATATAAATAATTCCGCAATTTTATTACTAGTACCACATATAATTCAGAGGCCGATAAAACAACATTATCAAAAGTAAATTATAATTAAATGAATCCATTATATAATGTTATTGCAATTGTTATTGATCTATTTATATTAATAGTGTGTGAAAATGCAAATAAATTCATTATAATTGCGTCAATCGTACAACATGCAGGACTTTTCGTCAGATTGATTGCGGAATCGACATTTAAGAATGAACGATTGCGGGTTTACGGTCTCCTGTGCTTCTGGCAGGGGACAGGATTCGAACAAAGCGAACTTAATCGCTAATTGAGTGAGAATAGTTATGAGAGCACAAATGGTCCGGACGATTGATGGACTTTCCTAATTCGCTGGCCGCTGACGGACATGTAACGACGGATTTAATGCGACTTTTCGTATATTTCTCGTCGACCCATATGTTCGTGCAAAACCGACCGCCGAAAGATGACCTCATTCATGCCCCCGATCACAATAGCGTGAAATGTGTCGCCGTTAAATGGGCTACAGGTCGCGTAGAAGCGCGTTCAATGGCACGACTACCGCCTCGTTAGCCTGTCGTTTAGGAATTATATATAATTTGAACCGTTACCATTATATACGTACCACGCGCTCGGCGCTTTTATGGGCACGCGAACATCGATTATGAATTCTATTGGGTTAACGACGAACGACTTTGTACTTAGCCAACTTTCTATCGTAAGTATTCAGCAACCGGAAGCAACGTTACTCCCATTTTAGGACACAAAGGCGCGTTATGTACACGATCTTTCATCGAGAAAGATTATTGTTCAGGAAGATAATACTTGCTGTCATGTTATCAGAAATTCGTGTATCTAAACGATATGGTATAATTTATTGTATGCGAATTTTAGAATTGCAGTAGCTAAAAGATATAAAGATATAAAAAAATGTACAATTACGAATATCATATATTCGATCACAAATATATAATAATTGTGAATAAATTATTGTTCGTTTAGGAAAACCGTCCAAGAGAAAATATGATATAATGCATTTCAAGCATTATGTTATATTTATTTTTCTCCCAGATTACCTCATTCAAATAAATGTTATTTAATATTCCATTTCTATATCACATAACATCATAACTTTTTTATAAAAGTTCTTTCGTGCAGTAATAAACAATAATAGCACTATCGGATATTTCGAAATCTGCTGGACGATGCAATAGATATTCATATGTAAATATTCATCAGATATGTATACTATGTGGAAGATCAATTCGAAATTATTGTAAAACCATTTCTAAATTTGTAATATCGAGTCTGTTCTTTATCGAATCTTGATAAAATCTTGTTTCATGAATTAAGCGTACGAAGTTTAATATTATAAAACTTTTCGGGGTATTGTTTTTTTTTTCTAGTATATGAATATAAACGCGTAGTACGAATTTATGAAAGAGACGCTGTTATATGACGGACACTAGCGCATATACTACTCTAAAAACGACAGAGCATATTTTTTTTCTTTCTCTCTCACCTAAATAACGGCAGCTCTACGTCCATTGATGATGCATCGGAGGTGGCGGCGGCGGCGGCAACGGCAGGGGTCTCTCTAAAACGGGAACGGGAGACACGTCCGGCATGGCGAACCTCAGCTTCTGCCAGAACAACTTGTCCCCCCATACCAGCACGGTGTGCGACGAGATTCTCTTTTTAAGATCGGCGTCGAGATCCCGTGGGCACACACCGCCCACCAGAAGCAAAATTACCGAGCGGCCCTTTCCCTTGAGAGCGTCCCTCAGGGCCGCCTTGAATTCGAACCTGGACCACTCGCCGTGCAGAAAGTTCTTCGACAATACGAGAATAGTGCGCCTCGATGAGTCGGCTGCTTCGGCTACGGCGTCGGCGACGTTGCTGCCGGCACCGAGATCTCGATAATGTAAGCACAGCCTATACGAAGTTTCAAGACCCGGCACGAGAATCGTCGAGACGAAGGCCTCGTCGACCGCAGAATAGGAGATGTAGGCGTCGAACGGTTTCTCCTGATCCTCGAAGGCTGCGGTCTTGTAGCACGCCCGCAGACCGCATCTGCTGGCGGCCCAGGTTCTCAGAGTACGACGATGTCTGATTGCTCCGCACACCAAAGCCACTGCTGCGAAAATCAGCACGACTGTGGCGAGCAGCAGCGGCAGATAAGCCTCGAGCGGATGCGCCTCGACGACGGAAGTCGTGCCCGTTAATGCCGCGCAATTTATGACCGATCCGTTCGCTGGGAGAGTTATGGGCACACCGAGAGAACAGGTGACGCTACGCCAGTCGTTGATTTTCGCCCGGTTACGGGACATCCACTCCCGTACGCGATCTAAATACGAGCACTCGCAGTTCCACGGATTACTGGACAAACCGATGTCGACTAGATATGGATTCTGGCCCAGTTGCCAGAGGGCGAAAGTGCCGAGTCGATTGTTCTCCAGACGCAAGACCTCTAGCTGACGCAGTGGCAAGAATGTACCGTTATCGATATATGTCAACAGATTATTCTGCAGATACAGCTCCTTCAAATTTTCCAACGGCATCAGTTCCACGCCGTTAAGCACGCTTATCTTGTTGTTTTCCAAATGTAGCACAAGCAGCCGCTTCAAACCACTGAAAGTGTGATTGCGGATCGCGATGATGTTGCTATCGTTCGCGTAAAGAATCTGCAAGTTCTTCCGGCCAATGAACGAATGAGAATTTAGTTCCCCGAAATTGTTCCCGTCGAGATAAACCTCCGTCGCATCCATCGGTAATCGACCCGGCAAAGTTTTATAGCCCGAGCTGGAACAGTCGACGACATTCGCCGACCAGGATTGATCGTGATAACACGTGCAGTTCGTCGGGCATGTCATCTCGCAGTCGCAAGCGTCGAAGTCGCAGCAATGGCAGAGAGCGAAGCAGTGAGCCTTGTAAGTGCATAAGAATTGCGAGGATTTGGCTTCCAACAGCGGTATAAACGACTTGTGACGATCGTAAGGTAATCTACAGTAAACGGACTCGAGATCCATCACCCTTGGATGCTGTCTCAGCGTAAGCGAATTGATCCTCTGCAACCACTCCGTGGTGCAGTCGCATATAAAGGGATTTCCGCCAATGTAGAACGCCGGAAGTTGCCTGTTAGATGGCACCGGAGTAAGTTGGAACGCCGAGAGGTTCATCTTGACGATCAGATTCGCATAGAGATCCACTCGAGTGAGATTCGTCTTGGCGAAGAATGTTTGCGGCTCCACGGCAGATATCAAATTATTGTTGACGAACAGTAGCTCGATGGAATCCGGGATCGACCGAGAATGTATCCTTGTTAGCCGGTTAAACGACATATCGAGCGTCTGCAATCTCATATTCCGTGGCGCGACGCCAAGATCCGTAATAAGATTTTTATGTAGATCCATCCACTGTAATTTCTCAGGCAGATAGCTGTAATCAAACTGCGTGATCATGTTGTCAGACATGTTCAGATACAAAAGACCGGGCGCGCTTGCAAAGATGCCGGACATATCCTGCAACAAATTTGAGTCGAGTCGAATCGCTTGAAGCGCCGGATTGGCAGCGAACGCACCGTCCTCCACGAATTCGATTCTGTTCCTGGCCAGATTTAAGATCTGTAGCGCCGGCAATTCCACGAGATCCTCTTGCGTAATATTAGTGATCTCGTTGCCGATCATTCTTAGTCCATACAGACTTGACATTCCTCGGAAACCGGGCTTATTCAGACTTCTGATCTGGTTCTCGCCCAGATCGAGGGTCCGCAATATCCTCATGTCTTTTAGCGCCACCGGTATGCTGTCGAGATTGTTGCCGGACAGGTTTAAATCTTGCATGCTTGAGCAGTTCCGAAAGGCGTCCGGATGAATTCCCTCGAGCAAGTTGGAGTCCAAGGCCAGCAGCGACAGCGCGAATAATCCGTTCAGGGAGTAAGCATCAAGATAAGTCAAACGATTGTGAGCTAATTCTAGGGTGTGTAGATTGCTCATCGGCGAGAAAGTGTCCGCTGATATCGTTGCTATCTCGTTGAATTGGAGATTTAAAATCTGCAAAGTATAGAGGTCTTTGAAGATTGCCGGATCTAACCTGCTAATCCGATTGTACGATAGATTCAGGAGTACGAGGCGTATCAATCCAGAAAATGTCTCCGCGTTCAACCACATGCTAGTCAAGACGTTTCTTGACAAGTCGAGGGTGACTAGTTGATTCATATCGGTCACTAAACCCGGCAGCGCACTGATAGAGTTGTTTTGCAATATCAGCTCCTTCAACGACTTGGTCGCATCTCGGAACAACGCCGCCGGCAAAGCGACGATTTTGTTCCCAGATAGGTCGAGGCTCTCGAGGGACCTGAGTCCGTGCAGAGCCTCGTCTGCTACCATGGAGATCGCGTTGCTGGACAAATTCAATACTCTGAGACGTTTCAACGATGAGAATCCGTTGATTGGCAGTACGGAGATTTGATTGTTCGACATGTCCAATGACTGCACGTCCAGGGAACACGGGGGACGGGCCGACGTGGACTCCAGTTGACGTCTCGGATGCTTCTCGGATACTTTCTCTTCACTGACATCTTGAAATCCGAGTTCCGTGATGTCCTTCAGCAAATTCCACGAGATGTTCAAAGTTACCAAGTTTGATAAGGAACAGAACAGGGGATGTGGTATTTGCCAGATGTTGTTCCATGATAGATCGAGTTTTTCGATCTGCGGCATATTGTCGAAAGCGCCCTTTTCCAACTCCAGATTGTAGTTGGTTTTGTGCCCGTTCAGCGTTCTAACGGTCAAATTACGAAGATCGCGTAGACTGCTGAGTAACTTGGCCGGCCAATGCACCAACTTGCATCCAGTTAGTTTCAACGACCGCAGCCGCCATAGGTGAAGGAAGCTGTCCACGCTGAGTACGCCACTGTCGTCTTCCAGATCGGAGTCCTCGCAGACGATGTTCATGGAGGTCACGTACTCGCTCGTGGCCTGAGAAAAGTTCGTTTTGAGCGAGTCGTTGCCCGTGTAACGATGCACGCAGGTGAGCGCGCCATCCTGGCGCGAATCCCACGAACAATAGTCGGGCAAATCGAGCCTCGGCGGTAGCTCGCTCGTCACGGCGAGCACGTGGTACACTGGCACGAGCAGGCAGTAATAGGCCAATGACAGCGACAGCGATCTTCTCCCGGGACCTTCGTGCCGACCGACGAGCCCACGCATCTTTAGTGAACTCGTTGCCTGCGCTTGGTACCGGTTCTCTGTCTCCTAATCATCACACGCCGCGAGACCGCGTCACGTTACCGGTTATTGCCCACTGCGCGTCTATTCATGCAAGCCTGGTCGAGACGTGTCACTAAAACCACTCGCTCCGTCGCTCAACAACAAGATTCACTCCGATCCGATTAGCGGTGAGCGTTTACGGACGTCAAATGCCCACAATAAATCAACAATAGTCGGTTCGTCAGCGTGATCTCGAAATCGCAACTATTATCACGTAGTGACACTTCAAATTATATCCAAGATTGTTTACACTATGACATCACTTGATTTAAAGCGTCGGTGACTTGTTCGACGCGGCACGGGTGCTCCGTATAATATACGTTTCCTTACAGGCAAAGATAAGCTATTCTATTGTTCGCGATCTTCTCTAAATTCCGCATTCGACTCGGACTCAGTTCTTCAGAACGATCGACAGTGATTACCGAGCCACGTCACGTCCAAGTCGCTTAACAGGCATCAACCCTGTATCAGAATGTTATCCGCTTACGGTGGTTCGCTGACAAACTGATGTCGCGTCTCGCTACGACATCCCGCATTTGGACGAGGGGGACGTGCCCTGTTATCCGCGCGACATTGACGTCTCGTACAAACTTCTCGAATCGCGTCCCGAGATGTGCCATTACAAGATCCCGCACATTACATTACTTCCTCGATGTCGGTGTCGAGGTAAAAGCGCTCCGTTTCTCGATCAGGGTCCATTGAAAAATTAGCCAGGCCCCAAGATCCCAGAAAATGAGAGCTGTGGACGGGGGAACGATAAGAGAAAACGACGATTTCGCGACCCAAGCGATCCGCGGTAACGGAGACGACGCGATGAGTAGACAGAAGGATAGAGATCGGAGTAGAGATCGTCTCCCTACGACGACGGAGACCGTAACACTCGGTACGACGGCCACCGCACGACTGACGAGCGAGATCTCCTCGGCATCTAACTCGACGCAGCGTCCACCAATCGTTTCTACCCCCACCGAGACCGGTGGCGGCAGCACTCACACATAGCGGCGGCGAGCGGCGGCACCCAAGTGGAGTGAGCACGCGCCTACCGCAGGACCTCGGGGTAGGACGAGGACGTCCTGCGTTTCGTACGCGAAGCGCAGCGTCTTTCTTGCGCGTATACGCGCGCCCCACGGTGTAACGCACGCACACGGGCGTACGCCGTGTTACCATTACACGCGATCGACGTACGGACGTGCGACGTGCGACGAGCGGGTAGAGAAGAGAGAAGAAACGAGCGGACATTGCACGCAACCTGTCTGTATCTTCTCGCCGTTCTCCCGATCGGTCCTGCACAGGGCGAGACCAGAGACACGGTATCGGAAAAAAGCATCGACACTTTACTCGTTATTAGAGCCGACAAAAAATATCGATATCCGTGCCGTGCCCGGCGTCGAAAAAGGAAGATATCGATGAATGCGCTATCGTCGATACGCGAGTAAATATCGAAAAAGTAAGGAGACGATCCTATTCACGTGCGCTTTAATGTACTCACGTGCGTAAATAATCGATGCGTTTCTATAAATCTAAAATTCTATCTGTCTAGCAATTAAATGATTAAGCAATTGTGTTATAAGATTTCTAAATGTATTCTAAGGATGCGACGTTGTTCTACAATGCAAGCCGTTTGGTATGGCCAGAACTAGCTTCTGTACTTATCCGGCCTTTCTCGAATGTCCAAGCGAAACGCAAAGCGACAGTAGACAAAAGACGTGAACTGAATGCACGTCCGAAACTAGCTCGAGCGTTACGTGAGTCGTCGTGGACGGTCCTCGACGACGGCGAAGGGACAGCGGCGTCTTGCGCCGTCTTTGCCAGGCGTCTCTCCATCTCGCTCGAGATCTCATCCGAGGAGAGGAGAGGCTTCGTCTGTTCATAGAACTATTCTATGAGAGGGCGGGGAACGCGAGCACGTAGCGCGCTCGTCTCCACGCATACGCAACGCATACTCATCCCGGCTGCCGCTACAGCGTCGAAAGATGGCACACAGGGATGTTGGCGAACGATCGAGAGAGACGGAGAGAAGGACGAGTAACCGGCATGTGCACGACTTTGCGACTCGATTGCCGAACTTACACGAAGAACCGCGAACCGGTCTTTTCCTTCTCCTCGCACCGTGGAGACGCGTTTCTTCTGGACCTACGATATTCGGAGCATCCACCCTGGCATCGACCACCGGTCGTAAAAAGGTTTCGATCAATTTTTAAGTGGCCGCCGAACCAGCACTACTCTCTTTCTTTTTCTCCCTCTCTTTCTGTCTCTTTCTCATTCCCTTCCATTTCGTATCCCGTACCCCCGCCCCCGCTCCGGAAACCGACAAACAACGTTCGCCCGCTTTCTCCGCCATGGTACTCTCTCGATCCGCAGATCGCGGCAGATCGAGAGAGCTCCAGATACGTCTGATGCTCAATAAGCCTCGCTGATTCATGCTCGTTCGGCCGACAAGCGACTTTCGACTTGATCGATGGGAACTCGAAATAGTTTGTAACTTGGTGGCTACGGTCGCGTTGCGGTTTCGACTTCGCAGAATATATTCGCGCGCCTCGCTTTGCCTCGCTCCGCCTCGGCCCTCTGTCCCGTCGGCCTGCCTGCGCTCCGTTCTCGCCCTCGAGGAAGCGGGCATTAATTCATATTAAGTGTCACTTAATCGGGAACTTCGACGGGAAATAAGCGTCGGACCCCATCCTCCCTCTCCCCCTCCCCTCCACCGTGTCCCCTCTCGTTCCGTATCGGATGTTTGTAGCACGATACGAAAGACGGATCACCCGCTTAATTGATGCATAGGCGATAAAAGAGACTTGCCGTATCTTCCGGTAGGTTCCTTCCGGAAAATTGTGAGTTATTAGCCGCGTGGTAAATTCGTAGAAGGAAGATTGTCCGTACAACTCTTCCTTCGTCTTTTATAATGAGCAAAATGTGACTCAAAGCAAGGATATTTAATCCATCTAACGATATTTTATACTCCAATTCCTTACGCTAAAAGAATGAATTGCGATTCGTCCGTAGAAAACGGCATTTGAAAGTTCAAAAAATTTCTAATAAACGTAATACAAAGATAACGTCGATCATGATCGATCATGATAAGACTTTATTTATTATAGTCTCAAGTTACGATAAGTAAATTCGAAAATTAAACACACCTTTCTTATTCAGATAAAACCTATTAATCATAAGTGTGTGGAAATAATCGTAAAATATTTAGACCCTTCTTTTAGCAAAGTTATAGATATGCCTTACTTTTGTGGCCAGTGCAAACGTTCATAATAAATAATAACAAAGCGATTACATTTGTCGGTACAAACACGACTTATTTCGCGTACGTAGACATTAATGTCGCGTCGGAAAAAGATCAAACGCTTCCTCGAATTGCAATTAATTTGTCGCTCCATTACGCGAGGGTTCTCCTGGGAGTCACATTTAATTAAAATCGTTATAACGGCGATCGTGGATCGTTATAGCTCCAATAATAGGCACCGTAGATATCCAACGAGTTTTCCTCCGGGCAAAGATATACGCAGTCTTACTCGGGTGCCTTCTAGAAACGAACCTGTTATTTCTCAGCACACGTCTGCTTCGTTATCAACTAATGTTAGAACAGACTCGCAGTATTAAAAACGCTTGTCGGTTGCGCTACACGCCGTACCTTCAAAATGAAACTTGGCACAACGCGAAATATCTAGTTGTCGAACAAATCGAGATTAAATAGTTCCATTTTCTTTCGAGAAAAACGGTAAAATTATAATATCTATCAAAATTAAAACCTGAAAGACTTGAACATCAATCGATGTTACTTTATAATAGTAGCAGTTTGAACGTGAGATATATTTCATTATTTATTCCGAATGTTACTTCTATTTTGTTTCGCGATAATACAATGTAAGTTTCTCAGCACACACACATTTAGTTGCAATATATTCAAAAATAATTCTACCTTGCTGCTTCGCGTTAAGAACTTTCTTATCCGATTCGAAAATCAATTAGTGGCAGATTTAGTTTCCATGTAAGAGGCGAGTCGCGCGCGTCACCGATGCGCAATCTTATCGTCCGGAATAGCGCCTGGAAATGGCGGGGAAAAAGAAGTTTTAATTAAACCTAGAATAAGAGTTTAATCGAGCAAGAGGGATTAATTGCCGGGAGGGGGGGGGGAAGGGAATTAAAACGACCGTGGGGTCAAAGGAAACTGGCCAGTCTCTTCCGCGCGGTACTCTCGCGACTTCTGAAATACCTCAGGCAAAGCCATCCGTATAAATATGCGCGTGAAATCTCGCTGTGAATGTTCTATTATGTCTAATTAACGGAACGCCTGACTTCACGCGCACAATGAACGCCGACGTGGGTCCCGCTTTTCATTTTCGAGCTATCTCGTCCTATCAAATTCTTCTAATTCCTGGCGATCCGTGGGCGAAACGCGGCTTCTTTGTGCGAAGCACGCTAGAGTGAACAACGGCGAATTTAAAAGAATCTTGCGACCAACTCTCTCTCTTTCTCTTTCACGAGTCGGAAGCTTCACTAGAGTTGTTTCGAGCGTTCTTTCTGTACATTATGAATTAACTGTGTAACTCTCGCCGGGCCAGGTTTATTTTTTACCATCTTATATTGTTTTATTCGAACACATCCCATTTCGCGATTCCCAAGAGACCGCACGCGCAGCTGATGAGAGCGTAAAAATAGCCGGCGAATGGTTTCGCGAATCATTTTTAGCCATGCACTCGCCGTCAGATTTTACCGAGTATTGTTCGATGCACTGGCACCGTGCACAACATATACTATGTCAAACAATAGTATGCTTTACGGTGATTCGATTTATATCGGATTTTTTTGCTGTGTGTTACACATCAGGCGCGCCGTGTGGCCACGGCATGTCGAAGTCTCGTGCAAAATAGATTCGCGTCCGTTTGCCAAACAAGTCTATCACTGCCAACGCGAACGGAAAATACATAGAACGAATCCGTTGTTAGTACGATGACACGTTGCTAGATATGTTTACTGTACCATATGTTTACAGTTTCTCGATGACACAATGGCGTTAAAAATTTATTTATTGTTAGAAATTTCTTGGTACCGTATCCCATTGAACGTGACTACAATTAACCTGGGAACGGTCACCTGGGGTGATTCTTATACCCCAGTGTCGAAAAAATGAAGCTTGCGTAACAGTAACTTTAACGTACTTCTTTCATTTTTTAATATTTTTTGGTTTTTCCTTACTTTTTCTTTCAGAAAATATTGAATAAATCTATATACGTACTCCTCAAATATTAATAAATTATAGAACAATGAAAAATATGCAATATGTAATATAAGTAATAATCATGATTTTTAATTGAGGTATAAAAACATCCTAACACCGAGGTAACCGTTTATGCAAAATATGAGGTTCCCGGACCGTTCCCGGATTAAATTTGTGTAATATAAATTATATATTAGAGAAATTTTTTGATTAATTTGAAGTCGAGATCTCTTCAAGATAAGATGTTACAGAATAAACAATAAAAAAACAATGAGTTTTTCATAAACTACAATCACTTTGAGATTAACTCAGGATTGAATATAAATAATAAAATTTTTATAAATAATAAAATCTTCTACAGTTAATTTCAAGCGGACTTTGCAGAATCCTAATTTAAGACTTAATTTCATTTTAATTTAAGTTACGAAGGTGTTTAATATTGAGTAATGGAAGGTAGGAAAAACGTCCACCCAATTCACTCTAAATTAGTCAAAGAGTTTCTTTTACAAAGTACAAACGTTCTTGAGGTATCTTATATATTTATTGTTTTTCGAATCATACAATAATTCACGATTTCTCGATTAAAAATTAATAAAGATTTATGGTTCTCTTTAATAGTTAATTTTATGTGATATCCACCATCATTAGTTTTGCATGTCGCAAAATTTTATGAGAGCGACAGATTTTAGTGACGCAGTAATAAGTCTCTAAGCAAACGCCATGGGAGAAATCACTGATACGAAAGCAATCGGCAATCAGTTCGCGACTGTCTTTCAATAACGGTGAACGCCCGATGGTGGTATTTACAATTTATCGAAAGTTCGTGACGCATCGTAGACTCTCCCGGAAAGGGCGAGCAGTAAAGGAGAATTGAAAGCTCCGCTCGGTACAATAAAGTATCGGAATTTACAGAACGGCTCTCCGCGATTGTACCGTGCCGCGACTTTTACTTTTGAATAAGTCGAGCCGTCGCGACGCGTTATTAAAGCGTATTCGAGCATTTGCTGTTTCAATATGCAAATCGGCGGGCGCGCGGCGTCCCGCAGGCGGAGAAACATCGCCGTTTCGCAAAGAAAAGAATCGAGAAAGGAACGGCAAATATGGAACGCGAAGGCAATGCGCCACCGCGGCGTAATATCATTAACACTATTTTTTTTAATTTACGAGAAAGAGAGAGAGAGAGAGAGAGAGAGAGAGAGAGAGAGAAAGAGACGAAGAGAGCGAAACTTAAACGTGCAATTTCGCGCGCGCGATGCTCGGCACCGCGCGCGTGCACATGCGGAAAGTACACCGGCGAAAAGTTTCTCGGGATAAAAGGAACTGCTGCGGCCAACACTTTCAAACGACCGTATTTCGACCGGTATTATCCGCGAGGAACGGGAGGAGAGAAACGAACTGCCGGATGCCGCAAATGAGACAGGCGCTTCCCTCCGGAGGAGTCTGGGAGTTCTTCTTAAGGAGATTGACCATCAACGTCGAACAAAGTCCAGAACCGCAATGCCACTCATCGGCGTAGACACCGATCTGCGCGTCGTTCCGGGTCCGCCGGAATGGAACGGTTCAACGGTGCACGGAACTTTGATCCCGCCTTAAACGAATCCGCGAAAATTGCATTGTTGCTACAGCACAATTTGCCCGCGTGCCGACTATGACCTCATATCCGCGAGTTTCTGGTGAACTTCTCGTCGACGAGGGTCGCGGTGGCAAATAGCTATTTAAGTTTGGCCCCCGTAAATCTTATTAGCATTATAGAAATTTTTATATACTTCGTTAAACACACAGCAAACGCAATAAGTGTTCGTTTTGATCCACCAATTGGAGTATCATGTAAAAGAATGTTCCTTATATTTCGCATTGTTTCAACAAAGTTTCTCATTACCGCAATAATTTCAAATTTCGTTGATAATAACGCGTGAGAAAAAAGTTACTTAGAAAAAATTGGAGAAATTTTATGTTATCAAGGTAAAACCTTATATCATTACGTGGAGATAATGTATAACATTACTGATCGGATCGCTTGTTTCTTACAGCAAATAAAAAGAACACCTTGTTAAACTGTCTTGTAAAAAAAGAATAAATCTCTAAGAGGTCGAACCACGCGTAGCAATTTTTTACCACGATTCGATCATTGCAATTCAGATCAATTCTGAGAATGACGCTCTTCTTGTTAGAACCGCGCATCCCTACACCGAATTCCAACTATCTACTTTGCTCGGTCGTACATTCGTCCCATTTAAATCGATTCCTTCGTGTGATGCAGCTCGTCCGAGTTTTCTTTTCCAACATAAATACACTCAGAGAGACGCGTATTTCGCGCTAATTAAAGCAATCTTTATCGAATTACATCTATTTTATTTTTTCTTCTTTTTATATATTAAAAAAGAGATATTTTAATTCGATTAAATGTTTTTGTAAAAATTATGAAAAACAACATTAATATCTATGCGCGTTTTGATCAGATTGTTTTGCAAAAGATTTTGTACTATAAGAATAGCAATAGCATAAAATTTGATATTCGAAAAATCATATAATTTCGTATTATACACAGTAAAAAATTTTGTGTCAATGGAAGTCCACTCTCAATTTTGTGTTAAAATAACTCATTCATCGTGTTATTTTTGACATTTAGAAATGTTATAAATGTCGATATAACATTTCTAAATGTCAAAAATAACACGATGAATGAGTTATTTTAACACAAAATTGAGAGTGGACTTCCATTGACACAAAATTTTTTACTGTGTATAAGTCCAAATTTTGATATTAAAGATGTAAAAAGCATATTATAAGATATATTTTCTACTTACAGCATTACATGCTGTAATCTTACTTACATTTCCTAATTACAGCATTGGAAAAGTTTGAGATGATATATTGATTAATATCTACAGAGAGATATTATACATATATTATAATAGGATTTAAAAGAATTGCGTTTTGTAAATACAGTTTTCAATAAAAACTCTATATTGCGTCTTTTGCTTGAGGTAACGTTCTCTTCGGCCAATCTTTCTAACAATTCAGAGATGCGCAGCGATGCGCGCGGATCGAACTCCGACTTAAACTCCGTTGGAAGACGACTTTTTTTCGTCGTAGCAGTCATTCTAGATCGTTAATTTGACGTATAGAGAGCCCAACGTCGCGAATGCAAGTATAGACCGTACGTACGTGGTCCGGTTTCAATGCGGTGGAGATCCCTTTCAAGTTGCACCGGCAGAACCTGAACGACATTTAACCGGAAACTTGATATCGGTGGACATTCACCGTTCTGAGTTCTTTCAATTGATTGTGCCCGGCACGACAATAAGGATCAGCGACATCGTGGAGCGTATCGTGGGGCGGAAGAAACGGCAGTAAGCGCTATAAACGCGAGAAAACGAAGCGGAGCTTGTCGCTCTTTGTGTATAATCGTGTCACATTGTGTCGGGCGGCCTGAATATTTCGATCTACCCGACCATTCAGGAGTCGACAATAAAATCGGGAGCCACGCGGCGCGGATTGCGAGGAAGAAAAAGAAATAAGGGACTATAAAGTTCTATTAATTATCGTCGATGGCGAAAAAACGCCGATTTCGCCGATGACTCCGGCTTTTAACTGTCGGAGATTCGCATGTCGGTCGGTCGACCGTGTTCGGCTTGAATATTCAAATCGCTTTTCAATGCGAACGCTGGTTGAACGATGTTGCGCCTCTATCCGGCAGGACGTGAATCAATGAGCTTCCATTATTATTTACTTCGGAAGATTGATCATCCCGAGTTTTTAACGTTCTTATCAACATCCCGTGGTGAGCGGTGAATATCGAAAGCTGCCGAATTGAGGCAATTACTCGCGTGATTTATTACATGTCGCGACAATTTTCCGCACTGAAGCGATATGCGCACACCAAAGATGTACTCTATATATAAATATTTGCCTGAACATATTATGTGAACAGTTTAAGTTAAAATATTTGGAGTCAAAAATTCCCATCACACATGACGCAAATATAAAAATACTAAAAAGCATAAGTTTGAACTGGAATTACTCAAGGTAATCAGAATGTGAATTAAATTTTTTTTCGATCAATCTGTAATAATACTAATATAATATCTGAATATTGTAATGCACCTGAAATATATTTTGCAGCATTCGCGATTACATATTTGCAAAGATTAAAGGGATTTGAGCCGCAATACATTCAGTGGGTTATATTACAATACCGTCGTTGACTACAACATAAAGCAATGCCAGATTTATGTAGTATCTTCGAACATGATCTCAGCCACATGAATTGCACATTGAAGTGACAATGTATTGACATTTGGATACCCAGATGTCGATACTAGGCATCTATAATTTGACTCATGAGTATAATAGCATAGAACTTATGATAAATAAATATTCTAAAATTCTTGCATCTGTCTCTCATTAGTAAAGTTTTATACGATGTACAAAAAAATATATATATATATACCTATTGCGAGAAAAAGGTATTCCATAGTTTTTACGATAAGGGGTTTTGTTACACAATTCGATACTTGCTAAATCTTACAGCTTTCGCTGAGAATAAATCGATATTGTCTTATGAACTTCACGGGCCTTCGTTTAAATAAAAATAAACGCCGGCGGCGCACGTAGCAAAGTTTCATTAAGTTTTCGAAAAGGATCGCTTAATGTTTGTCTTTGAAAGAATTACTTCGCGGGACAAACAAACCGTCCCGCGAGGATAAAATGAGCTGCGCGTGCAGCGATGAAGGCAAGGCTTTTCTACATTTGAAAATGTAAAAAAGAGGGTATCCTTGGCGACACAACAGCGCTTAAGGAAAAAACAAATAGCATTCTCGCAAAAGCTCGCGAAGATATTAAATATGGAAAGAAGTTAAACTACGTGTATATGACGCTTGTAGACAGACGGCTTGCTATGCGCACATATTTCGAAAAAGTTTACACGCTGCATTTTATACACTTTATATAATATTAATTTGTATGATTTGATGTCTGTATCAAGCATACCCCAAAATTATGTTAAACATTTCGCATTTGTTAAATATAAGTGCAAATGGAAAATTATTAAAAGGATAATTACGTGCCAAATCCATTCGGTGAATCAGATTCTCCAATAAATAAAAAATGCCTTTGTAACGTTAACCGGAGTAATTGAGATTCTTGTAATATACTTCGGTTTGTCTATAAACGCGAAGAATAAGGCGGTACCTTCAGCTACGCAGTAAATCGATTTCCTATTATCAAGCACTATTCTTTGCTATAAAGGAGCCGAGTAGATAGATTATCTAGCGTATTATCAGTCCATTCTTTTTTACGAGCGACCATAATGGATCTACGGAGAGCCAATGACATGCTCCATTCCCGAACTCGCAACAGGATGACTCGGCACTATCTGCAGAAGCAGAGAATACACGTTTGCGCGCATAGGCGTAAACACAAGGCAAGCGTACCGGAATTATTGATTTCCCTTTGGGGAAAAGGAGCTTCTTTCGCGAAGAAATGTAATACGAAACGAGCGAAATGTGAGACCGACGGGAAAACCGATCACGCGAATTCCGATAATATCGACGAATGCAAATAAATCCATCTCAACGAAAGGAGATGCGCTGCCGGTTGCACGGAAAAACAAAGGGCACTTAGAATGGATCCGAATTCGTAAAATGAAATTGTCTAACGCATAAATATCCTACGAGCATTTTCTCGAGATAAATAAGACATTTTCTTGCGATCGTATGAAATATCGTTTTACAAATGTTTATTTACTCTCATATCCAATTTTCTAGAGTACAATTTTTTCCCTCGAGTTTTCCTTGCATATTAAATATCTCAATGCCAGAAAAATTGATATAAGATAAAATATTTTAATTTTTGAACTATTGCATAAGGAACTTAGACTAGCTGTTTGTCTAAACAAAGGTTATTAAGTTATTATTTAAAAATATACCATTTTAGAATATAAAGTGAAATATTTCGACACAAATAGTTATTGCATGGTATGACTATTTATTATACAAAGATTTTCTTAACAATTAAAAATACTAATCACAAATTTTAATCACACAGATTCTCTCACAAATTTTTATTTGTAACAGAATGCGATTTTTTCTCAGTTAAAATTTGTAGATTAATATTTATCATACCTTGATAATCAAGTAATGAATCTTTATTAACATAAAACTCAGTTAAAATTAATCAGAATATTTTTTGTTCTCTAAATTTAATTATTAATGTTGAATAGTTTAATAATAATCGGTATCAAGCTATTAAAACGACCGCAATTTTTTTTTAATTTATCGTCCTGGTAACTGCCGTTGAAAAGACATCCTGTGGTTCTGGAATATTGATATTTACTATTTCAGTTTAAAGCAACATACGTTACGTGACACGAACACTCACTGGGTTAATGACGAATTTTGCCTATGCCCGTAACAAATCGGCAGAAATGAATCCATCAATTGAATATATTTGTATAAAAATACTTGTCTCCGTGTTGTCGGCGCCGTCCGCGATTAAAGTGATTCGTTTTCGACAGCTGCCGCATTATCTCGTTTGACAGAAGCAAAATGTATCACACCATTGTCAGCCGATTAAGCGTGCCTTTTCGATAAGCCCAATGCAAATGACGCAAACGGTAAACGACATTTAATCGAGATTGTGTTTTTTCAACGTGTGTGTAGTCGTTTTTCGAGCATCACGTTTATCTCGATAATCGCTAATCACCCAAGAATTAGGCGGAAAGTGACGATCACAACTTGTCGTTTCGAACGATGAGCTTCCTTAGACCGCGATTAATTAAACGATCCACTGCCAGTCCTCTTTGAGTGCTTTTCGGGAAAATTACGTAACAGCTAAGTCAGCGTGTCTCACCAGACTTCTTGCCGACGTCGCTCCGGTCGAATTTCCCTTTCAAAGTGCCGTCCGCAGTTTTGCAGCGGAAAGGGAAGGGGAGAGGGGACGGTAGCGCACGAATGACTTTATGGCACCGCCAAGACCTATCTCTACATTTTGCTGGTTGAGCACCTCACAATGGGCCGAGTGTTATTCACGACGTAACAATCGTTCAGTGAATCTACGAGCACCATCAGACTGTACATGTTAACGTGTCTTCCGCTGGATTGCTCATCGGCATTTTACCCCGACAACTATGCGAGAGGGATATAGCGAAGAAGTGCGATAAACTTAATGCGGTGACTATAGGCCAGTGAGGGACGATCTCGTCTGGATGCACAGTAAAATGTTCATTACGAAACCTCCGTGTAATTTCACGGCGGATCGTGAAGATTGCCTCGTTTTAAGGAGATTTCGCCCCCCTTTCGAAGGGGCGCCTAGGAAGAGGAGAGAAAATTTTTCACTCGACCGAAAGGAACAATCGGTCCCGCGTCTTTCCCCGTGCTCTTAATGGAGTCTCGCGCGTCGCGGCTCGAACTCGGGGGGATCTCGGAAATAAAATTCTCGCCAGGATTTAACTCCTGACGGCGACCGATGCGACATGTTTCCAAGCCGATAAGCTCGGCTCGTCCGAGCGAACGCCGAGGAATCGAATATTATTTACTACGCGAGTTGGTTTATTAACGAATGCCAGTGAATGCGATCCAAGCCTGCAAACTGGTTTTCTTAACCGTTAATTAACACTGACGTTTTAACGAGAGCGCGCGATTGCGCCAGTGTTTATGAGTATTTCGGCGAATAACTTGTAAAAGCTTTTGCTTTACCACGTCTCCTGTTTATAACGTATCAATGGAACTGGAGTAATGGCGAACGTTTGACAAATGTCTCCGACAATTTTACAACGCATTACCAACAAGATTGCGCGATTTTAAATTTGTAATTCTTAATACGTATAAATCATCTCCCAACGCACGCGACTGTCTCGCAGCTTTTCACTCGCGTAAAATTATCAACTTCCTTCCTGACCTTTTCTCTACCGTCACGAGTGAGGACAACTTGTATGCGCCACATTTTGAGAGAATTATGCGTGTTCATGTCCGCGAGTTAATGCGGAATATGCGCATAGAGGCGGTAAGGCGAAATATGGAGCGTATTTTTCGCTCCGCCACTTCCAACAGGAAATTATAGTGTTTAAGAATTGAAGTTCTTCCGTTAAATTACTCTACACGAATTTGCGAATCTTATTACACTTTACATCTAACAACAAAAGATAATTTTTATAATATATAATACTGAAAAACTTTTTAGATAAAAACAAATGCGAAATGTGTTAAATGTACACACCTGTCAAATGTTCAAGTATAAAATTTAATTTTATATTAGAACAGCATTATGTGAATAATTCAACACCCTAGTTGTTTCGGTGAAGCGTATTTTACCCAATTCGCGACTGCATCTCAAACATGCATATTCGACTATTTCGACAGATCTAGTCTCTAAACTCTCTTCAATCACAACTCAATGCGGTTCTGTAAAGGGAACGCGTAATACGTATCGATTAGCGGATTCAATTATGCATTAATACCACCAAAGGGCTTTCGCAACCGAACGATTCAGCCGCTTTCTTACTCCCTAGCGTATCGTCACGGCCGCGAAGCACAGCTCGCGCTCCATTAAGTCAGAATAAATGCGCCGAGCGAATACACGCCAGCCAACCGGCAATTGGGTCGCGCACGGCAACAGGTGAACAGATATTGATATTACAATTCGTAAACTCTGCCGGAGATGGAGAGAAAGAGAGATTTATTCTGCCGGTTCCGTCTCGCAGACGCGGGAGAGAGATGCGGACCGTGCGGCTCTCTCGGTCGCGAAGTACATCTGTTTCGGGTTCGAGACACACTCAGAGTCGATACTCTAAATCCCGGGCCGTTTGTTGCCGGCCGTTGCTCAACGCGCCGTCCGTGTTGTTCCACTGACAGCGGATGTCTTTCCGAACTGTCTCCGACAACGACTCCGCGAGTTAACTAGACGCAACCACTTGTTGTTGGCCCTCGCTCAAGTACGGTCAGGACTAATTCTCCGTGTTGAGGGTTCGGCGAGTGTGCGGGCCAACTTGTGTTCTGCGGAGGACGATTTCGGATCGCGGAATCAGCTCTGACATGATGCTTTGAGCGTCGCGCACCGACTAAGAAAGCGAGAGAGAGAGAGAGAGAGAGAGAGAGAGAGAGAGAGAGAGAGAGAGAAAGAGAGAGAAAACTTCCACTGTCCTCCCTATGAATTTAAAGAGCAATGAGCACAACGGAGCGCTTACCTCGCTCGCTGAACCGTCAAGATGCGCCGGAAGAGTAGAACGCCGACCGTCGTTTGAAATAATGTTTAGCGTCGCCGGAGGGATTTGTGGCCGTAAGCTCGCGCTCGAGAGAAATGCCCTCGACCTCGTTTAATCCGTGCTTTTTTCTCGTTCTTCTTCGTGCCGAGAATTTGTCGCGCGTCAGCTGGCCTCGAGAATGATTGTCATATTAAGGGGTCTCTCGCTCGCGGAAAACGCTAAGTTCGCTATCTTTTCGAAATAACACACCGACGAAAGAGACTCCGTCGGAAATGTCGTCGCGCCGTTATTACGCCATTCGTATTTCCGAACGACGCCGACGGACTCGGCACATTCTCTCGAGCAGAGATTATCTATTATTTAAATTATACGCGAGTACAACCTCGTTTTGATCTATCGCATTCCTCGCTGTTCCAACAGTTGCGTAATCCTGGTCCATAATGATATAAATATTTTTGGATTTGGATTATGAAAAAAATTTACACAGTTTGACACTTATTTAAATGAGAGAGTAATTAGAGAGAACTTGCGCATTTTTTATTTATTTCACACGGTGTATTTTGTAATTCACTCACCACCTACGTTATGGTGTGAATGCTGCAATGTTAACTTACGTATATTATTTTTAAAAAGGCGTAGAATTAGAGATAAAAAATACTGTTAAAAATAAATTTTTGCAGCGCGTAAGAGATTTTAATCGCATATAACATGTGAGGAAACGTTGACGTTTTTAAATTCCATACAGGATTTTTCACATTTTTTTCTACCTGTCGCGGTTGAGATGTAAAAATCTAAATAATACTGCGTTCTCGAAAATTTGCATTTTGTTCAGCAAGAGCGCGAAAAACACCAAATCCTCTCCGCATCTGCAGAAGTAATAAGCATCGCGCAAACGAAAATAAACAGCTTGTAAATATAAAATTTGTGAAAATTGTAAACTACGTACGCCATATTAAATACGCCATTTTTGCGAAGATGGAATTATTGCGCGGAGAATTTTTCCGTTTCGGAGTTATAATAAACTAATATTAAATTCATCGATTTTCGATAATACAACGAAAAAAATGTCACTATAGATAATATACACAGCACCGCGCATCGTTGGCACTTTTTTTGCTGCGTACCTTTATTGCCGCGGCTATTTTCTGTATGCGAACGTTGCAGCAACACAAAGATACAAACCTATAATCCAGATTCCGATGGAACAGCGCCACGGCGGTATCTTAGAATGCATTTTTTGCAGGACCCTCGCACTATAAAAAGGGTAGCAGGTCAGAAAGTTTCTCTCTCTTGGTATCTATGATCTCGAAGAAGACAATAAAACGTTGGCCGAAGTGAAATATCAACGACACTATAAAACCTTTCGTTTCTTTCGTTCTTTCTAATGTCAACAATCTTTTCGAATATAATTTGCAACCGAATATAATTTGTTTCATAACGATTATTAAAAAATTAGAACGTAAAATCGCAGTCAATCGTAATTTTGCAATTGTATCTACCGAAATGTTATAACAAAGATGATCAAATTTTCAAAGATAACCGATACAAATCTCTAAACAAATTAGTTCTGTATTTCTTACTTTGCAATAATCTTTATAATATTTAGAATTTCTTAAACTTTTATATAAATATAATTTTTGTTTTTTGCATCCCTCTATTTATAGTTATGTTTCACACATTTGAAATTAATTTACTTATAATTAATGTGTTTTAAGAAGATGCTACTTAGAAATTTCAGAAAACTTGTATCATGCAGAATGAATTAGATTTTTATGTTTCTCTAGCTTTTAAGACATCTCTATAAATTCTTCTTATGAGTCTCTTAGATCACTCGATGCTGTTTATATAAACACACATTTATACGTCTACTGTATCTATATATTTATATATTCTCTAGCTTTTAGCAGATCCCTATGTATACATACATTATTATATGTTTTTCTAACTCTTAGCAGGGTCCTAAATAAGCTTTTAGTAGGTCTCTTTATTGCCGTTCATTCACCCCTTTAAGAAAATCCTATCCAAGAACGTTTCTTCCCTTCCTCTTTTATAGACAGACTTAAGAAAAGAGATTATCGCAGGAAATCCACTGTCAAGGCATTAAAAATTTTAGATTTTAACGCCTTTTTTGTTTTAAAGTAAGAACCACAAGATAAGAAAGAACTGAGATAAAGGAAAAATTTACGAAATATTTACAATCTGTCTAAGCTCTTGATGCATGAGCTACGGATATTCTGTGGAATAGTTTAGAATAAGAAATATCTAGGAAAAATTATATTTTTATTAATAAAATATAAAAAGTTAATTTTTTATTAATAAAAATAAAAATGAGATTCTTGAGAATTAATTCAGCATATTCTTTTTGTCAATCGATGTCATAGAAATCATACGATAAACTTTTTAAAACATTTAAATGCATAAATATTTTTATAGTATACTTGTGCTATAAAACTTTGTGCAAAGCGTGCTCAAAATAAAGATCGAAGATGCTGAATTAATTTCAAAAGACTATTTTTAGGGTTGCATTGCGACATATGTAAAAAGTATGTATCACTTATTTTTAAATAATGCACAACATATCGAGAATTTATTTAAGGGAAAAGAAGGTTATAACGTTTTCTTATTAATATGTCACGCGACGCGAGTCTATTGCACAGCGTGCGAATATACTTGCCAGAAAACAACAGGCCGATACTAATTGCGATTAAATGCCGCGGCGGCTACGATATCGACGACTGTGTGGCAATAAATCAAGAATTACTTTCGCCCGCTTCGTTCTCCCGATAATAAACGCGTCGAAACTCGTTCAATATTGGCAATCCTCCCTCGACCGCCGAGTGCACCAGGTAGACGTTTCTGCCGCTTGTGTGCACGTACGCTTATACGAGAGTTAGGACATACACATACGGTGATACGGCGCGGCGGGGCAGGGGACGATTTTGCGCGCGCACGCACACGCGATACGTCAACGGCTGATATTACCGAGGGACGGAAAAACTCGGAAGACCCTCCGTCTCTTTCCGTCATTCCAACCCGGAGGCTATGTTTGATCAGTTAGTCACTACCGGGACCTGGGATATTGTTACCAATAGCCCCGGTTAATATTCTCGGATTACTCTCATGGTGGATAGCGGCGGTAGCAGCGCGGTGACGGTGGCGACGATGATGATCCGGTGACGGAACAATTCGTTTTCGAAACACGACGGAATTCTCGCGAAGCGATATTGATGAGCACGGGTCGCCGATCGTGCGTTAATTGGCGCACTTGGCAGTATTCGTTGTACGTGCGATGGAATTTCACCGGTCGAATTAATTGCAGTCGCTAACGCTCGCCAGTAAGCTTAAAACCGATAGGACTTGATTTTGTCAATCAGCGCTTTGACTCTTGCAAAAATGGCGAATTCCATCATTCTATTGTATGCATGAATGCGCATCCGAATTTTGGTCGGCGAGATAGTTTCATATTTGGAGTGGTGCATATAGGACGACGGAGAAATAATATTATATATATATCTATATATTCTATATATATTGCTTTCCGATATTGATTTGGATGAAATTGGAATACGGAGAGAGGGAGAGAGAGTGAGAGAAAGCTTTTATTATATTAATACTCTCACAGTGGACATGTGGATTTCATGTATTATAATGCAATCGGCACAAAACTGTTATTGGCAATATATTCTGCACTCTATATAATTGAAATAATTTGTCCAAGACTCTCAAATAAGCAAATGTATAGGAGAAATTTGCAACAGTAATTATATCTTTGTGGAGTAGTTACGAATTTCATCCCGATGGTGTTCTTTTAAAGCACCGCATTTTTACTAGAGGCACATAATTGTTAAGAATATGCTTACGCATTTTTTATATTTCTCATTTACAACTACTCGTACGGTAAGAACGAAATTGGATCTTGCCTTCCCACATACGATCGTAATAAAATGAAGAAATGTTCGTTTCTTATGGTCTTTTGTCACGTACACGCGCCATGTTCTACTCCGGCCCGGGAAATACCGATAAGTGCGTGACCGGGGTTTTGAGCGCATGAACGCGTCGATAACGAGGCGATTCTGCGGCAAAGAGGATCATAAAGCTCCGCTTGCGCCCGACGGTAATTAATTAAACGTTAAGACCACCGTTTACGGCCAGATCTTCCGTGTGCGGCGAAGGATTTTCGAGACAGCGACGTCTAGACTGCATTCGGTTCCTCTCGCTCGCTCGAGTTCTGCTAATTGAACGCGTAATTGATGAGGCTGCAGTCTGTACTTACACAATGCTCCAATTGTGCTCAGCCAAGCGCCGGCACGGTGTGCCAATATTAGCGATGCACTCGACGTCCCTATAACGGACCCCTCTCCACGCACAAATAATGCCCCGAGTACGATAAATACTCGACAGCTTCCGCAATATGCCGGTCTTTGCCGCTGTTGCCTGGCCAGGCCTTTTCTAAAACTCGAGAAGTCCTTGAAGGAAACGAGACCGCGTATGCGCATGCTGCGACCAACAAATTGATTTTTCCTGCTTTCCGCGAACCTTAATCGTTACCGGAATACTCGTGGAATTGCTTTGTACGCTTGTTTTCCGTATCATTTATATTTTCTGCAATTATTATCACAGTTGAATATGATAGAACAGAATAGTTTATTGCAGCAATCATAATAAGATATAATTCCTTTATACAAAGTATCTAAAATCGTGGAGAATAAGATTATAATAAACTGATAGCACGTACAAGCATGCAATTTTAACAAGATACAAACGTAAAGCAAAAGAATTTAATGTTCGTGTCAGAAAAATGTGCATTAGAGTCTAAATTATTGAATTTTAAAGTAATTATATAATTTCAATGTTAATTACAATTATATTATAATTATAAAGAGTAGATGAAAAATATTTGCTTTATAGGAAAAAGATATAAATTTTTCGAGCGAGTTCGAGCAACTAGATTTGTTAAAATTGAAAATGTTATATGGATATGAAATTTATTCTTTTATGGCGCACGAGAAAATATTATCTCTACTATACGTAGAACGGAGCTACGTTTGCGATAGAAAGAGTAAATACAAAATTCGATCGGCGCGAATAATTTAATCCGCGACATTTACTATTAACAAAGTAAATACTCTCCCCTTAATTATGCTCCTGTATGCGACTTCCTTACTGTTTGCTAGTGAATAAACGCGACAGATTCTCGCACGCGACGATGTATAATTTAAATGCGTTAAGCCTCTAATTTACCAAGTTTCTCAAGAGCAAAGCGCTTGCGATTCCGAGTAATATCCTCCGATCGGATCAAAATATCCCGTTCATACGAAATTTTTTTAACGACATTTTGTTTGCTTATGTAATAAAAAACAGCGCCCCGCCGTGCAAATACACACTGTATCGGCCAGTATTGATGTGTGCGTCCGTGCGTGTATGGGTTCCGCGCCGGAAATACGGAATTAAACCCTCGCGCGTAAACAGTCGATATCGTGGCGAGGTATGAGTTCGTTCGCGACCACCATCTCTGGATATTTCCATTTCCGGGACCGCTGCCTATCGTTCGACGATATTATTTGTAACTGGATAAATAAGTCTGATTTATATGCTGAACGACGCGACGTGCGTACCCTTTCATCGTCTCTTTACGCGAAAAATAATGCCGCATCGCATAAAAATAGCATGGTTAGCGTTGTACGTTTGATCAACATTGCAATGCGCTCGGTTCCTGCCACATAAGAAGAAAATTACTTGAAAAAAAAACAAATTAGGAAAAACGTTTTCGAATTTTTATGAAGTTACAACTTTCGAGTTTTTTTTTAAGAATTCACCGCGGCTTTATGGACTCACCGGGTATACTTGACCGGGTATACTTTATCTACAATTTACATTCGGCATGATTATGTACCCGGTAAAGAAATTTCATCAATTTAGACTTGATAATTGTGAATCCTTGGTTTTAATATTATCTTCAACAATTATCTAAATTTTGGCAGATTATTGTTTATTCAGGCTATGGTCGTTTTGCAAATTTTAATTAAACGATTGTAACGATTCTGACGAGAAATTCTAATTATTTTAAATAAAAATATACAAAGTTGCATAAATAGAAAAATTGCTTCGATAATTAAAAACAGAGCTGCGAGGAGAGACATGACAAATAGTTCGCGACAAATAGATCAAATCGATCAATCGAGCGTCTTCTCATTTAATTTTGAAAAGGTTCGCTTTAATGCGTGCCAGAAAAAAACGTTCCGCGAGACACTGAATCCTTGAATATACTTAACTCGTGTTTTTCGACCCTTCCTGCTAAAAGTTGCAGTCACGTATATGAATACAAAAAGTCCTTCTCGGTTTTATGAGGCTCTGCATATATACGAGCACGTACAGAACGAGTCGACAACGACGACGACGACGACGACAGCAGCGACGATGGCGCTGAGAGGAGAAGGAAGTTTGCGTTTCGAAACTTTTATAATACACGCAGTGCGGGACCATAGATTTGAATTAATTCGGCGGCAAAGTTTCGCCGGGCAAATAAAAATAATTCACTATATCAATTTAATATCGCTTTATGGTCGCTTCATATTCTGCTGGTGGCAGATTTTTCAGTGGGAGCTTTAGATCTGTACTTAGCACAAAAAAATATATGAACTGGTATAAAAAAGGTTTTATTCCGGAAATAATTTTGTAGTGAATCCATATAAAATTATTTTAATTAGCTATTACCTGAGACACAAAAGGATAGTGTTTATTTTTTTATAGTTTTTCACGCGTAATTATTACTTTTTTAAATATATAAATAAATATATCCAAGCTTTGTTGATTATTTTGTGTTGCTGTAAATTGTTTCGATAGCTGGAAACAGAATTAATTACAGTGGTGAGTTTGTTCCTTTCATGTAACCTTTTATTTAACAATTTAAATTTAAAACGCAGTGTACTTATCGATCTTTTACGCATTCGACTCTGATTTGCTATAACCTTTGTAAAGTTAATAATCCATTTAAATGTAAAATTGGCATCCCATGTATATGTTCAAATTTCTCTTTTTATATTTAATCGCCAAAAATGTTTCTTTATGAAACATATGAGTAATTCTAGGATTCCATGAGGAAAAGAGATAGGACTCTAACAATTATATTGGAATTCAGAAAATGGAGTACTAATTTTACAAAGGTGAATCAACGTTATACCAGACGCGGCGAGGAACAGAGCAGTGTAGTTTCAGCTCGCTGTGGATCCAGGATCCACCGAGCCGCATAATTGTAAGCTTCTGGCTGGCCTTAATTATGGATTTTGTCTACTGCGAGATCTTATCGACGTTATCGTCTGCGAACTTTCCCCGTCTGTTCGTATAACGTCGCGAATGCCACCGTTCTGTCTGGAATTTATTAGAAGCAGCGAAGCAACTCTTGCTCGAGTACCACGATCGATACTCGCGAAAGAAGGAAATGACTTTCGTGCATGTGACAAGAGTGAGCGGCGAGCTGTAACGGGAGCTACACGATGACACATCTAATTATAGCTGGGCATTAGCTTTCTTATCGTTGCAATTAACGCAACGGGATTTTATTTTTCGTCACTGTCGCTCTTCGCCATTTCCCGAACCGCGATCTTCTCTTCCGTATTTTTATCTCGCGCAGAATCTTCGTCGCTGGCAACTCAGGAAAAATATATTTTTGTCGTTTTCTGAGAATTTTTTTTCTTTCTAAGTGCTGTTTCGCGACCGCGACAAATCGAAGTCAGCAGGTGACGACTCAGCAGCAAGTATAAGGAAGAAGTTTCTCTCGTACTTCGCGCGGTTTACTTGCAGTCTAGACGTACTCGAAATATTGTATGCAAAGCTGTCGACGTCTATTGGAAGCTTTCTTCGAAGCTGGAATTTGAAAAGTTACATTGCGTGACATAGGGAACGGTCTTCGCGAAAAATAAAAGAAATCTTTAATAAAGTGCAATATATAACGGTGCAATATATGCGGTTGTGTGAATCTATACGTGAAAAAAAGTATTCCTGTACGCGTGGCTGATGAAGCATAGCAGATCACTAAATTTCGCCGATATATGTCCACATCATTTTCAAACTGTCACGCTAAATTTACGGTCCCGTTACTACATGTATTGAAATATGCACGGCTTTTTTTAATTATCGAGTTCTCATCGCGCATTTATGACGTATTTTTCTCCGCACGCTTTTTAACCGCGAGCTTCGCACCTAAAATCCGTCGAAAAAACTCAGTCCGCTGAAATATGTTATTATCGTTTATCAATGCCGAAATGTCACATGATAGTCTGGCCGGCGAGAAAGCGCGTCGTTCCCTGATGACTGATGTCCATGGCACAACGCAGCGTAAAAGTTCGCCATCGCAAATTGTGCAGATTCACAGCACTGTAATGCCAATAGTCGAAAAAAAAGATATATGGTCCTCTAGAGTAGAGGTTGTTTCGGAATTACTACTCCCTCCCTTCGTTTGCGATTTATTTCACTAATTTCAACAAGATGAAACCTACTCAGTTGATTTGTAGATCTTACGTTAAAAGAACCTTAATTTAAAGTTGAAATCATCCAAATATTTAATATTGAAAATTAAATAAATATAAAAAAGTTGGCATTTGGTGAAAAATGTTTCTTAAAGAGAAATTAGCAAACTAAGTTGTGGATAAATAAATAAAGTAATAGAACATTTAATGCGAAAAATTAAAGAAATTTTAGAGGAAGATCAAATCACTCGACCGAATATTTTTTGTAATGAGAATCAATACCAAATTTGTGAAAAAAATTATAACTGTGGAAAAATATTCAACATACTTTTGCTTATGTGTATCCTCTCTCTGGTCGTTAAAATATTTCCGAAGCGTGACAAATAATCTTGATGAAAATAACGCGTGCGTACGATCCATTTGAATTTGCCCTATTTTCCAAAATGATCTTTTTTTTATTTATGGAATGTGATACAGGCTGTATTTCGCGAGAGCGCGTGCAAAATTCAGGGTTTGCAATTAAACCATCTCCAACGAAATGTTATCTGTATATAATCGCGATGTTAATGTGTACGTATACTTGCATACACCAACACACGCGCGCAACGCTGAACGAAAGCTTGGCTTGACGCCTCGCGCGCATTCCGAGGGGTCAGTATTCCGGGATGGATATAATGAACTGCGCATGTAATAAAAACACGTGCATCCGAAAGTCGACGAGTGTTGAGGTGCAGCAAAGTTGGCATTACGACGGCATTACGGCGGCGTTCAGGGAAAAAGGTAGAGAGAATACCGTCAGCGCGTTAGCAGTGGTGAGTGTTCTCTAAGGAAGAGAGAGAGAGAGAGAGAGAGAGAGAGAGAGAGAGAGAGAGAGGGGGGGGGAAGGAACGAGTACTAGCGACACGAGTGAAGCGAGGCAGGGCTGCAGCTCTTGACTCCCGGTGTGCCGCGACTAAACACCAGTAATTAAAACGTCGAGGTTTCGCGCAGCCGTCTCATTTATTTGATATTTGTTCGGTCGCCGGCACACCGACTCGAAGACCGAGTGAAGAGCGAGGTAGCGAGCGGGGAATTCCGTGCGCGGCTACAGCTCACGGCGTAGCTCGCGAGTGTGGGCGCAATAAAGATCGCGGGAGGAATGAGGACGGAGAGATACACCGTATCATTGACTGAAACGAAGAAGAAACAGAGCGAGCGAGACAGTGGAGACACGTCGGAAGTTTGCAGTAGCGTAGCTCAGGATGAAAAGAAATAAGCCTGTGAAAAAGAGGGAGAGAGCAAAGAAGAATGAGATACGCCAATGCGTCGACGGCTGCGAGAAAGGGACACCTTGAACATAGACAGTGCAGGGAGATGCGAGACGAAAGAGAAAGAGCGAGGGACGAGGAGAGGAAGAAAGATGAAAAGAGCGAGGGACAGGGTGAAACGGACGAGGACATCGAAGGGAGAGAAAACCGCGAGAGGCTGAGAGATTACCGGTGCACAGCCACTTCGTCCCGCAGCTGTCGCCAAGGCAGTGTTACGACTGCACAGTTTGTTCATTCGGCGTATGGCACGGTGTGGGGCGGCTCTAATGAAAGGAGTTTATTAGGACGCGCGCCGACGGACGGGAGCAGGCGGACCGGCGCGGGGATTTGCATCCCTTATGCGTAATTTCGCTTCGATATTAGATTAGTCGCTCCCCGCGTTATCCGCGCGACACGCCGCTCATTAGTCTGCGAGACGAAAACACGCCGAGTGCCGGCGCGCGCTGATGATGCTGCTACCGCTGCTGTTGCTGCTCCTCTCCTTTTCCTCTTTTTTCCACCTTACGGCGGAACAAAGGCTAGCTCCCGATGGGCCATTGTCTCAAAATTAGCAGTCTGTATCGTAACACCGACGCCATCGATGTCGTCGACATGGTCGTCGACGTCATCAGCACGGAATGCAAGATCGATCGAGCATCGCGATATGTCTCCGTCGGAAGCTCGTGAAATCATTTATCGCGTAATTAGAAGCCGATCCACGGGAACTCGAGCCAATTAGCGCGGTGATATTTAGTAGGTAGCGCGATCTACTGACTTTCTGACAGTGTCTGTTGTTCATGAAACTCTATATCGAGGTCAGCCGTCGCGTCGGATTACGGCGATGAAAGGCGAGCAAGTGTTAAGTTTATTAATAAAACAAGAAGAGTAATTACCGAATAGGCGCTTGGATCGTTTTATCGAAGAAAGTTCGCTTTTAACTACGCAGACCACATTTTCAGTTTGTTCTTCAGTGTTTTTCTTTTCTATCTAATTGGAATAGCGTTGAGCGAGGAAATTGAGATTGTTGAATAAGTGAAATAATAACTTTTTAATGATAAGATTAATAGCTGTATGAGCAATTCGAAAAAAAATATATATATACATATATACATATATACATATATACATATATTTTATACACATACATCCTAGGAAAAATGTTTTCCGCAAACTCACCGGCAAATCGGTTCTTGTTTTCGAAGCGCGCACGTCGAACGTACACGAGAAAGAGCAGCACGAACTACGAAATGCTTTATGTCGTACGATGTATTTGCAGCGATCGGATTTGACCTGATTTAATGCAATATACTAGACAAGTTTACCATTTCAGTTTATCAGTTTATCGAGAAAAATCTGATGATTTTGGTAATAAACGGTACGAGTAAACAACCAAATTCCGTGTATCGAAAATCGTTTTCCATGAATTTATAGCTACTTATTTCTCAAATTGTTATAGTAATTTATTCATAATTCACAAATAAGTATCAATATCAAAGCTCGTTTTTCTGTAATAATAATAACAAAGAGACTTTTATAATTAAAATTATTTTAACTACGTAACATGTAGCTAAAAAATTTCGACTTTTCAAGAATTTTGGAGTTCTAAACTCTGGCATTTGGAAATGTTTTCGTCAAAAAGTTCCAAGATGCAATTAGCAAATACGAGACAGAAACGAGATGATCGTTTTCTCTATTGGGATTATCGAGAGCTAATCAATTTCTCATTGAGCAGAAGTACTGACGGGAATTTATCGAAGTCACGACGCTTCGTATTTGTTCTTGCGATCAAAGAACCGAAGACAAAGCGCGAGCTTCAAAGCCGATTACTCGGGATTGCGTTTTGCTATTGCAATTTCCTTCGCATCTGAGCGCTCGCGTTGTTCTCATCATTAGTACCAATACGTCTGAATAATCCAGGAAACAACTACGTTGAATTCTTAATAAACGACGTAAGCGACGGTTTATTTTCCTCCCTGTTCAAGAAATATGTCGAAGACCTTTGTACAATAAGTGCCGAAAATATTGCGCAGGTAAATTAGTCGCGCGAGGGTCGAACTTTGCTCTCAATCTCGCAAAACTAGTGAGAGAAAAGGAGGGGGGTGGGCGCATTATTGATTTTCGGAAGTTCATCTAACACGACATGAATAGAGTTAGGCGGACTTAAGGGGTTAATCTTTAGCAGTCAATTTAGAACGCAGAGAGGAAGTTAGATAAAGTCCAGCGCTCTCTCGCCTGCCGTTGCTATTACGCAGGTAACTCCAACTGACTGAGGCAGCAGTAATCTAATTACATTCAATACCGTACGTAATTATTGTCGCCAAACACGGTTAACATGATACAAAGCTTCATCAATGGATAACGTCTGTAGTATTTCTCAATTTATTCGACTGCGTAAATTCTTGTTTTTTTCTTCATGCAGTCATGTACAAACATGTTTAAGTGTTACTCTTGTACATATTAATATATTTATTAATATTTTTTAGATAAAATACCAAGCAAAAGACAAAATAGTTCTTAGAGCAAAAATCTAATTTGTGTGTATTGCAAACGCATTATTATATATTAACTTATTTCAATGCAATTTATAATATAAAAAATAAAATAAATACAAGAACACAAAAATAAATTCTCATTGTTTTAATTATTAGCTTCAGATATTAATATTATATCATCCAAAAATTATCAAAACAAATTTGAAATACTTTCGGGTATGCAAGCATAAAACAATTTGCGAATAACTTTCTTCATAAATAATTATTTTTGTTTCGGATGTATATCTCACGCTCTTAAAAATCTATCCTCATTTTTCTCTTATGAAAAAGATTTTGCCACAAGTAACAAGTGCTACTACACTTATTATACTGAAAGATAGATACCCATCTGGCACAGATTTTTCAACGTGCTACCTCCTATTCGACATCGGCTCGGAACCAGCGCAATTACCGGTCATTGAATTCACGCGGGTACGTGTGAACGACGTGACCAAATGCGGCGCGGATCTCACGGAAAACTTAAAGCCACTTTAAATTTAGGATTGACTTTAACACGTAGCCCGAGCGCTGGTAGCATAATCTATGCGCTCAAGTCGCGTTTAAAATGGAAGCCGCTTTAAATTATATTATCCACGACGAGAGAAGCGGGTCAGCTGCCGCTGCGACGCGACAAATACCGAGCGCTACAAATACAGCCTTACGTTGCAGCTTACGAGAAAATTCACGGAGCAGCGTTAAATCGCGTTACACCGAAATCTTATTTCCGCTTAGCACGCGAACGAGCCACTTGGCGTGCCGCGCGTCCGGGCCTCGTCTCCGTCATGAAATGACTTATACAGGCAAGCAAGCAGGCAAGCAGGCAAGCAAGCAAGCAGGCAGGCAAGCAGGCAGGCACGACGCCCTTTCCTCGTACCCTTCGAGGGAGAGGATCGTAATTAGCTTCGGTGTAAACTCAGGCAGGGCCGTCTCACATCCGTCAGAGTTGTCTTGGTTTGGGCGTTGCTGACGAAAACCTCGGAGCCGAGCAAGTCGGACGCGATGGAGACGACATGATGAAGAGAAGAAGAGAGCGAGAGAGAGAGAGAGAGAGACAGAGAGAGGAAATTTGTGTGATGTTGAGTTGGAGGGATAAAGACCGACAGCTACAGCAGCAGCGGAAGAAAGATACATCGACATGGGATAAGAGAGAACGAGTGCGACGGAGAAGAAGCAAAGCCGCCGAAGTGCTCTCCGCATTTCGGAGCCGTAAGGGGAAAATGAAGGGGCGAGAAAGGTTTACGCAGGACGAGTAAAGTGATTGCGAAAAGGGGGTCAGAAGGAAAATAGGGTACGGTGGTTTAATAGACTGAGCCATGATGGATGACGCCGGATCGATATACTTCTTCTCACTCGCGGTCCGAGTGCCTACCTAGTACCTACCGCGCCACGTGCCCGAGTATTCATGGCATTTTGGAAGCCGCGGTAGACCGTACACGATATACAGTCCCACATACCGGACATTTTCGGCAGTGGATACACACGCGCGCCGTTCTCTCTTGCCGTTATTACGCGATTTCGTCTACACGCGGGACACGCCACGAGCAAGAATTCGCGGTGGCGTCGTGGCCGTGAGAGCGGTTTGCGAGTCGCGAGAATCCGCAAGACGTGAACTGGAGGGCGCGCAGCAAGTACGATTCTCGCGGATAACGATCGCCGCCGTCGCCATCGCCGTGTCGCAATGGAATTCTCTTCAAAGTAAGAAATTGTCTGCGAGACGGTCGCCTGGTGAGCCGCGATAATTCCCGCCGCTGCATTTCGAACGTCGCCCGTTTTATTCGCGCGAAGAAACGACCAAGATTTATGGGCGACGATGAACCCTAAAGTAAAAGGGGCAATCTGAAATTCACGCGGGTCAGTCGATCGATGGTCGATAGCGGCAAACCGCGCCCACGCCGGACGTCTCATGACATTGGCAGATCTATGGAGGATTCGGGAACATTCAGCCATTTCCAATACGACTTTCCGATCGGTTATTTTCGTCTTGGATTTTCACAAATATTTGAACGTACGAAAATTTGTCAAATACTCCCCAATTTTGTCCCTGTTACAGAACTTATCTTAATACGTCCGGATATTATGGAATTATGTTGTGCTTCAAATTTTAACGTTTCAATTTCTCTTGCCAATATCTTATTTACTGCGTTCTTTTAAGCCACGCCCGAAGGCAGCCGGAAGGTAAACTTGTTTATCTGCGAAGGCGTCTCAATCGAAAGGAACCGGGAATTTAATTCGCCAGACGACGGGATATAATAACCGAGGTCTGGTGCTGAAAAAATATTTGTCCCCGTCGTAACGCTGGTTGCATTCGCAGTCGCAGTTGCTCGGCGACCTGGAGAAGGAAGGGGTGAAGAGAGCGAGGGGGGAGGGGAAAGATGGAGAGAGTATCGTTCCTGAAGTTGCGCCGCCCTGGGACACTCTCGAAAGGGGTATGACCCGGGGCAGCGCGGCGGGCAATATAAAGTTACTCGAAATTACATCTGCATATTATTTCAATTTTGTAGATTGTTTAACCCCGGGTAACGCCGGATACGAGGAACTCCCGTGAAAGTTTTCTTAGGATAATCTCTTAGGTGGCCCCCGCCGGGCTCTCGCTCTCTCCGTCTTTCTCTCTCTCTCCGTCTCTCTTCATAGTAATTCGCCGCATCTCATTGGCTGTCGGAAGAAATTTGTTGGCCCCGCTGTCTAAAATTAATTTACTAGCTGCCGTGGCGAAATAGGCGAAACCCAACGAGCCGCGAAGCGAATAAATAAGTGCCGACGTCGACTGCCGACGTCGATGCAACGACGCTGCAATTCCCGCCGCGCTCGCTGGCGCGATCCGGACGAGGCGGGGGGGAGGGGGAAATGTACAGGAAAAATGCACGTCATTCGACCGGGGAGTTTTCCGCGATAAACAGCGCTGAAAAACAAGTCGGTCGGCGTAAATCGCGAAAACTTTATATTAGGTATTTTGAATCGGCGAAAAAACCGGGCTCCGCGAGTTTTCCTACCGCTGCTGCCACCCGCCGCCACCCGCCGTGATAGACTCCCGGATGCATTGGCGCGTGATAAATCGATCCCATGAAACCTACCGTTCGCAAACGGAAAGAAAGTACCTCAAAGCAAAGTATTCGTCCTATGTGGTTTGGACAAATTCTAATCGGACGAAACGTTACGCCACAAAAAAGCGGGAATTTCGATTACTCATCATTTTTCTATCACATGCCCTTTCCTTTTACGCGAGTACTAGTATAAACAGAAAATAAATTCTGGTAATACCTTATTTTTATAAATCAAATTATCTGATTTTGACATTTTACCAAATTCAAACAATCCAATTTATATCGGATTATTTAAATTTAATAATCAAATAGTTATCGACAGTTTGTTATAATAGCATAATTTTACAATTATCGCGAAACGAGATAGCACATAGAATATATTAATAAACGTAAACTTTATAATAAATAACGTAACAACACAAATATTATAATATTGTAAATTCCATACGTCACTAAATGTTTAAAAACGGAAATATAATACTACCATTATCTGAATAATAATTTAGAAAAATCAGGTTTATATTTCATTAAATATGTTTCACGATGTATGATACGTATAAACTTACATATGCTATGCCCGTTCACGTTAGTTTCCCCACATTATATCCGGATATTTTATTTATCGCGCCTTATTTAACCGGTCTCGGGGGAGAAAAAAGGGCGAGAGCTCGGGTTCCTGATCTTCAATTTCAATTTGCAAGACGCACACTTATCAGAGACGCGTCGGAGTAGGTGACGTTTGACGGAATAGAGGTACTTTTCGAGATTAATTCCCGCACCTCTCAGCATTTTGATCGGCGAGATACGACGGCGAAATAACTTCGAACACCTTTGCTTTTCTCCAATCACGGTAAGCCGGAGGTGGTCGGATAAGGGAGGGTGAGCCAGGCGAAGGAAAAGGGGCGAGGAGAGAGAAACCCGGTGGAAGAGAAGGGAAAAGAGCGTGGGCAGCGTGTCGTTTGTATCAATTTACCCCAGCCACCCCGACGTCCATCGACTTGCTTCGGATTTAATCTAATGCCACGTCGAGAAGGGTAATTCATTAAACAAAGATCCACGGTTCCAGTCTGGCATCGCATCGCCCGCGCCGTCGAGACCAGACGTCTGCCATTACGCTCGGCGGCCAAAAGTAAATAATTAAATTCAGTCTGGTCGAATTTCGGCCAGGTTCGGTAAGGGTGCGGTTAATCCGGGATGGCGTTGCACACCGTGCCGAGGCCGAGGCCGAGGCTGCGCAAAATATTTACGTCCGATGTTGACGATACGAAGGGGAGGGATGATCGCGTTTGCGGTGTTCGCCGCGAACTCATAAGGATTATACTGGTACCGTGCTTTGAGGATTATTCTATTCATATGATCCGATGACTCGGGCGTGCAAATTAAGACATATCTCAATTTCGACACCCCCCTACGATTACGGTCGTAATCACGGGGATATTACTCATAAAGGCTCGCTCGCGCGGTAATTTCCGAGATATGAAAATTTAATTTGATGTGCACACGATAATCCGCGGTGCACACTGGCAAGGTTACTTAATCATCTCGGGCATATAATATGATATAAGAGCTCAACGTCGGACGAGGTGCCGAGGTGAATCACACGAATGTCGCGGCAAACGGAACATTCGATTTTAGAAGGCGAGTCGGTCTGCATCACGGAAATCGCCGGCGGGTGCTTAACGCTCGCGCGGGGGGCAGGGGGGCACGCAGGCAGCACGATTTATTGGACGCGCCCGCTCTTTTCGATTATTTATACGCTCGTGATGCCGGTTGCGGATCATTGAGATCAATTTCATTACCTGGCAACAAATTCGAGGAAAGCCGAACGCGGCTATGCATTACCCGTGTCCGCGAGAACAAAATATTCATTCTGAGTGGCTCGTTAAATTCCGACGGCGCTTCCGCGCTACGAAAACTCAGCCAATAGATCACGCTAAACTTCCTGCACGTTCGTGCTAGCAATTCCCTCATCCCAAGCCAAGAGTCATGGATATCCACAGGAGAACGTGCACGAGTAGGGGAGACTTGGTTCCCCTACGCCACCGCAAAAATGTTTTAGACTTCCAACTATACTAGCTTCTCTAGCTGCCGTATTTCATTCGATGTTCCTCGATGGCACCGCAAAAAACCTGTTATCTTTATTACTTACTATCCCTTTTTTCCTCAAAATCTTCTTAAGCTAAGACTCTTACGAAGCTAAAATCTAGAGGTATTATGAGTATCTTATTTTTGCACAGAAATTCAGTAGGTACAAAATTAACGTGGGCTTGCATTTTTCGACGTTATAAATTCTATTGGAGCCAATGGTGATTATTATCAAACCGATAAAGTTTTTGTTTTATGATACCCCTAAGATCATACTATCTAATTCATCCAAAGTTAATTTAATTACTAAAAAATTTAAAATTATCAATATCTTGATATTTGTGTTAAGAAGTTGCTTTAGATTGACACGAAGTATCGTCCTATTCATAAGATTCACTCATTCTCATATAATATATTTCGGCGTTATGTCTCACATATTTTTGCGATTTAGGTAATCACAAATGCGCAAAGAAAGACGGTCGTTATCTTGCAATCTTAATTTCGTATTTGCTTTAATTTTAAGACCTCGGCCAGAGTCCCTCACGGACGTTACTCAAAGCTCCGGGCAATTATGATAATATCTTGATCCAATAATGGGACACGGTCTTATTCTTACGAATTGTCGCGGGCTTCTCGATGAGAAAAGCAGGCTGTGCGCGGGTACGCGGCGCAGCGCCGATTTCACGCTCGAGAAGTCCCGGAATGGAGCTGGCAAAGAGGAATTAAGATCTCGCCGAAGGCTCTCTGACAATGCAAAGAAGCTGCCCAAAGAGCGGGAAAGGGACGAAGAGAAAGAGGCAGCGCGAAGGAAGGAAATGAAAGACGGAAAGTGAGAAAGGATGAGAAGGTGAAAAGTATGGGAGCGAGAGAGGAAAAGTGAAGTTCTGTGAGAAGGAAGAGGACGCTCGATGGATCATGTAGATCGAGGAACGCCGTAAATCGCGGGAGGAGGGATGGTAGATCAGAGGGGACATTATACTTGCTTCTGGCTCTCTGTGTAGCCGGCTCTTTGTTTATATTCTGAGAATAGAGAGTGAGAGGGACCGTTTGACATGTCGCCAGTCGCAAAGACGTCGAGGAACAAAAGGGGTACCGTCTCTGTTCCTCCTGGAACCCCATGAATCCCCCTCCCCTCCCGCCGCTCCTTAAACCGACCGATTCGCGTCTATTGAAGCGACTGAATCGCGGTCGCAAGCTGCCGCCGCACGCACGTAAGTGCCATATCATTATGCCGGATAATGAACGTTCGTGAAGTGGTGGGGGGTTAAGTAGCTTCCAACGTTGCGCGAACCGCGCGATTTACAGGGTATCCGTCCATTCGTTCATCCATTCGGCCTGTGTAAGGACGAGGAAGTGCGTGTTTCGATGAGAAGCGACGTTCGCGGTTATTGAGCACGCAAGGCGAGATCATCAAGCAGATGGACGACGGGAGCACATGTTTTGGGGTGAATGATCTATCAGAATCAAGCACCTCCGTTACGTAAATTGAATATTATCTTGTCAAGCTCTGCGCGAATATTTCACACTTTGCACGACGTGCACGATATATCCACTAAAAAGACTTCTCATGTACTTTTTACGTATCGCTATATGTGACCATTTAAAAGAACTAGGCCACTTGAAATTGCCTGTGGTATTTTTATAGACTTTTACTTTATATTCTGAAAAATAAGACTTAAATCTACGATACATTCAAAATAAAAAAAGATGTTTTAAGAAGATATAAGATATTGAATATCTTATAAAATATATTTCAGGTAGTGACAGGACTTTTGATAACGTCAATTCTTCTTGAGATTGGATGCAAAGAAACGCGACAATTAGATAAATAATGATGTGAGATTTCACGAGTTCTCGGAATAATGTATGTGATAGAGCTGTAAAATCATAATGAATTTTACGATTGACGTCGACAACAGAATAAAAGAAATCTAAACGTCGCGCGAATATAAGACGTCTTATTGAAAAATGCAAGCTATGCGGCTGAGTTGAGTCGGGAGTGGATTACCGTGAGAGCAGTATAAGACTTATAATCTAATTTTTATCGAACCTCGATACAGAATATTTCAACATTGGCTGCGACGGTCGTTAGCGATTCGTTTCTACCTAGGGATCCAATAGCTGTTGCTTGCGATTCATGCGCACGGAACGGGATAAGTACGTTAAATTTCTTGAACTTGCGGCAATTTCGTGCGCCGCGGTGTATCGATAAATCACAGTCGGCTAATCGACATTACGGAGTCGCATTTTCTTTCAATTTTCTCTGCGACAAAAGAAGCAAACAACTAAGTTCAACTTTGGTATTACGCATCGATTATTGCTGCCGTGTTTATTCTGATATTACATCCGAGATTAATCGAAATTGCGAAAAGCATTGAACATCTGTGTCCATTTCGCGCTTGTTACGTGCAGATTCCGTATGATTCCGTATTTGTCAATGCTAAAGTAGTCAACAGTTGACACTGAACAAAGCTGTGTGTTTCCTATTCTCTTTTTATATAATGTTGCATAAACTATTCTAAATCATCTATTAAAATATTTCGTTTATGTAGAATAATAAATTCATTTTTCTCTCTCCCTCATTCTCCTTACCTTTACTTCTTACTTTGTCATCCTCTTTTTTGGATTCATCAAACGCACGATAATATTGAATAATGTCAATCTATTTTTAATGACATCGAATAGAGTATCTGGCGGGAGTAAAGCTGGTAAATTAAATATTTAGATAGGATCTGTACATCTCACGTCAGCTTATAATACGTATAAACGCGGTGGATCTAGTCGTGCGATATGGATATCGTTAACTGAGCGTATTACGAATGTCACGGACTTTAACGGCCGGTTATCTCGTGTACTCTCAGATAGAAATTAATTATTTCAGGGTAATGAAGTGTCAAGGGAAGAACGTGGGCAGAAGGGAGGCGACGTTGTTCGAAGTTATTCGACGGAAGATATTTCGTGCATAGCTATCAGAACGTCGCGAATCAGGAGATATTTCTAACTGCCAGGGTCGCCGCCACCACGATGTAGTAAATAGATTATCCGAATTAATGACCCCAGCAAAATTAGCACTCCATTTTCAGAATTTCAATATAATTCAGTATATTCACATAATATTTATATATAAGCTTTCACACTTTCTCAAAGATATCTATGGAAAGAAAGAGAATGAGAATCCTTGATATGTTTCAAAAAGAGTTCTAACAATTAAGCGTAAAAAGTTTTTAATTCATGGAAGATTTGTATTTGCGAATTAAGAAATATCAAAATTTTTAATTCACTTTAGTCAGTCGCGACTTCGATAGCTAAGCGAAGGAAGAGCTTCCACGCTCCTGCAAATTCTCATTGCTTCCGGGGAAGTAGTTAGATCGTGCTAGTAGTTAGATCGTAACATGGCGGTGGTGTATACGACGCGACATTCGCATTTCTTTGCAATCGCACGTTTCCAGGGACGCAGACATGAAAACCTCGGATGCCGCTGTTTGTCGAGTGCATTGCCGCGCGGGAAACGGCCGCCGCATCGCGAAAGTGCATTACACCGCGCGTCTAGAATACGCGATACCCCTTCGCACGGCATGGTGACTCGTACGTGGGCATACAGCCGGCCAATACGTACCGTATCGTACGTGCATGCCGCGCACGCAGCGAATACGCGCAGAGCAAATTCGTGCCGTAAGTAAAGCACGGGTCGGTACACGGTCGGGGGGCCATAATCGTTACGAGAACTCGCGACAAGATCTGCCGGAATTCGCTGCTTCGTGCGTTTAATACAGCATGCACGTGGAAATAAACTGCGGACGAAAACAGTCATCGTCCTAAGACCACTCACGTATATGAGAGTGAGTAAGTCGCTGGCTTCGCTATATTAGGAGGAAAAAAAAAACGAGTTCGAAGATAGGTCGGCGAAAGAAAACGCAAACGCATCGGGGACCCTTTTTCATCAGCAGCCAGTTTCCAGTCTCACCTTCGGGACGCGAACGAGCGATTCTTTTTTTTTTATTGCCGTGCCTTTACGAGACTTCTCCTTTCCAGACCAGAGACTCGATTGGCGATCGAACACGCTTTTTATGTGCACGAAGCGCGGCAACGGCAACGGCAACGAATGCAAAGTGCTTTCGTTTCTATCGCGTCTCAATTCCCGATGCCCATGGATGGCGCGAGCAATAAAAATATGCCAATACAAAAAGAAAAAAAAACAATGCGATGCGGAGAATGGCCAAGTATATTGGAAACGAAGGCAGTCGCCAATACAACCGCGAACATACATATCGTGGTTGAATTCGTAAATTACTATCGATTAATCCAGACGGTTTATCATGTCTAATATCGAGGAAATATCGGATTTTTGCCTACATCTTAAAAATATATTAAAAACTGTTTGCTTTATTTTCTTTTTGTAGAGCAATACATTTTTTTATTTAATATTACAGAGAAGTTATGTGTACAATTTATCATATTCAGTTCATACAGCTCTTCATAGTTTTTTACTTAAATTCTCAAAAAAGTTTATCATAAGAGAGGTTAATCTTTGACGAAATTAAAATCAATTTTTCCTACAGCTAAAGTTCGAAGAAAAACCATTACTTGTTAAAACTTTTTAATTCTAATATAAAGTGAAAAAATTTCCGTTAAGTAAAAAGTTTATTTAAAATAACTTAAAAAAAATTAAGTCTTGTTGTCTGCTTTTATTCTTGGAAGTTAATTGGCCCCAAAAGTCTATAAGTTTAAATATTAAACATCTCTGTAAGTAGATCGTCAAATATCTTGTAAAATAATGTTATACAAAACAAGCAATGAATAGCTCAAATAAATAATCATTTAACGATCCAACAAATTCAGTGCTTTAATAAGAATTCGGTCTTTCTTGAAAATGTAATAATGTTTAATGCGAATGAACACTTTTATAGATTTTTCGGAAATCTTTTCGGTGTTTAAAAACATATAAAATATGACGAATAAATTGTCTCATTTAATATATGATATTTAATTACTTTTTCCCTTTCCAACACTTTTGAAAGTATATTGCTAAAAATATCAGGTATGACACAGTACCACAGTAGCACTGCCGATAATATCATATATTTCGATATTGTAATTTCGTGACGAATGGCTTAATCACTGAGTGAACGCATTATCGTCGCTATCACAACGAGGCAAGCGAGGAATATAAATTTTACGTTATGCGAACGGGTGCAAAATGTGCGCAATAAAATTTCGTTACAGTGCATCACGTCACGGACCAAAACTGTCCAAACAAAATTAATATTTGACGCAATAAGCGAAGCGTAATGTGTATTTTGAAGTAATGTGAAGCGAATTGTAATCGCACTATGTCGTTATGTCTCATATCGAGCGACGGAGAGAGCCCCCGTCGATTCGTTGATATTGAAATAAACTCCGCGTAGCGTAAACGATTTTTTAATATCCCGTGCGTCGACGTATATGTGTGCGATTCCCGGTTCGCCGGCAATCGATTTTACGACGCGCCGAATGGATTTTAAAATTGTTTATCAAAGCGGCCGAATGCACAAACGCTATGCAGAAATTAAAATCCGCGATTTTAAAAAGCGATGCGGTTAATGACTTCCAGCCTCTGTTTGATATCGCGTACATAACATAAGTAAAATATATTTTCTTGGTGAGGTAGCTGAATAGTTAGGTGTACATGTCTATAATTTTGAGTACGGAACAAATGTAAGGTATGAACTTGAAGAAGCAAATTTTTAAAGAGAGTTCAAGATTTTCTGGTGTAATCTCTGCGTTATTCTCCCAATACATTATAAGTCTGAATAGGCTGGATATTGTGCTCAATATTTAAAGGGATTGAAATAAATACAATTCGATTAGAGCTGTAGGAGGGCTGGAAAGCTGAATACGACTAGGCACTAAGTAACACGTTAATCGGAGGCCGTTTCTGTGAATGCGCTGCGTTATTAGACGCGAAAAATTATATGACGAGGAACCCCCGTGTGAAAATGGACCGACCTGTCAGAGTAGGTAGTAGGTAATTATTTTTTAAACGTGGCGGAAGAGGCGGAGGTACATTGTCCGAGGGGGGTCTCCATCGGTCGACAGGGATGAAAATTGAGCCGCGCCGCGACGCACGCGTATGAGTATACGACTACTTTATACGTATTTCCGAGCATACACGTACGCGTGTACCTGTTTACGGACAACCAGCCGCACGCGTACACGCACGCGAGGGAGCACAGCTGGTTAGAGCGGCGGCGAAAACGAAAGAGTGCATGAAAGAAATGTTAATTACCGCATTACTGACTAGCCAGCCGTAAAATGTACCGTGGCTCACGGTGCCGTTCTAAACGCGTGCAGCAAGGCGGGAAGAACGCGAAACGTGGAGTGTCCCTGCTGCCTGAGAGGGTGCGACGAAACAACACGTTCGTCCTGCTCAATGAGGAATTAAGCGTGAACGAATTACGGTCGGGCCTGGTCGTTGGAGCGCGCGGGAAAAATTGTCTCGTTGTTTGCGTTACCGCCGACATTCTCGGTGTATTTACGTTCCGGCCCGACGGTTCTTATCAACTCTTTGAATACCTGGATGTCTCGTGGCTTGCAATACGCGAGAACCACCGTTGCGAATAGAAACGAAGTTGAGCATCGGCACAAATGGCACGGAAAGAACGGAGCAAAATAGCGTAATAAAAGAAAATTAAATCTTCAAGATATATTCGGATATTCAGATATTCCTGATAGTTGGTTTCTTCGATTCGATTATTTAATTTAGGGAATTAAGATGATCTCAACTCGGATGAAATATTTGCATAGTTCAAAGAATTTTACTCCATACGTTCTAAACAATGCTTTGACTAATATGCGATAAGTACGATAAGTGCTATCTCGTTGAATGACCGCTTTAATCTTTGTTAATCCGATTACCCAATTCCGAGCACGTTAAACACCTTAATAATGAAGTACGCTTAAATTTGCGTATATGGTTCATAAATGTTAGATGGATTATTATCAATTTTGCAATGTAATTCAATGTTCGAATCGCGCAGTGACAATAATAAAGCCAGCTTCAATAACGTTCTGCCTGCGTACAATCGATATTTTCATTGTCACTCGAAATCTATGTCAGGAGACAAATAATAATACAATCTTTTCCGTTCATTTCTATTTGTTCGATTATTAAGCGACGGTCTAAATGTCTAAAATAATGTAATAGGATTCGCAGTTTGGACTTTATCTAAGACATCTTATCTGATGTTTACTTTTTTATGTGATACAAAAATAACTTTCTCGTATACAACAGTAATAAACTGATAGCAGCGAGGTTAAACATTCGTACAAAATAGATGTCAGAAGTATTGTTAAAACATATCAATTTGAGCTATGGAAGGATCGCAAGGAACTATCGAAAGAAGCATGGAAATAGCTGGCATCCCATATTTTATGAAAATGAAGTGCCAACTTGGCGAGAAGCTACCACCTCGAGCACTCCATAAAATGTCAAGAACTGTCTTTCGCTTTCTCGTCGCTGTTTCACGCCAAGTAAATCTACGCGCGTGTTTGTGAAAGCGACAGTGGATCGACAGCGGAGCCACGCTCTTCTCGAGCGAGTGGAGGATCTCGACGCGCTTTTACATACCCGTAAGTAAGGCTAAACATAAAACAGGCCGACCCGTACTTTATTGCCGCGCGCATTAGAGCTCGTTTTACGTTCCTCCCGTAGTTGAAAGTCAGTGATATCCGGACGGTAGCGGCGGTCGCTCCGGACACGCAAGCGAGGCGTTATATCCAATAGCCGGAGCAATGCTTCAATCGGGAGCAATACCGGAAGGAAGGGCGTTTTTACGAGCCGATGTATCGCGATTCCACCTACCTCCTAATCCCCTGGGAAATTTAAAAAATCCCGGACCTTACGCAGAGGATCTGGGCGATAATGGCAACGCGTACACGGCCATTCGTCTTTCTACTCTGCCGTTATACCCAGCGAGCAACAACTCGCGCCACGTAGATCACGAAATTTCTCGAGGGAAGACAACGCGTACGTAGCAAGATCGACATTCCCGAATGCCAATAGTACACACCGTCATAACGCTATGAATGCTACGAATTTGTTACGAGAAACATGAACGAAATAACGTCATCGATAAATCTTTTATTAATCTTTCTTTTCACCATGTCTCGTTCAACAAGCGATATCGCGCGTTTTCGCGCAGTTATCTTCGCAAGGACTACGTGCAATTCTAAAAGAGTTTATATACCTTAATGCTTCGTCGAGTTTGGAATCAATTTCTCTTTATATATCACAGATAATATATAAAGTAATAGATGTTCCAACTCGCTCCAAATATTTTAACACCGTATTTCTCTGATGCTAATTAAAACTCCACAAAGTTAATAATTGTCGAACTTTATGTGTTTATTTTGGCGTAGAGAGCACAGAAGATAAAGACTGCATTACGACGAGAAAGGAGCTAACAATGGAGCGATCGGTACGTGGGCTTCGTTTATATAACGTTACTTCGTGCGGATGCTCGTAAACCGTCAAAATACAAACTTCCGGTAGACAACGAATGTGTCAGCCGTAAAACCTAAAAGGCGAGACGGTGCTACTGTGGTTTGCGATGGTAATCGTCGAAAGGACAAAGCGAACGGTAACGCTTGCCTTACACAGAATCTCACAGAGTCTCACCCAGAAGTGTGTATTTTGACAGGCAAGATGTCACGAGGCAAAACCCAGGAAGTGTAGCGTTAAGCTAAATTCAGACCCGACGCCTGTCAACATCATCATCTCTGACGGATGTTGACTGGCGGCATGTGCAACAAAAGAGAGCATGTGTGTATGCGGAGAACACGTCAGCAAATGTCGTTAAACTTCCGACAAACAGGTGCAATAAAACCTCAATATTCGATAGACATTATTAAATGAGACGTATGCAAAATGTAAATGATAATGTGCATGATAATGTGAACCAAGAGTGAAATAATCCACTCTTAATACTATAAATAAGAGCTGTGTCCTATAATTTTGTTTAAAATAGCATATATCTATGTATATTCGATTAGCAGAAATAATCATTATAAAAAATTTAAGTAAATACACGTGTTAGAGATCACACAAATTTATCCGAATTGTAATATTAAACATAAAAAAAGAATGCATCGATGAAAAATAAGAAAAATGGTCAAGCATAGAAATTCGTTAAACCTCCATTTTCAATTAAGTTTTTAATTATTCCTTAACGATCGGTATTCTTATAAGCGCGTCGCGTTTCGATCACGCCGTTAGAAAGATTACCTTGGGTTGGCGGAAAATTCAAAGAATTAATTAAAAAAATAGAAGCAACGAAAGTAGAGAGAAAGAGAGAGAGAAATAACGCGTCGCATTTAATGATTGCGCTACTTTTGTACTATGTATTGGAAATTTGCGTTTACAAAATAAACGTTTCTAGAAATTAAACTTTCTCCGTAATAAAGGAAATAAAAAGTTAAGGAAAACTCTGGCATTCGATTTAGCACGAGCAGACAATTGCGCTAAAGATGCAAACATTACGTTGCGTATATGATGCACGCGTATACACGCATATTGTGTCACTAAAAAGATTAGTACGAATCAATACATCACGCATGGCGTTTAGCGGTTTTGCGTTTAGCCGTGTCGCGCAAATAAACGCGATTACGTGAGTACTTGAATATGTTACGGTAACCGAAACGGATAAATCAATTCCCGTGTGTACGAGTGAATACGAATACAACAATGCGACAGTTAGCGTGATAAAATGTAAAAGGCACTGGACCAGATATTACCGTTCATTCGCGAATCTTTACACGTATACATTAAAACCTCCAAGCATTCGCTTTAATTTTTGCATTTTTTGATTTTCGAAATAAAATATATACAAATAGAAAAATACATATATACATGCATACATTTATATATCGCACACTTACCCTTTTTCTCGTCGTCAGCATCGGCGATTCCTTGTCCTCGATCTTTCTCGTTCCTGGATCCTCCTCGTCCTTCCACGGTCTTCCTCGATGCACTCGTAAATAACACTCGCGAAATTGCAAATTGCATAACGCGGAATAATGTTTATAAATGAAATACAAAAAAATAACGCAGGACGTGATATGCCCGTCGCTTCGACAAATATCGTTCTGACGGGCAGTAATCGACATCGACTGCGAATTTCAGAAAATCACGAGCGATCTAATGATTGATACACTAAAACGGTTGCGAGGATCCGCTTGCGGACGATACGAGAGGCGCTTACTCAGAAAGCGAAATCCAGCGAAATCTCCCGACGGGGAACGTTATCGATCGCGATCACAAACCGCGCGTTTAATCGCGATTCTATGGCTTTCGGAGCAGAGCACTCGAAGGAAATCGCACTAACGCGCCCCGTAGATTCATTCGGCACTCCCGGGCTTGTTAGGTTATACCGTTATACGTGACGCTCCGGGCTCCAGCGAATATCGAATATTACAACTAATGACGCGGCGTCGGTAAACATGGCGGACGCACGGGCACCGGCAATTATGCCGAAAGTTCGTACCGCAGGCAAGCCGGAGATGATTACCTCGATCGATCGGTGACGGTCCGGTGTCCCTCGACGTTTCCTCTCGACGACGCTCCGTTTCCACATAGGCACTGAAGTCTTTCCACGGCACTCGCGATTCGCGATACTCGCCAGGCGAACGGATAATCGCGATATTGCGCGTATGCAAGTGGAATGTTCCATTCGGCCGGTGGGCGGTCGACGAAAACGCGAGGCGACGGACCTCGATCGCGAATATCGAGGAACGCGTTGATCGGCGCGGATCGACCGACACTTCCTGGCGAACGCCCGTCGCAAGATTCGTCACTCCCGGTATTTGTTCGTTCGCGAAATTCACTCGAAACGGATAAAAAGACGCGAGAACGCGGAGCGATCGCGAATCGGACACGCACTGGCGAGTGGCGAGTGGCTGGTGGCAACGTTCGACGTGAACTGAGCGTCGATCAATGACAAGATCCAATCACGTCGCGAGACCGCGCGGGACGACGCGGGAAAATTTTCTTAAGCCCCGTGTCCACGATGCTAGAAATCGCCCCGGGATCTCGGACGGAGAAAGGATTAACCAATCGCATTGGTCAATTGCCGAATTGTTTAAATGTGATTGGCCAATTTTTCCTCCGTCCGAGATCTCGGAGCGATTTCTAGTGTCGTACGGACACAAGGTTTTTAACGACGCGTGATTCGCTACATATCGAAGGAAATATATCAATATTGTTGAGATTATTGATCACAGCGAAATATCGCTTGATTAATATCCGTTTCTCCCGATATAGATTAACTTTAATCTCTTGATTTAACTTACTTTTTATCTTCTTCAAATTCTTAAAATTAAGAAAAGATAAAAAGTAAGTTAAATCAAGATTAAGGGGCCTATTCTGTAAACGTTAACGACATCATTACGTACTTTGTGCAGATATAATATACCATGGAAAAGCTGCTCAAAGCACGATATCGTTAACGCTTAGAACAGGCCCCTAAAATTAATTCGCATTGACAGAAAGAACGTAAATCGGACTGCTTAAATCCGCCAGTTAACAATCCTTCCCTGAACGTCGTCCCCCCGTCCATGTTCATTTCGAAAATCATTCTCTATTTGACGATTTTACGTACGGTGTACGGCGAGACTTCGTAGGGCAACTTCGCGGGGTATGAGATTTCCGCGCGACGATGGCCATCGACGAGGACGCTTAATGTATACGAGAGCTCGTAAAAGCGCAACCGACGGCCCCGCACACGCGGTTTATTGCTACTTTAGAGGTATATCCTCGGACTCTTTCCCGGGCTTAATCGCGCGGCGCAATGAGTACGCGCGATTGTTAGTTACGAGGTTACCGCCGTCGTCGACGACGGCGACGGGGAAGGAACGTCCGGGACGGGACGGACGGGCGTACGGCGTACGGCGGAAGCGGGGCGACTCTATTCCGTTCGACCGGTCGTAAAACGAACGCTAACATCCGATAAACAACGCACTCCCGCAACGCATCGCGAGGCACGCATCGGAAGTCGCGTTACGGCGCGGCGGCCGGCGCGGCGGGCCGTAAAGAGTCGTTTTCGCGGGACGTAATGAGTACAAACGCGCCGTGTCCGATCCGGCGTGGCGAGGACTCTGTCAGGATCAGAGAGGAGCGCATGTGGATCGCGATTGCGTTCGCCGCGTCATAACGACCGGCGTGATGAAAACGTACGGCGTACGGCAAATGATTTCACGGTTTTATCGATGTTCAGGACCGTCATTTCCGCGGGAGTATCTAAAATAATCGGACCGCGTCGGAGAATAACCGTAAATAAGATCGGAGCTCCGAACGGTATCGACGACACGAGGGGCCGATGTGCGATTGACGGGCCGAGATAAACCGATTACCCGCCGAGGTATAAAGTTTTTCAGACGAGAAGAAAGAAAAAGGATAACCATTGTCTTTTAGAGTATAATCAATTAGGCAAAGTTCGACGGCAGGTAAATAATTAAATTAAACGTTTTATGTAACGTCAGTGGATATAACGTACGATGCTCGGTGTCGGTTTTACAATCGTGAATCATCACGATTCACGAAAATAAAATCGCGATGTATAACGAATCTGGTTTCATGTTATTTCGTAACGTGGACACCATTATTTTTATTCGGACGATTCGGACAAATCAAAATAGCGAACCGAAAGCAAGCTGCGGGAAATTTCAACTCGTCCGGTTTATTATTACTGTATCAATCGTGAGTGATCAAAACCCGAATGCTCGTGGAAAAATAATAACGCGGAATGAATATCGTAATGGCACGTCGTGTAAATTATAAATTATTCTAGCAGATTTACCTCGCAAATGAGAATAGAAAAGCCCATCGATGTTTAATCTACGATTCATTACGCGAATACTACGTGTTCGCGAAGTTACGGGACAATATTCATAAATAACTAACGCGATCGACAGTAAATATCAATGTCAGGCCGTAAAAAAAAATATATGTATCGCGGAAGGCACAGAAGCGCGAATGAAAATAAAGTGTAACGCACGCCCGTCGAAAATAACGATTCGTGATAATATTTGCACGCGATGTAGACTCAAATGCGATATATTTTTTCGAAAGACGGTTTAACAAACGAATCACGAAATCGATCCGAGCTAAATAGAGTCGACGAGACGCGACGCGAAATGCGCGATAGCCGATGGGCCGGTTTGTAACGGAAAACGGAAGGAGCGGAGAGAATATTCGACGTATGTGTACGCGCATCAATGGCGTAGCGCGTGTTGGATATCAACGGCGGTGTCGGATCGACTGGTAAGCCTCGACGCTCGTTGTTGACATCGGCATGCGGCGAGAATAACACGGCCTACCGGCCTCGAGTCTCGGCGCGCGCGAGCGATACCTTAAATTGCGTAAACACAGCACGGCGCGCGACGGTTACGATACGGCGTACGTTACATCGTTATTCGCGCGAGGTGCGCCGAGATTCGAGCAAGAGTGTTTTTTTTTTTTTATTTATTTAAATTGTGGCTTCTCTTCTCTCAAGCATAACAGCTTAAATACGGCCAGGTCTAACCAATAGTCTCTGGAGCAAGAGTGGTGAGTGGCGAGTGGCGGTGGCGCCGCGGGCCGCGCGCCGCGGCTTCGCGGCAGCAGGAGTAGTGGGGATAAAGTGGGGGTAGGCCGCGACACTAGGGACATTGAACGCGCACCGTGCCTAGCGCCTAGTCATCTTCCCTCACTCCATCCCCGCTCTATCATCATATTCATATATTGCCGAGAGTCGCGGCGCGGCGCCCGTGTCCCGCACCCCCATCTTAACCATCGCTCGAGCACGATGCGTAATCACGCCAATCACGGCAGGTATCGAGATTACCGAGAGAAAACGCACATCACTCTCTATGAAAAATTAACGCTCGCGATTATCCGATTCTCACGACTCGCGCTGCATAAGCGTATCGAAGAAGCGGCTGCTCTCTTTATTTGAGATAAGGGAGAAAGAAAGAAAACTGTGAACTGTGTTGTATTATGGAGACATGTGATACCAGTGATCGTTGTTTCTTCAATAATAGTTGCTTTCCATTTACATCAAAACTCAGATAAATCTCACTTCTGTCTTTCTTCAACATTCATGTTGAAGAAAGACAGAAGTGAGATTTATCTGAGTTTTGATGTAAATGGAAAGCACCTAATGCCTTCGATTCGAGTGTGTCTTGTGCTTGGCAAGTTCGTTAAATTTGAACTGTTCATCGATTTTGTGCGACATTCTCGGATCGGAGACGCAGAGTGACACGCGAATCGAGTAATCCAATGATCGTTGTTTCTTTAATAAGTAATGCCTTCGATTTGAATGTGCCTTGTACGTGGCAAGTTCGTTAAATTTGAACTGTTCATCGATTTTGTGCGACATTCTCGGATCGGAAACGCAGAGTGACACGCGAATCGTGTAATCCAAGTGATAGATAGGCGTGGATATATCGATCGTTCATTAATAATTAATACATTTTTCGTGATTTATTCATTCGAAACGAATTATTACGTGGGCGGTATTAAATTTCGGTTATACATATATTTTCAAACAAACCAGTGGCGTCTCAGTTGGCGATCAATTTGACTCGCGTACGCGCGGCGCGATATCTGTGTGGCTGCGTCGAAAACTTCACTCGGGTACACACCAGCGTCGTTCTATCTTTGTGAAGTTTCTGAACGCAGCCAAAGTGCGAAGCATTCCACCAATCACCAATCACCCTTTCGAATAATTCGAATTTCTCGATCAGATGCAAAATGTCGGCAGTACGGGATGGATCGATGTCAAGCTAAGCGGCCTCGCGACGCGTTTAATTAGTAAGTACGCTGAAATTAGTCCCGCGTTCAGGCGTATTCTAATATTTGTCAACCGCGTAACATAAATTCGACGTTCGTACGTCGTTAAAGTGTGTACTTGGCGAGATTTATTCGATCGCAATCTCGTTGAACAATCGACGGAGTAACGATCGTATCTTCAAGTATTGCATTCCGCATCTCTCGTTACTCGTGTTACTCGTGTATTTATTCGCTTTATTCGCAATACTAGACAGCCATCGCCAATAACCTAAAGCGCGAGTGTACATTTATTTGCTACATAAAGCGCGAAAGATGCGCGAAGGTGCAGCCGGTGCAACAGGTGCAGCGTCGTGTCGCGGCGGGTGGCGCGTGAAGTTGCCGCGCGACGATTGTCGAATTTCCTCTCAGATATTCCGTCGCGTCGGTACAAGTAATTTGCGAGGCACGTCGCCATGTTGAGCGGATCGCGGTCTCGTCGCGATATGATCAAGTGCGCGGTCGTGTACGATTATTGCCGGGAGTGCCGTGAAAAGTGCCGCGCGCGATCGTCGTATCCCGTAATTAGTGCCCACCGGTCATAATTAGCCTCGTCTCGCGAGTAACGGTTGTGTGAGTGAGCCGTAGAGGAGCAGCGTCGGCGTCGTCCAGCTGCGAAGGGAAAGAGAGGAGGAGGAGGCCAGGGAGGCGTCGGGCAAAGGCGGAGCAACTGTGGGTAAGTAATTCATATATTGTATTTATCTGTTATTTATTATTTAATGGACTAATTGTTTATTCATTCCCGAATATGCGAATTTCATGACAGATTTTGCATTTATGTGCAACACGAATATTTGTTTTATTTTATTTTGTAATATTTAAAATGTTTAACATGAGAAATATTAATAATAATTTATGTGTATTTATAGTACTTCTCCCCAATCTGTCTGTAATTTGTGATCGTTTGATTTTATTTGTATCAAGATTCAAATATTATTTAGCAGATTTTATAAATGTTTATATTCGAGAAAGACTTTTTTCGGAAATTGTGTAGATAATCCATGTTTTTTTAAATACTTATTTGGGAGACAAATAAATAATTCAATATGCGCAATAATTGTTTTTTGAAATATTGATTACGTTGAGCGCTACTATAATTTAAATATATTTGTATGTTACAGATTTGTGCTATAATTTCGCGCATCGTATCGGTGAGTGTTAAATATTTTTCATTGTCATTTGAGATAATGGATCTTTTTCTCTTTCTCGTTCTACGAATGAATATTACAAATAAATATTATATTTTATATAGATCCATTATCTCTTAAATTGCTATTATATTAATTGTCATTGTATCAAAGTAATAATAATATAAATGAAGAGAAATGTAACAAAAATGATCGAAATAATTTTACGGAAAATTTAATGAAAAATACCTTTTTGAAATGAAGATTCAAACGATTATAAATACGGGTCACAAAATCCGCAAATAAATAATTACAACGGTGTTAAATGTCAACGGTCATAATCACGATGGCAACTTTTAAATATAAAAAGTGGTAATGTGAGTTTCAACGAAAGAGCCTAACATATAAGAAAGATAATGATTTAAATCTATAAATCTTAAATATCGACATTGCGGCGGAAATACTCATTAAAATCATTTAGCGTGGTTAAAGAGAGAGATACATTGTAGAAAATTTATATTATATTTATACATTGAGAAAAAAATATTTAGATAAAAAAATATTTATTAGATGGCTCCTAACAGCTTATTTACTTAATATAGTACACATATTTATTTAGAATTAGATATTTTTACTTAATTTAAATAAAAATATCTAATTCTAAATAAACATATGTATTATATTAAGTAAATAAGCTGTTAGGAGCAACCTAATAAATACTTTTTTGGATCTAAATATCTTTTTCTCAGTGTAATAATTCAAGTATCTCACGGTATAGAAAACTTTTAATGTTTTTCGAAAGTACAGAAACAAATTATTTTCGCAACATACTAGTTAAATATACGATATTGGAAACGATATATAAGTCCGAAAATTGAAATTGTTCGGATACCAATGAAAATACGTTCTTTCTGAAGTACAAGCACGATTTTGAACTCAAACAGAAACTTTACGCTAAAAACGTTATATGATCTTACGTCACTTCCATACACCCTGCAGGTTTATTGTAACATATTTCATGGGCTATCTCGGTTTCCTGTTATTACGGACTTACATCACGTTCAGAATCACGGATTTATACGATCGTACTTATCGTAACACTTGTATTTATCGCGTACATTTCCTCCACAATAGTTCGGCGCGGCTAGATTTTAGTAGATTTTATTAGAGGCCCCGAAAGACTACTCTGTCCCAGGCTCCGCACTACCCTCGGGGTCAGTTCTGTCCATGAAAATGGGGTTAATCAGGACTCGGGGGATACATTGGTCATAATGGCGCGCGGTAGGCTACGTCGGACGTACGGATCATTAATAAAAGTGTTTAATTGCGCGGGACTCCACCGATAGTCAACGATTAGAGGGATAAATTAGATATTCTCGGTGGACAACCGGGAATACTCACGTGCGAGTAAGAGCACGTTGTTCTTCTGTCAAGCCCGATCATCATTTCGCTCTTCTTCTCGTTGCGAATTTCGCGTTACTTAATGCGGGAGGTAATGCATATATATACATATATCGCCGCAGACTTTTTGCCGATGAAATTTATCACGGGAGAGTATATTAAATGGCGAAACTCCAACTTCTGAACGCCGCACGAGAATTCGCTGGGCATGCCGGCGGTACGACCTGCAGTTTATGTAAAGCCGGATCTAGGCCAAGCAAATAAACTCGAACAAACACGAACGAATAACTTGCTTCAAGGAGTGCGAACGACACTCTATTGGAGTAGTGAGTACAAGCAAGTTGCTCGTTCGTGTTTGTTCGCGTTCATTCGTTTGGTCTAGATCCGGCTTAAAAGATGCCGTCGCCGTCGCCGTCGCGACTATTAAAAAAAAAAAAAAAAAAAAAAAAAAAAAAAAAAAAGGATAATTTAATTCCCCGATATCGAATAAAAGAAAAGGAGAAAAGATTAGAACGCATCGAAAATAACAGATTCGGAATTTCTTGAAATAGCGCGTGTCTGATATAGTTAACTCGTGGTATAACTATAGCATTTGACAAACAAATCTGTTTATAGAACTATATCTAGATAATCCAATGATTGCACCATTACTTGTCACAATTAGCTGTAAAGAATGTTCAATAGTAAATGTAAACTTAGAACTGATCGTAAGGGGGGCCAGTAGTAATAAAGGGAGCTTAAGAAGTGATGCGTATATATTTTTTAATTAAATTTGTATAAAGAAAAGGGAAGGACAAAGCCGAAAGGGGGCCTCAACAGAAGGTTATTATCGTGCGTCGGGAAGTACAAAGAGTAGAGAAAGAAGAGCGAAGAATTTTAATAAGAATTACCATGTACCGATGAGAGCTTAAGGATAGTAAAACGCAGATAAATTCGCGTATGTTATGTTGCGTTAAAATTTAAGATTAATTTTCCTTAAATCGCTGCTTATGAATCAGTCGTTATCAGGAAAAATCGAAAGCTAATGATCAATGAGCGTCGATCATATAGGAGAAGGTATTTCTGAAAGTAGCACAGGAGCATAGCACTTCTCGAGGAAATCCTATATAAAAGTATGGTCTATAAAGTCATTCGATTCTAGGGTTCAGAAATGTCTAACAATAAGCTTCGCACGTACATGCGATCGCACACGTGTGTACGTCGACGAGTTCAAATGAGGTACTCGGGAACACGTGTGGAGCCAGCCGGCCAGTTACGCCGGCACTTTTACGTTCGTGCATTCTCGGCAATAATGTGCGACGAAATGGCGGTCACCAGAACCGATCGTCGCCCCTTCGATTTTTCATCGTTCGCAAAATGCGTCTCTCGCCGTTCTGATTATTGCCATATTTTCAAATTCCGGTTGCGTACGAGCGCGTGAACGTTTTAACGCCACTCTGAGTTGCGCCAGCTGTTGTCGCTCCTCTTTTTCTCTGTCAGTTTTTTCTGTCAAAATTGAGCTAATAATTGTTGCGAATTATAACAGGATTCATCGAATATGAAATCGCGATCGAGTCTAGGTGTTACGTTGAATGTTAAAAATATTACAATATAATATAAATTAACCATATTGTCATTTATACACGCGCGGCGTTTTTTTTATCCAGATTCTCAATTTTCGAATTTGATTATATTATATTGTCGTGTACGCCGCGACTGCTAACGATAGATTGTTGTTTCATTTCCACCCGAAATTCTAAACTCTTCATTTAATCATCTCTTGTCGTACAACTTTATAAACTACTTGGTCAGAGTGGGAATGCTGTTAAGCTAATGTAAATATGTTTGGAATTACGACATGCGCTTATATACACCAGAGGCAAATCCTCGCGAAATCGCCATTTCCCGCGCAACATGACTCCGCTTGCAATTTTCCTCCGGCTCGGCGAATACTTTTTTCCTTTTTCGCTGGTTATACCACGCACCGTAAAGCGCGATGAAAAGTTAAAAAATATTTGAGAGTTCCAAAGCCGAAGAAACATTCCGGTCGTAGATAGTTACAAAATCCCCCACAATAATTTGAGACTTAAGAAAGTTAAACAGGATCTACATTGGCTCGAAAGTATTCTGTAGATAGGTACCTAGGGCGAGAGACGTGCAGGAACTTGCGAGAAGCGAGATCTAAGTACTCTTAAGAGCCGTGCTGGTGTTTACTTTGCCGCAAGGAGCACCTGCAAAAATATCGGGAATATCGCAGGCAGGTATTGTCCGCCCTGATCCTACTACGATAGATGTATAATGGCATTTCATCGAGATTCACAAGTAGAGCGATTTGCTAATCCTATATTCTGTCGGCGGGGCCTATTGTCATGGCATGTTTATGGCATATATATATTTTTTATATCATATACATTATGTAGGTGCATTCACATTGCTATCTGCTTCTAATCATGTGTAATATCAAAGAAATCCATATTTGTTCAAAAAAATCCATGTCATTCAAGATATCTGTATGCTGTATGATACAGCAAAAAATATATATGAAAGAATTTAATACATAAATCTATATAGTAGCGACATAAAAGCAGATATACTTATCTTTCATGATTATTTTATGTTACAGCTATACGAATGTATCGATACATTCGTATTAAACGTGAAGATTTGTAATTAGATTTATATTTTTCAATTTATATATTTCTGTATATGTTTTAATTAGATATGTTAATATCTTGCAAGAAATTTTTTAATTATAATTTATTTTCTGACATTTTTGCAAAAACACATTAACTTTTTTATTACAATATATATCTATATTTATATTAATCTTTCTTACATATATATATATATACAAGAAACATAAATAATGTAATTTTATTAATAATGAAAAGGATATACACATGATGATAGAGTCGCACAGAAGTTTTATCACGGTAACTGTACTGTGTCAATATTTTTCTACGGTGCTGTACGTATTCATTTCAATTGTTTTATGTGGGATTGTCGTAAGCCTATATAGATATATACGTAAATAAAATATGGTAGTCTATACACACGCTTTAAAATGTGTTCCAGTTAGAAGGGAATCAATATGAAAACAAATTAGAGAGCGAAAAAAAATAGGAATTCGATAAAGAGAAAAGATATCTGTTAGTTTGTAAACCTTGCATCTCGCGTATATATGCAATAATTTATTCTCCGCTTTCCCTCTCGCGTAATCTGATGCTGTAAATATCAGTAGACGCGCGGTAATTATCTCCTGCTCGCAAGTTAAGCCAAAACTTGCGAATAACACGATTTAGAATAGTACGGTCTTCTGGACTACATCCTATTCGCGCAAATTATCTAGTAAATACCGAGGTAGCCTTAAACGCCGGCTCTCCGGAAATCAGCCTGACTGTTATTAAATTTTCGTATGCACGCTATCGCAATATCTACGATATCTACACTGGAGAGGTACATTGGAGAGGTAGATGGCGAGAGGGAGAGAACGAAGAGAGAGAGAGAGAGAAAGAGAGAAAGAGAGGAGGGGAGGGAATGGGGTTAAAACGGCCAGGTGGGTAATATTGCCGGCTTGTTCATACAGTTACCAACACATGGCGCTGTTAATCACATCGAATTACAACACATGCAAGCAATGCATTTTGAGATATGCGAATCTAGTTAGTTCACTGCTGGTGTTAATGCATAGCGCGGAAGTAGGGAAATTGGGATACATCGTTTGGGATACATCGCGCGAATTGAATGTTGTGTACTCTGTCGTTTATGACCGAAGGTATTGCGTTTTGCTCGCGTGCCGCAATATCACAAAAATAATAAACGAACGACCGCGGCCGCTGGTTTTGGGACATTTCGGATGGCGGTACGTTATTTTCGCCAAAATTTGCCTAAAAGATGCCAATAGAATATCTGCGGTTGGAATTAATTTTTCACGAATAAACCCGCGATCCGAACAGTGTTAATTGCAATTATATATATATTTTTTAAATTATACGTTATCAAAGAGGCAACAATTTTTAAGCAGCAATTTATGTATTGTAATAAGCGAGAAATTTTTAAGCAAAATATTTTCTCATTTTACAGCAATAATCTATATTTTTTATAAGCCGATCCAATTATATTGACGCACTTTTATATACGTATAGAGAAAAAGGTTTTTTATATGTATACTGTGGTTACGCACGCGTACTCATTAGCAGAAATACGCATACATATTCTTTTTCTCTCTCTCTCTCTTTCTCTCTTATGGATATTATATCATGTCATATATGTATATTAACCTTTCCGGTATCACAGAATCGGAATGCAAAGTGGTTGCAGCTGGTTACAATCTGCTGGCGCGTCAATAACATCTGATAAAATTTAACAGATGACACATTTCACACTATCACATGATAATATATTATAAATAAAAAATTCTAAATTACCGTAAATTATTTTATTTAAATTTATAGAAAGTGCTTAACAATGTAAATATTGTAGCTTGGGATATATCTACAAAAAAATATAAATATCGAATCTTTCATACTTTTTGTTTATGCATCACAAACGAAGAACGGTATTGCCATGAACACTAAGTCTGAATTAGTCAAATACGTTAATACAAAAATTTGTCATATAGAAAATCCGACAGATTTATCTCCCTGGAATACTTTTCAAGAATAAAAGTCCTTCCAAGAAAAGGCTTAAGATTGGGTTAAAGGGTGAACGTCTTGTTACTTTGCGTGTACAATCGTCTAAACGATTAAAGGCGTAATCCTAGGCATCGGTGCAGTCTCTCCCGTTGTTCGCTGCTCCCAAACAATAAACACTCGCTACCTGGCCAGTTATCTCCATCGACTCGGCGCACGGATCAACACGACAGAACTCACGGAAACGAACGCGCGTACATCCCTTAAGCCCTCAATGTACTCCCAGGACTAATCAGATGAGATCTAATCGTTGATCCGCTCGGGTGATATTTGTGCTCCGTAAGGAGAATGTCGCCGACGGAATTGAAAAGGGCGGTTAATAGATCCACGACAAGACGGAAGGGCACAGCGAGGCAAAAAAATGAGAGAGGAGAGAAAGATAGAGTGGAAGGGTGGTATTAGGGCTTAACTCGCCAACGTTGTCGTGTCGTACAGGGAACGGACGGGGACGAGGGTACGTCTCAAGATTTCCTCCGCTTGTTTAAAAGGTCGTGGAACGACGCTGAATCGCCATTGTGCGCGATGCGCGCGCGTACGTGAATGCATGCACAAACACATATTTACGTTCGTGCGTATACGTGCATATGTGGCCCCGAAGAAAAACACAAAAACCGCGCTGCCACGTAGGTAGATCTCGTCGCGGACCCCTTTGGCAGAAGAATGCCGAAGATAAAATCGCGCAACCCCTGCACCGGCGCAACCCTTCGCTAAGGGTGGTGCAGAGCCCTCATTGTACGCTCTCGAAGCTGTGTCAGTGTACACGCGCGTGTTCTGTGCCGCTATAAACGACCGAAAGCCAAGGCGAGACCAACACTAAGCCGCCAGCCACCAATAAATACATACACGCGCATCTAACGCTCACATGCAAGTCCCTTGGTATCCGAGACCATCTTCGGATCTTTTCCCGTCCCGCACTTCGTTGTCCCATTTTCTACCCTTTCTCTCCATCCCGCGTCCCCCCACTATTTCCCATTCTCATCTGCCTCTTCCCCGATTTTCTCGCATTTTGCCCGCGCAGGGTTAGTTCCTTGCTATTTTTGAAGCTTATCCCATACGGAAAGTATGTGACAGTTTAGTTGGAACGAGTGGCGTGGATGGTGAGAGGGAGACCCTGATTCCTTGCGGCCTGCTGACACAGCCGACGCGTTCCTTCGCGTCATTGTGCGCGACACCCGCGTGGAGTTTTGAAAGTTTAATAGAGTTGTACTCTCGGCGACGGGAATGGTGTCGATGGATATGACGATCACGACCCACTGTAGAATCTAGAGGAGAGGGATGGAGCATAGTTAAAAAAAGATAATAGTTTTTTATTTTGAGCAGGATTTTTTGTTTCTTGATTTATTATATAGATAATAAATAGTTCAAAGATTTTAGCATTTTTCTTAAAGTTAATTGTTAATTAAAATTCTTGCAAATAAAAGAATCTTGTAAAGTTTTAAAGCCAAAAGAAGTTAATGAAAAGCAGTTTTTTATTGCATTTATTCAGTAATATCCTAAGATCATTTTGTGATTTCTCTTTCCAACTCAATAAAAAGATTTTTTGTCCCTGCAAAACTGCAAGAAATAAAAATGCAAATCCAATATATATCATAAATATTTCTACGGTAACACGTGGAGTGTTACATATCAGATTTCAAAACTCGTAGTAGTACCTATTATTAAGCAGTATAAATAACTCTTTTTATTAAATTCGCAAAAGAAAGAAAAAAAGAAGATAAAGCGAAATAGAATTTCAAGCGAGATATGTAACTTTGTCACGTATCACATATATGTATAAAGTTAGGTCATAGAGATACGATATAATTTTACGAATTAGTTCTTATACTTGAATGACTTTGTTTTCTATTATCTATTGTAGTTTTGACAATTGTAGAAATATTTTTCATTTTGTTTGAAAAGTTGAATATAAGTACCTAATGTTTAACATTTGAATATAAACGTTAACATAATTGTACAATCTCTCGAAAAATTTGCTCGAGGATTTGCTTTTTTATTTATCTAAATTATATTGATCACACATAAGCCACATAGCCGCAAAGCAAACACTGCATAATAATTCATTATAATAAATTTGTTATAATAAATATGATAAAACTTCATTTTATCACATTTCTGTTCAAACTGTAGATAACTTACTAGTATCCAGGTATGTAAGTTTTACTTATGCATACACTGTTAAATTTTCGTAACGTCAAATTATACTCAATTTGAGTCATTTTTAATCATTCCTATAGGTCGCCACTGCTCCTACTCAAAATATCGTTAATTTAATTAAAACAATGTTAATTTAACTACGGAACTAAAACCAATGGAGTTAAAATAATACTGTTTTGTGTTAATAAAATAAATTTCGATACACATGGTGGTTAAAAATAACAAAATTTTATTTAACTTAAGATATTGTCTAAATTTTATTTTTTAATATTTAACAGTGTGACGCAATTATTGTAATAATATCATTAAAAGCGTTGATAATAAAATAGAAATGAGGGAAATTAGAGTAAATAGTAATGCAAGAAACTAATTAATATGAAGTACATTCTGATTTTCTGAGTAATTATTTTCTTGTGTCCTGCAGTTTATCGTAGTTTTTCTAATTGTCCCGTAAATGTTTTGCAAATTACATCGCGCATTAATTTATATCTCTCCTCTTTCCATTCTCTCGTTTAAATCATGATTTGAAGTTGTTGGGTGAAGTGTACGCAAATGTTCATTATTTTGCGTTACATTCTACATTTGGCAAGAAATGTCGATCCTGGAATTTTTTTATTTAGAAGCGTATATGTTATCATAGGCTGACAACTGAGTGACCAAATTCGATGCTAAATGCAGACTATCAATACAGTTTTTAGAGATATAAAGCTATGCGCATCGCAAAACACGCGATGACGACTACATTGACTATGTTCCACTATTTTTTTCTACATTGCACGTTATCTTTAACAATTCCAGATTTACACAATGCCTCCAAAAAAATTTGTTGCAGCTCTGTGCAAACCTTTACTCGGAAAGCGCATAGCGTCACATAAAAAAATACCGTATCCCGGAAATATTCGTATTTTTCGCGAAAAATATGTTTATAAAAAAACAAGAAAAAAAAATTTCTCGTTTCGAAGGCGCATCATGCATCCGTCCGTTCTCGTTTCTGTCCGATTCGCCTCGTATCATGCCGCCACGCGAGATTCTTAACAATCACGGCGAACTTTTCCGCACCATAGTCCTAATATGTGTGGGCGAGTAAAGTTCGTCTCTCCAAGGAGCGAAACGATCGAGTAAAAGTGATACTCTGTCTGTAGATTCTATCCCGCTCTCTTTCTCTCCCTCTCTCTTTCTCTTTTTTTCTCTCTAGACGGGGCGGATGTATATTGCGATGCCGGCTCTAAACTTTCGACCGGCTCGACGAAAACTTTTTTATCCACTCCGAGAGTCGCCCAGACTCGAATTTTTTTACGAGCGCGATCGTCGGGCTATCGTAAAAGTTGCCGGGCCATCGAACTTCCGTTGCGGTGGAGAAGAAGGAGCCACTTCGGGTGCCGGTCGTCGCGTCGGTCTACGGGCCGTAGCGTAAATAATTTCTGGCTTTCTGGTCGAAACGCGGGGGACAAATCAGTGAAATCCAGCCGCGTGCTTTCATGGGCCGCAGCCTCGCTACCCTTCTCTTTGCCCGTATTATCTACGGGTACGAGATGGTGGCGGTGGCTGGTAAGAGGATCTGAATAATGTATGAAGTACGTTTCATTTTTCTATACCACCCGGCCGCGCGCGATACAAAGTTCCCGTCCCCAAGGACCCAAAACAAGCTGCAATCTCCGGCAGTCGATGCTTTGTAATCCGTGTGATTTATTGTGTGAGATTTCGACTGAAAAGAGAATCGTGGCGCGGCCGTGGGGCAAACGTGTGGGGCAAGGAGCACGACGATATCGCGGACGATAAGAATCGAATTCGGCGCAGCGGAGCGTCCCGTTGTCGCCATAATCGCGCCGATGTATCTGGGAGCGTCTCTTGAACGACGCGACGCGACGTCGCGATTAGTATCGAAAGTTTCGATGCCGAGCGGCGCTCTTGCGTGCTGCAGCTGGATGACCGAAAGTCCCGACTTCCCGGATGGACGCGCGACTCCGCTCCGACGTTTCCAGTTCGGGACGAGTAAATCCTCTTTGGAGAAACAGCGAAACGAATTACGGTGCCGGCCGTAATAATATGGTTACAGATAAACGCTTTCAAGTTAAGCGCATTTAGAATTACGTGACTGCTTGGTCCGGGAAGGAGTGTATATATGCACCACCGGAGCATACCATGTATGCGCTTAGACCGTGTTGTGAAATATTGCGTGCGGGGATGCGAGCAAAATTTCGCGCCGTGTTAACAGACGCCCCTGTATGTTTTCCTAGGGCTGTTTCGGTTTAATGTTTCGTTAGTCGAAGGGTACCGTACGCGATGCAAATATGCATCGCAACTCTATGGTGAAGCCTATTAATTAAAAAAATAAAAATGCAAACGTAAGAAAAGACGCATTAGTTACAAATACGATATTCTCTCACTGTCCTGGAAAAATAGAAGGAATGCACCCGGGGCATCGCTTGTAAACAAAAGATAGGCGCGAGCTAGAGAGTGGGGAGCGCCCGCCCGGTGACAGTAGTAGCGCAGAGACCACGAAAGTTATCGGTACGATTAATTTGTCTCTCGAAAGTGTAATAAAGATTGTATTCTCTCACTGTACTGACCCGAGTCGTGTATCCTTCTTTGAGATCCTGATATTACCGAGAACGTTCATAACACTCACAATTCGACGTACGATGATTTAACTGTGACGATTATTTTCTCGGATAAGTGAAGAATAAGTACACGTTTCACAATTTATTTCAGAAAATGTAATAAATTTCAAATAGGTAACGTAAAATAAAAATGTGACGATCGACGAGCGAAATATAACGATTAACGCTATATGCAACTTTTATGGAAATTTCAGACAGTTACGGTTTACTGTCGAGAATAAAGGGACAGTGAAAAATAAATCCCAATATATATTGACTGTAGTAAATATTTCTGCGTATATATTCAGTTTTATATGTGCGACAAACGTGCACGACATTTTGAGGGATCGCAGACAGCAATGAACGCCGCGACGAAAGGTAGCCAGTCATCGACTAATTGTAAGTAGTAATAATTCCAAATTGCAATAACGCGCGCGCTTCCAATTACACGGTTCTCCCATCTGGCGCGCCGCACGCGAGTGCAGCGAATTGAAATTACGGCGATGACGTTAATTCGGCGTTTAATAAAAGGAAAGTTTCGCTTTAATCCATCCGCGATGAAGGCCACTTTGTACAGAGTAAAGTAAAGCCGACAGTAATAAACGGATTAGAGAGTATTCGTATAATAGCGGTGGATAAACGGCAGCAATTAAGTGCATGCCGGTGGAAACCATTAAAAACGTATTATTAGAAAAGTGATATAAATGTGTGACGTCACCGCCAAACCGATGCGAGGGAAACATTTATGTTTTATACTTTATTTATGCTGTTGTGTCAATTGTTACAATTAAACAAGAAATTGTGAACTTTTAGCTGGATTTTATAATTAAATAGAATCATGGTTATTATTGTGTGATTACGTGTGATTACGTGACAACCATACGTATGATAATAATGATGTAGTAAATATGATAACAAATAATTTTATTATTTAACAATTTAAAAAAACTGTTGTAAAATCAGCTTTAAATTAGCATTGCAAAATCAGTATTAATATTAAAGGTTTAATAAGGAGTATCGTTTGATGCAAACGCATTCTTATTCAAATTAATAGCATCTTTTCGCATCTTCGCGTTTTGGAGTGAAAGTGAAAGATCTTTCATCAACATTTTGATGATGAAAGATCGTTTTCGAGTGCGAATTGCCGTAATGAAGAAATGAAGACGTAGTAATAAGAGGATCACGAGACGATACGTCATTCCTCGTAGCTTTTTTGTTCGTATCTCGATCTTTACTTTTTATCTTCCCGTCAAGTAATAAATTTGGCAACAAATTGCGAGAACACAGCTTGGCCTCGGAGGGTCTTCCAGCAGCGGTGGGATGAGATGAGCCAGTGTTGCTGCGCTTTAACTGGCTCGTAAGCGGGACTTCCAGTTTACCACGATTAATGGCCGAACCCGCACAGGTGACGGCATTAATGGCGGTAAGTGTTCCAAACTTGCTCGATTTTTGTAATTAAATCCCGACGGGAGCGATACGTAACGAAATGTTCGATACATTAATTTTGGTTGGGGTCGCTCACATATCCGCGACATAGTGGACCGTGAAATACCCTGGTACATATTCGCGCTTGATTTCAAACCTTTGGCCGCACGCTGCGTCAAGGGACGCGTAGACAAACGATGGTATTAATCATGCGCGTGCATGTACGTTTCGAGTCGAAATATCAAACACAATACGTCCACGAGGCGGCAACGAGATAAAAAGCTGTAGAAAATATTAGTCGATTACGGATTTTGATTTCCAATTTCGAGCGGATTAAGAAAAATTCAATTCGATATGCATTAAGATTGTATATAGAATTGTGGTTAAAATACAAATATCTGAGCTAAAACCGAAATAGGCAGATAAAATCTACAAAATCTACGTGTCCTTCGATTAATTGTGGAGCTGGTTTTCGAAGAGATGATCACACACAAGCACACGTTTATGTATGAGTACGCTTTGTTTTGTTTTTAGCAAGTGACTATCTTAAATTATAAAAGAGATCTAGATTTTCAGTTATTGATATTATAAAAACAAAAATTTTAAATTCTCCGTAAGCAACACTCGGATGTAACTAAATAAAAGTTATACATCGACTTGCACTTTAAAAGCGGTCGATATCAAATTAAATTAAATGCATTTATCCGGATTTCTCGAGGACGCGCGCGCGCACAGTTGGCAGACATTAATCATCGCTACTGTCAAAATAAACAATGAAAACGTGCGGGCAGGCTAGGGGCGCAGTCGCGTCGCTAATTACAACGTAAAATGATATCTGGGAGGTACAGTAGGGCGAAGTACAACGGTCAGAGTTTATTGCAATTCGACGCACAGCCCGCCAATGTGCCGCGTGCGATTTCGGGCCTGTAATTGTGTATACCTGGTTGATGCTGTGACGGTGAGTCTTGGCTTTAACGCTATTTGCGATAAATTGATAAATTTGCCGATAATTTAATAAACTCCACGTCAATTAGACAGCGATTCGACTCACGACAATAAGAGGCTTAATTTCAAAATAGTCGTAAAAGCGTTATACCGACGTATTCGCCGAATACAGTTTGGATTTAATCCGGAAACGCGACCGATGGGAAAAATGAAGTCCGCGGACCGCGAATCGCGACTGCGATGTACCCCGCGTTTGTGTAATCGCGTTTACGTAATTTGACTCTAAATTCTGGTGGATTAATTGGCAACGCAATTAATTTCTCTGCCGTCTAAACGCAACTTCGCTCCGCCGCTCTTACTAATCGGTATTACCGATCTGCCTGTCACGCACGCCGCATTATTTATTGCCAATTAGGTATAACATTGCGCGGCGCTCCCATTTTCTTGCCGTCTTACGTAATGGCCGAAACGCAATATCCATGAAGATTGGATTCCTAACTCACAAAAGAAACGAGCGAACGAGATCGATGGGAAGACAGTTCGACAAAATGGAGTATCGTTATAATCTGCTTCGCTTAATCGCTTAATCAATAAAATTGCCGTCCGTATTTTATTCTAAGCTGTTTATAGTTCTTTACAAGTAAATCCCATTCGAGATAGATTTTTCAGATTTCTTATGGTCGAATTAAATAAAGTTGTATATACTATAAGCGATTTTAAATTCTATATATTCATACCTAATTTTTATTCGTTAAATTACAATTAATTTTGAAAAAGTTTATATATTGTATAAGAGAATGTATCATATTTTACTATTTCAATATCTTAAATAAGTATTTCGTGCAGATGCATAGACATTTGAACTTTTGAATCGTTCGTAAATGAATTAATCATTCGCAAAAGTTGCTCACTCACAACTAATAAATTTCGTTCATAGACAGTTATTGCAGCTCGCTTACGATCTCGCGTGTTATGAAGGGAGAAATTATATAAAGTTGAGAAGTCGAGCTAAGAATGAGACTGTGAGCGAACTCTCATGTCTTTCATTCTTCTCTCTGTTTCTCTTTCTTTGTCTCGCTCTCTCTGTGGAAAACTTCGAAAGTCTATAAAGTAAACGTTCCTAATACGAGCGGGATTTATTGTACGAGATACACACAACGCGCAGGCATAGAATACGCGTGAGATAATGCACCGAGCGCAAATAAAGCAAACGGGAAATCGAACGGGTCCTCGGAGGATGGCAAAGCACTTTAATTTTACTTGTGATTGGCAGTAATAACTTTTTCTTTCTCTCTTGTGGGAGTAAATGGAAGCTAGATTGAAAAGAGTAAGTAATAAGATAAAAAAGTCGTGCGTAAAATGATCAAGACGCTGCGATATAACGAGTCACCGCATGCTCAGAATGTATTATTATACGTCACTTTATATAGCAATGGTAGAACTTTAAGAGTTTTAAATGACATTAAAAGAAAAACAAGAGGTTTTATAGTTGAAAGTGATCTAAACTTCATAAAACTGAGATTGAGACATTTTGATAGCTTTGTGTGTATCTCTGTCTTAAATTAATCCATATACTTCTATCCATTATGTAGTTTTTACATATCATTTATTTTAATAATTAAAGACTTCAATCTAAAGAAGCGCCGGGTTAATAGAAAATAATAATTTTATTTTGATAAAAAGTATTTTATTCTTGCATATCTTGAGCAATTTTATCTTGATAGTATATATAGTAATAAAGAAGGTAATGAAATATAATCAAAGTAGTCTGAACAAATTTTTTGGGTTAAAGAAAGAAAGAGAGAGAGGGGAGATGGAAAGAGCTAAAGGATGCTGCTATCGGGTCGCGCCTCGTCAGCAATTAGCAAGCGTAATTAATAAATCGGAGAGCGAAACAAGGAAGAGAAAGTGGGGGCGTCGAGTCGTCAGCCGCGCAATTTTCTCGTTAGCCGCAGGGGAGGAACGAGAAGTTACGACGAAGTTAAGCGGCCGGGATCGATCGGCGATTACGATCGCGATCCGCAAAAGATAGCCCGTCGGCGCAGCAACGACGGCTGCGACGGCGGCGGCATTATGAGCGCACGTTTTGCAGCTTTACGAGCCCGGGCACTTTGTCATCGACCGCGCAGCATTGACGTTTCGCGAAACAAGCCCGTAATAATTTATAAGGAAGCCACGAAGCGATGCGTGCCGCAATCATCTATTCTATGAGAGAGGGAAGAGAGAGACGAGAGAGAGAGAGAGAGCAACAGAAACGTTTACCAATAGCATGTTCCACGGGGCGGTAATGACACCATGAATATGTATATACGCACCGGGGTGGATGAGAGACGGAGAGAGCGAAACAGAGCGGCGCGGCCGTCGTATACGGGGTGTTCCCTTCGTGTTGCCGCACCGAAGAAAGGCAAATAAGACGGATACATCGATGTATCTGTAATGGTGAAGATATTGAAAATCTTGAGGCATGTTTTGCACAGCCAGTTGTTTCCCCGTGAAAACCTTCGAAGCGTGGAACGCAGTATGAGAAATCTAGTATGCGTATCAGATATAATGAACGCACCATTAATCTCATTACGTCACGAATATAGTTCGCGATAACGCCGATTAATCACGACTCCTACATAGCCGTGATTATACGCAGGTCGACATGGAATGAGCAACGCGGTCGGCGTTTCATATTCTCATTTCTCGTTTCTGCGAGCGATCAATTAACACATGTTGGACGAATGAAATGGGACACCGTTTGTGTGAGGGACGGCGGCGGATCAAGAGAGGGCACCGCTCAGACCTTGGCTCCGAAGGACTTAAGCGAGATGACGAGGAAATGGGCGTGTCCTTTCTACACTGTAAAACAAACAAGACCCGTTAATGATGCGAGCTGCTAGTTAGACGAGATCAACGCGGGCCTTTTCTCCTCGTCCCCGCCCTCTCTCCTACCTTCTGTCCCTCCTCCCGCTTTGCATAGGAATTCGTTTCACGTCATTCACGTTGCATTCTTAATACAACGCCGCGGGCGCGGGGTGGTTTTCATCGAAGCTGCTGCCGTCACCGCCGCCGTTGCCGTCGCTGCCGCTGCTGCCGTCGCAACCACCGCCGCCGCTGCCCGCCGCCATTTCCCCGCCGCATCCGCAACCGTACCACAAGCCGCCTCCTTCGGACCGAGACTCATTTGTTACAGGATAGGGTTTTGAAATTAGACTAGCATACTAATCGTCTCGTCAGAAATAGCTGCCTGTCGCGCTCATCGTATGCGCCGCGTTATCAGTTCGCAATCCTCGGAATCGTGCCGAAAGCCTGGAGCGCTATTGCGATGATTGAAATTCTGATAGCGCCGATTAGGACGTTTGTACGACTGTCTGTTGTGAATTATAGAGATTGCCGCAAACGCCACGAGCAACAGCGTGTAATATTCAGCATAAATTAGAATAAATTAACGTGGTTACATGGTGGGAAGGAGGATTGCTTAAAACTTAAAACCTGTCGGGAGTCGCCCCGTGATACTTATACTTGAACAGTAAAATCCCCGACGGTTGTTGTCGGACGATAAAAATCTCGATAATAGTTATCAGGAAATAAAACTCTCGAGAACTCATTTCCAGAGCAAATTTCTTTCAAGAAAGTAATCCTGGAGTTGATTGAAACCATAATCGTGACAGTTTTATTTTCTGAAAGCAAAAATCTGTTCTCTCAAAAGCGAAAATCTTCGGTGGTTGTGTTGAACAAAGAGTAATATTTAGAGTTAATTTATTCGCAAGCTACTATGGTTTAAATGATATATTCTGGCTTTATCTGTTTTAATTTTTTCATCCATTAGTTCGTGCTCTTTCGCATCTCTTCCTTATACAAAAGATATTGAGTTAGTTTGGTATGAATACATTTTGACGGTCATTAGACCAGTGACGCGCAATATCGCATGTAACAGAGCGCGTGAAACGACGAACCATATCAATGAGAGCTGATGGAAGCGACTAACAATTCCGAAATAATAGAAACTGGGATAATACCAAAATAACACACAGAAACCGGAATAACGACAATTCGAATATCATACGCTCCGCCTATTATATATTGAAACACATCGCAGCAAGCTAATCGTCTTATTTGTAACAATTCGGACAAGCGGTGGTTTATAAACACAGACGGAAACTGTCGCTCCCTACGAAATTCTCGCCAAGCGGGACAATTTTCCGATGCTGCGACCGTGGTCGATCAAGATCTCCACGACTCCGCAGGGTAACGCGGCGCGCGGAATGAGAAAAGCGCGGCGCATGATTGTTGTTGAATATGTAAAGTGGATAACGCGAAACGAGCACGGATCAAGACTCGTCTGTTACGCGGAATACGGCGGGAGGCCGTGAATTTGCAAATTAATCGTCACGTCAGAAATAGCCCGTCTGGTTAATCCTTCGACCGGACAGCGTATCAGCTCCGATCCTCGGAGCCATCTTGCGTCCAAGTTACGGTCGAATTTGCCGCATTAATTTGCAAACGCGATTATTCCATTAGATCCTCCTCAGTAATTACACATCTGGCGGCGAAACTGCCATGTTCTGCATTAGTAATTAGCACTTGGTTCAATACGTTCTAAAGGAGGGACACGAGGCGGTAGAACAATCTCCGTAAACGAAATAGAAAATTAGCCGTACATATTGAATTAGCATGCCGGCGAGCGCTATTACGAGAGCAAGTATTATAATAACGATACTTTGATCATTCTCGTGCATATGTAATTTTAACGGCGAAAGAGACGCAGTTGGCGAACGCAAAGCAATAATTATCGCCCCAGAAGTTCGATGATATTTTACGCGTCGAAAGAGTTATAACGCGAATAACGTAATATAATGGGAATATGACTCGAATCGGAACTCGTTAGTTATTGAGATCCGCGAAACCAGATTAGCAAACTAATTGTCTTGGCAGAAATCTCCGGTTTTGCCGCTATATTCGCCGAGAATGTGTTGGGGTTTGACCTTTCCGCTGAATTTACGGAACAAAGGCCGTAGAGGTGATTGTAATAATCTAAACTATGCGTTTCATTGGCCCCTGTCTTGTAAATTCACCGTTTCGTGCCGGCTCCGCGTCGGTCCTAATTACGAGAACGAACCTGGACCGTATAACCGTAATAGACCCTGTGTAACTTGATAAGAAAAACATCATGGAAAAATATTTTCATATGCTCTGCGCGTTTCCTGAAATTAATTCTATATCTAACATTAGCAGACCTGAGATGTACAAAATCAGATTTTATTGCAAATTACAGAAAGATTATATTTAATATGCAAAAGAAGATGGTACAAATTAAATACAAAACAACCGAAGGTTGGCAGCAGTCGGGAGAATGAAAACAAGAACAATGTTTCTGCAATGTTTCTCAAGTACCTATATATCGATAATTCTAAATAATTCTAATGAAAAAAAGAATTATTTAAAATAATTATTTATACAATAATTTCTTTTTGAAAGCTTTTGATTTATCAGTAAACAATATTCTAAAAAAATTTCATTGGGAGATTAATTGAAAATACCTAGAAATGCAGATATAGATCTTCTTACCAGTGCCATTGACCTTACACAATATAGTTTATTAAGCAATATGATTTTATCGAGTTTATCATACAATCTATGTATGTTCATATCTTCAAAAATAACAACAAAATATATTAATTATATAATTTGTAAAAATCAACTTTCTAAATTTTTATTGCGTTTACTCAGAATTCAATAACTTTTTGCATTAATATTATTTATTTGCATTCTCAAGATTATCTTCTACACATATACTCCAATATTTATGTTTTTCCTGGCGAAAATCTGCGCCGTTCTATCTATAATTCAACATCCGGGGCACACGGCAGAGAAATAGCAGGTATTCCGAGCGAGTAAATAAAACAGACGTCACAGTCAAGAAAGTAGCACAGGTGGTCGTTAATATTTGAAACGCAGTATCAATGCTACCAGTCTCTCTCTCTCTCTCGTGAATGCGGACTCATTTGTCGTGGAGGTTGGAGAAGCTGATCGCGGGAGTTACCGTCAGGCAGACTAATCGCTCTGTCGGAGATCCTAGATCGTCGGATTCCTCGACAGCGAAAATAAAACCGACGAACTCGCGTACACCGATTGGACGAATTCACGAAGCGCGCGGCGCTTTTTCGACGAAGCCTGCAACTCGCGTTTGCTCTCGTAAGCCCGCCGCTTCGTCGGCTGAGCGTCTTGTAAATTTATCTCCCGGCCCGGGGTTCACCGCGACGTTTCGTGATTAGAACCTAGGGCTTATTTAATGAGGCCTGCTGTAGGTCGAGATGAGGATCGTCACTCCCGTCCTTGCCTCTACCTCTCTGAGCATCTCCGTTGCCTTATGCGTGGCCTCTTTTATTATTATGAGAACCCGCGTCAACGCTGACAAATTGCCCGAACCCGGACGAGTATTCTCAGAAGCGATATCCGTGAGATACGGAGCGCGGAGAAGCGCATTCGATACACGTCGAATTTCGAATGACTATCTGCGAGTGTCCAAATAAATATTGCCAGAATCTGATGTTCGACAGGCCTTTGAATTTCTCGTTTCCTTTTCCACTTAACTTTTAACTTAACTAGAAGAGACGAGAGAGAGAGAGAGATTTTTATTGATACATCTCTGTTAAGACAAATTAATTTATTAAAAACATTGACACATTTCTAAGAAAATTTTCTTTTTTGTACAGTCTAAAACAATTTTATAAAATTAATTTAATTATCTTTTTATATACTATTTTTTGAATTTTTAATGCTATTTTTAACTTTTTTAATATCGTCAATCAATATGTCTCTTTTTTGCCTTTAAACGAAATATCTCGACGTACGGAAAAAAATTCTTCTTTTTGACAGTGATTAACGTGAATTTTTTGTCAATCGTTGATCGATCTTTTCTCATTATGTATCCGAAGTCTAAAAATGGCATGCGTACTTTAACACAAGATTCAAGGTTCGAAGTGTGCGCGTTCCGAAGAACCGTTTCGCAAGCCGAACCATTATTGATTGTTCACAGAATCATCTGGTAGGTACGAGACACAGTTGAATGTAAGAATCAGTAAAAATGTTTAAATCTCGCTTACATATGTCGCAAGATAGATATATCGTATTGAACATGAAACAATAAGAATCTTTTACTCTCGCTTTGCTCCGACACATATGAGAAAGAATATATTCTATTTCCAAGATCTCTTATATCGATCAGATTGTAATTTTAATTGGAGAGTCTTTTTATTCTGAAATTGTTCCATAGATTTGAGATTTGAGAGGAAATTTGCAATAACAATATTATAAAATTTATTATATCTAATATTGAAGTAGGTATTAAATAAATGTAAAATTAAATATATGTAATGGTGATAATATTATATTACTATTTTGATATTAAACATTTAACTGAAAAATGGAAATGGTATTATAAATCTTAATGAACAATAAAAACAATATTGCATACCAAAAGTAATATGTATCTAATAAAATCAGTACTAAGTGAGCAGATAGTGATTATAACATTTTGATTTACAACAATGCATTTTAACATATCATATTTTTTGGAATCAATCCAAGTCGCGGAACGTGCAAGATTGCGTTCGTATTCATACACGCAGCGATATGAATATGCTCAACCAAGTTTCGTACAGAACACATTACCCAGTACTGTGCGTATAATTCATACCAGGCTATAATGACGCAACTGAGGTTGAGGTTTGAAGACGTCGAAACGCCTGGCGTTGATTGAAAGGACGAAGGATGACTCGAATTTGTAATCAAACGCTCACGAGAGGCGACACCGCCGCTGCCGCACGTCGAGCCTCGTATGCGCCGTTGATTCGAATTCTCCGGAGAGATTGCGAGCTACCGGAATTGCTGCTGCATATAGGCCAAAGTTAGGCGCGACACCTGATTATTTAGATCGCATTATCTCTTACCTCTCGTGCTGGATTTTGCAAAATTAACTACCGCTTTGCATTCGGCGAGAGAGAGTTATAGCGCCAGCTTCAGTACCTCGCTTCCCGTATAGTACCGGCGATCACACTGAAAATCCGCTCCGTTTGAAAGACATTAAGGTAATAGCTATTTCGTAATACGACCCGTTATAACCACTCTGCATTTCGTTTCAAAGCCAGGTTTTCGAGAGCGAAACACGATAGAAATCCAGCAAATAAAGAAACACACTATAAGCGTACAGCAGTTAAATGTGTGTTTTAATCGGAATTTTATCGATATGTGAATGAATGATGAATATCGGAATCCGTAATCAACTTGTGAAAGGCTCAGTTGTCAGTTCTGTACAAGCCAATAATTATCTGTTCGCATAAAGAGCTAATTAATTAAAGCGGCAATTTTTCAATGTACTCCTTGTGTGTGTCACTGTTCGCATAATTATTTTCTGCACGGCGTACTGATTATTATTTCATGACATGATAAAACACATCAGCCCGCGTGCGTTTCGGCAGCGTGGAATATACCGAAATTCATAATCAGCGAAGCGAAAAGACCACCACAAATTGAATAAAGCCGAATCGATTGTGCGTGTAAAAAAAACTGATTAATTAATAATTAATTAAGGGTACAGATTCGTCACATATGGTCTCATCAAGTTATTTCGCTTTGATTTCAAAAATATTTCACAAAACTCCAACTTAACATTGTTTTAATTAAATTAACAACATATTGAGTAAGAGCAGGCGACCTATAGGAATATTTAAAAATGACTGAAATTGAGTATAATTTAACACTAGGAATTTAACAGTATAATTTTGTGATGTGATTTATAACATTATTCTTTTTAAAACGGAACTATCTTTTTGTGCTAAGTAAAGTGTGGTAGATAAGAGATGAAAACTAATAAGAACTTTATTTATGTATCAGAGAGATCGAAAATGTTCTTATCTAATAATGTTTAAATTACTTGCTGATGTAGGTATAATATATAGTAAAACTTGCAGTAATGTTTAATATTATTTTAATAGAAAGTATGTTATCATTAACTTAATTATTCGTAAAAAGTTTTATGTGTGCTGCCTGATTTAATACTGTATTCCTTAGACTTTAATGGTTACGAAATTGTTAATAATTTTTCACCAACTTTTATATCAATATCTCATAATCTTTGTAACTTTTGTAACGAGACGAGTATCTCCGTCTGCCGTACGTTACTTTTGGGGGCTTCGTGCCCCAGGATATCCATAATGAACCGCTAAATGGCTTGGCGCGTCGCGGAATGCGAGGTCCGATCTCGAGCTTCATTCGAGAGATCGTCGCGTCGCCCAGAAATTCGCAGTTGCGCGACGGAGAACGACTTCTAACAGGTGCCGAACGATAATTACTGTAGTGTCGGACGAGAGAGATGACCGCGGGAGATATACGACCCAGATGTTTTGATACTCCATGCGGACTGCACTCGCGAAGAGAGACTCTTGCGAGAACGACGCCGCTTTCGGAACAATAGCGCGAGAGACAGAGAAACGGTTACGAGCGGCGGGCGAGAGTAAGGGAGGAGAAGCGGGAGATGAAAAAAAAGGGACGGAAAGAAAGGGGGACAATGGACGACGAAGGGCCGTGCGTGGTTAGAAAGGCGAGATGATGGTGCAGGTAAAGAGAGAGAGAGAGAGAGAGAAAAAAAAAGGAAGACGGTGGTAAGGGGGCGATCGATGGAGAGACGGGAACGGCGAAAGGGGAAGGGAGAGAGAGAAAGAGGAAGCGCCGCGGCTCAGTCGTCCTAATGAGCTCTCCGGCTCCGGGACGAAAATAATTATAGAAATTTCCTGCCGATGAACGAAGCACCTTAAGAAAGATTGCCTTCCATTAATAAGCCACAGACGTATTTGCCTCCAGAATTATAATCAGGCTACGAACTGAGAGCGCTCGTGTTTCCGTGAAATTCATGCGCCGTTCGAGGTACGCCGGAACGGTTCGGCCTACAATAGATTAATACGCTTAGCCCATGTTCATCGGAACGATGAATAATGTGACTCGTGATCTTATTGATTTTTTCGTTTCTTTTTTTATCTCCGTAAAGGAAAGATGCACGCCAAGAATTTTCTAGATATACGTAACGATAAATATAACATATATAGTATATCGAGCACCGAGTCTGACAATAAGGCTGTGCTAAATATCGCGTTAGAAGTTTTATTATATATATTAGTTTGCGTGAAATATTAAGTAATTATTGAGTATATTTTATAAGCATATTCTTGTATAATAATCAATTGTAGTTACAGTCCATGTCACGATATAATAACGACTGTAATATTCGAATACATTTACATCAGCAGAGTTGATTTATTGACGAATCTATTATCAAAATTGATTTGCTATTACTAATGGGCTGTGAATTGGTACAATATGGAAACTGATTGATGATAACGACTCACCATTACGGATCAGATAGTGAAAATGAAAGTTTCTCGCAACGTTAAGCCATAGCACTTGCTCTACCTGTACGAGTTCTATGACTATTAATTACTGCCAGACAGTTTCTGCTTGTTAATTATATAGCATAAAGCCATTTTCGATTAGAGTCCTTATTTCTCGATCAAAAGTGCATACAATTTCGGCGAAATTACATTCTCGTCCTTTTAGCTCGACTTCCGATCGGTACATCATCAACAGTGTAGATACTACGGTTTGTAGATACTACGGTGATTACACCACATATTATTCATTAGAGGTGTTTCCTAATTACCAAACTATTCAATAACTTTCGGTTTGCTAATATTAATTACTTTTCGAGGCATTTATAAAGAATGTTTCAGTATTCTGGTTCACCTACACATTAAAAATTTCATCAGCAAATATTTTTATATAAATCTTAAATTAACATTTTGTTAATAACATAATACTTGTTGGTTAACATAATAAAACGGTTTTAAACCGTCCAACCGTTCGAGAAGGTAATTAACGAGCTTCAGTTTTAATATTTCATGAATATTTCTCTTTGCTTGTTGATTACTTTCTTAAATACCAAACACTTTTGAAGTTCTTTTTACCCCGGTGTACGATGTTAACCCTGTCTGCTAACGCAATCGCACACGGCCTGACTCATGGCACTTACTCAGACTGACTCACCAGACAAAGCTATCGATCGATCAAGACAAAGCGATCGATCAAGAAAGGGCGCAAATGGCAGCGCGGTGCTGCCTGCCGCCTCAGCAAACCGCTGCATCGATTGTCAGCGAGATCATTTTTCACTCGAAACGACGGGGCGGGTTTTCGCGCCCGGGACGACGAAGACGAGCTCCAGAGCCCGCGGGACTTGCGGCGCGCAAGTATTTTGCATATGAAAGGTTCGCCTTTGCTTTCTGCCAATACATAAGCCGCTAAGTTTGTTGTCACGCGGCAAGCGACGTGAGTGGCAGCTCGCGTTGCCGCACGAGTGCATTTCGCGTCTCTCCTTGCTTTGGGAGGGAGGGAAAGAAACCACCTCGATACGCGGCGGTGATGCATTCTGACGCTCGACGCGGGTGTACGTTTCGCGGATCGGTTTCTCGAAGGCGCAAGAGCGATTCGCACCGCGATCGATGCGCCGGTGTGTTTGTGTGTGTGTGTGTGTTCGCTCGCGCGGCATGCACCGTCAGAGCGTGTTATGCGAGGAGCGACACGAAACGCACTGCAATTTGATCGATCGTGAATCTTGATCGTCGTACTGTTCGGTTCGTGCTAATCCGAGCTGGCTTTCATGACGAAACATTCCTCACACACGACTGAGAATCAATCTTAACTGACGTAAATTACTATTAATTAGATAAGGGTATACCATTAATTAACCTCTTTCCTTTTTATATTTATATTAGTATCAAGAAAAAGAACAGAGTTATAATTTTAATATAAGTTAAGTTTTAAAGTCGCAGATAAATGATGAAATTTTATTTCTTGTTTTATTTGTGCTTTGTTTTAAGAAAACATTAATTCGAGGCTTAATTATTCACGTTATTTATAATAATTTATAAAGCTATTTGAAAATTGCAAAAAGAAATCACATTTTTGCTAAAAAGAAATTTATTTCGAACTTTTCTCAAATATCAGTTTGCAGTTTTGAAACATTTTATATTATAACAATCAAAGGGTCGTGTAATCTACAAAAAACGTTAATCTTTTACGTATAAATCTTTAAAATTACTTGCGAAACTGTAAGTACGTTCAAAAGAAACAAGAGCAAAATGCTTATTGTTAGTAATAAAAAGTCACCGCGCGCGTTTCAGCTGATTTGTGGCGCACATTCTACGGGTACGTCACGTAGCCTCCGTTGCAATCAATAGCACAATAGATTCTCTTTTATCGCGCGAGTTTCCGCAAAAGAGGACGAAAAAGGAGTTACGGCCAGGTTAACGCATCGCGTCTTGAATCTTGCTAAAGCAAAACCGAACTTTGCCGTCTCGTTTTTTCGCTGCGAGCTTATTTCGTCTCGGTACAAGCAAACGCCACTTTTATTACGCGTTTCTATATTCTAATTTTAAATTTTCAAACGAACGTTCTTCGCGGCGACGGCGCGGCCCAAGACGGGCGTCTCTCAGCGCCCCGGTAGATGCGCCGCGCCGCGGGATTACTCCGTCTCAGTTTATGGAGATTAAAATCGGCGCGCCTGCACGAACGTGCTAAAAAGCAAAATGCGCGCGTACTTGCACGTGCGTACTCTCGCGTCGCTTTCCGTGGAACGTAACGCGAGGTGAGCTCTGGGGCCAGAGGACGCGGCGCAGCGGCGCGCGGCGCCGTAAACGTGATTTAATAGTGATACATAACGCATTTTATACGCCCGGTACCGGGAATCGCGCGATCGTCTTCAAGGACTTCGATCCGTTTGTATCGATGTTACATAGCGCCGAGTGATTTCTTGTAATAAGATGAGGCAGAAGCGAGGAGCATATTAAGTTGCGAGTCTCGTGCTTGTCAGTATGTTCCATTGCTCTCGCGTACCGAGACTCACTTGTTCGATGTAGCTCTACAATGCTGTGTCCTATCGAGAACCAGTTGCCATATTATATCCTTATAAGGTTGATCAAATAAAAGAATAGTATAGATATCATCTGTAATGAACGGTATATTAATGCTCAATGCAGCTCATAGAAATAGGCATGCGCATCTTTCTCTTGATTAATCCAAATTTCTTTCGACTTGATTGTTATATTATATAAATGATATAAATTATATTTATGTGATTGTTTTTGCATCTTAAGATTCATAAAAATTATATGTGAACTGTTATTTTGGATAAGCGAAGTAAATTATTTTCTACGTGGAACACAACGTGGCGGCTTGGTCTGCTCGGTTCGTGCATGCTTTAGCTGTAGCTAATGTGGCATTCACGCCAAATTTCGCGCATTCGAGCGCCTTTGTCCAATCCAATAGCCGACTTCTCACGTGTCCGTTCTTAAATCGTGTTTTAATGGGAACGTTGTCTCCGTCGCGATGTTCAATGACTGACGATAGAAAAGACAAAAACTTTAATGAAGACATGAAAATGTAGGAAATGGTAGAGAAGGTAATTCCTTAACTTTCCATTTATAGATAACGTGCAGTGACTTTAGTACAGGTTGCATATAAATTCAATTTAGTACGAAAATCACGATATTAATCAGGGAGATATAAACGATAAATGGAAAAAAATTAATATTTATTCGTCGCTCTTTTGATGACAATTTTAATGAAAAATACTTTTCGAATCGTTCAAAATTCGCCATTTCACTTGACGCGAAATGATATGGATAGCTGAATATATTTCACGAGGTTTTATTATATTAAGCGCACAATTAGCCCATTACGCGCGATACATTGCGTTAATACGGCGCGACCGAGTATTATCAATATTTTATTAATCGACAGCACTAAAATTCCGCCAATTCGAAGGTAATGCGCGTTTCGTGTCGGTCGGATTTTATAAATTCATAATTCACACTTCGGGGGGCTACCGCTGCTATTGACCCGTAATAAAGTTGCAGTTCGTAAAAGTGGCAAGCCCGTGGGCTGTCAGCAGCATGAAATTCCTGCATTATCAAGGTCAAAGCGGAACGAGCGTGACGTTTTAGCGAAGCTGTTACTCGTGTCATGCACGAGTGGCCGTGATAACCGACGACAATGGATGCTTCTCGGAAACATCAGTCTCGGTCTGGTCAGCGACTCCCGGCTTCCTTTTCCAGATCGGGCGATCAGCAAAAAATGATTAAGGATACCCATCGGCATTCCAGGACGCGAGGCGACTGCGTCGGCAGATATCGTCAGATATCGTAAAATAAATCGAACTTAAAGGATATTGATGGTACACCGGCTCTAAGTTTCTCTACACAGCAAGCTGTGGACACGTGAGACGCGAAAACATTGCTTCGTATCTCAAGCGTAGGAATCGTCTCATTGTGAAACTCGCTACATAGACGTTATTGCGAGACATTACTTTTCGCAGCCGTATAACTCCATTTTTGATTAGCGACTACCGTATTAGTATCAGTGACATTGGTTTGGTTGAACCTGTCAGATTAAAAGTATGTTGTGCGTGCGCGTAAACCGAATCTCCGGGAATGCAGAATAAATCCATTCTGATTATGTCACCCGTCGCGTTATTTATTTCCTAGAAATGCATCATGTAGATAACAATCACCAAGCAATGGTAGATTAGTAGTATGGATTAATTTAGTCATTATACGTAACGTAACATGTATATCGATTATACGATATAGAGTGATTAATGTATGCTACTTTAAGCAAACGATATCGTAAAGCCCGCGTAAAAGGGACACCTATCGTATTAAATAAAGCGTGAAAGAATCGGATTGCCGGAGATAAACGCGGTGCTCCTCTACGAAAAACTATTTCCTGTTTCGAATGAATGGCGCGGAATGGGAGCACATAAAGCGGGGGATAGAGAGCGACGTTAAACACCGGTTCGCGCGCGACAACTTTCTTCTTCCCGCGAGTCTTGTGAACTCGAACAATCGGCACTAGCCCCAGACAGGAAATTGCGGAAAAGGTTACGTAGCCGATCGTATCATATCGCGTCGCTCCGCCACACCACATCGAGTTTACACGCAGAATATATATCGCGTAACCGCTTTGGGAAAAGCCCGGCCGCGATACCCAAGAAAGTATAGGCTCCGCCCGGCCCGGCCCAGCGGTGTACGCTCGGCGGAAACGTATTGCGTGATAAAATATGCATTGCGTGCGGTCGCAAGTGAGCTGGAATTCTGAACGCATGACCCGCGGGAATAAAGTAGATATTGCGTAGGTGAGGCAAATTAAAGCCGTAAATCGAGTCCAGGGATGTGCCAAATCGTTTCGCTGCCGAGGGAGATAAGTTACCGCTCTTGGGTTGCCGCAGCACGAAATCGAAGCTCACGTTCGCGCTCGCATCGCGCGTTTGCGTCGCGCGCTTTATTGCGTTCATCGGCCTGTCGCTCGTCGGCCCGGCCGCGCAAAAGCACGTTAAATGCGTATCAATCCCGTTTAGAGCGTACCGGATCCGCCTCGTCATCGAATATCGAATCTCGTGGAAGATAATTACGAGCGTGTTCCTGTGGAGGAACGGGACGGCCGATTATATTCTCGCAACAACGTTAGATCTCCACCGCTCGTTTTTTCCACGGCGATAACCAATTATTCTGAGTATTTAAAATTAAACAACGGCAACTCTTATTCTGAATCGCGAAAACCAAGTAATCTAATAATAACAGATAAATTATTTTATACGTAACTATTACAATGAGTGTAATTAGCTTCTGCTCGATAAATGAAGAATTAAATAAAATGCCATAACTTATATCTACATTTGAGACGGCCGAATATAAATATTATTTAGTTTCTATTCGTTTGATTTTTTGAATAATTCTAATTAAATTTGAATTATAAATTGCAACATTCTTCTAATAAATTATTAATTATATCAAGTGGTTGTATAATAACTGCGAAGAAATTATACTACCGTAAAAACGTGAGTGAGAAATTGCTAGATGTACCTGTATACCCGTAAGATATATCGTAATTCCGCCATTTTCGCGGCTGTTAGCAATTTCTTTCCCCTTCGAAATTCTCGCGGATCGTTACAATCCCAGCGATGGATGCTCGGATCCCTCGCAAATATGAATTATTAAATTTGGACAAAGGTTCACGCCTTGGCGATGTACTCGCGCGAATGTACGTGCCCTGCAATAAGACGACCGAATGCAGGTGGACTCCCTGTAATCAAGTGCAATCTCGGCGACTGCTTATTTACACCTTGAGACTCGTGAAAGCCGTGCAACGAGGCATCACAATGAGGACCCGTCTGCAAAAATCATAAACACCGTGTACGGTCCTGCTCATAAGTTCTCGCCGCAGTCTTAAGTTAGCCGACGGAGGAATTACCTTTACTCGATTTACTCGCGTCGTTTGTTGCTGCAAACATGAGTCTCGACTTAAAACTTGAAATAAACGAATATATTTACTTGCATGATGTCGAATGCCTTACAAGCGATGCATCATAATTTGATATTTTTGTTGTTATTGTTACGAATGAATAGTTACTTGAGAATATCATTTATTGGTAAAAGTAATTGGATTGATAATTTTGACAAATCAAGTAATTTAGAGCGTCCGATTAATTACCTTAGAATAAACATGATCATGCTTATTCTAAGTAAGTTATCCAACTGTATACAAAGATTTTTGTAGTCTCATTTATCTTGAGAACAAAGAAACTGTATTATAATATGTAGAGACCCTATAATAAGAGACTGGCTATAAGACAGTCAGTTTTGATTGGCCAGTTTTGTCAAAAGCAAGAGAACAGAAAGAGAAAGAGATATAAGAGAGAAAGAGAAAGCGATATGAATACATATCCTTCTCTCTCGCACAATTTTGATAAAACTGCCCTTATGGCCAGTCTCTTATTATATAGGGTCTTTAATAATATGTAAACATGCAAACATGTAACATGCATATTATTGATCAAACAACGTATTTATAATACATAATATTACACATTGAGAATTTAAACTCTAACGAGGAATATGTTTTAATCATAACTTATAATTACCAACAAAATAATTAATTTTTAACAAACTTATAATAATTAACTTGTAAGTTTAATAGTCAATTTAATCATCAAGCAAGGTATGTGGCTTTAAACAAAGCAAATAAAAGATGGATAATACTTTCATAAATATTAATTTGCTTTAGTTTCTTTTATACAGTAATATGTCGTAGGAGTATAATTTCCCAACGTATTTAATATTAATAATATAAGCACACACAAGTGATAAAGCAATTGTATCTGTAAACTTTGAAATTATCAGACTGAAAGGACATACAATTCGAACTTGTCCATGTAATCTGCTCGGCCTGTCGCAGGTTGGTTAGTTGTTGGATGAGAAAGAGGCAAAAAGTTCGGAAAAAGTTGCTCGATGTGTAGGGACCAGTCAGACCAAGTACTCGGCCAATCTGTCTGTCGAGAGACCATTTTTTCTCTCTTTAACCCACTGTTCCTGCGTTAGACTCGAGTTCCAGATCGATCGTCTACTGTGTCTCAAAACATTTCCGGTTCTGCACAATACAGATACACCATTGATATCGCCATCTTTACAATAAAACACTTATTGAACAATTTAAATATTTAAACAACAGAAAACAGATAATAATTAGGAAACACATTCTAACGTATATTTTCTGAAAAGGTTTTGCAATTCTTTTACATTCCGTAAACTGTTATAGTCATTAGATATAGAATTACGAGTGTATACTCTCTACAAATTAACATTATTATCCATATTATGTAATTTATTTATGTCTCTTCTTTATTCATTATTCTGTTACATAGCCGAACGATTTTTTATCTTTCTTTGAATCCACTTTTCTTTATATTGTACATTCCTTACATTTCTCCTTTACTTCGCGTGTAAATTTGTATCTGTATCAAGCTCATAATTCAAACAATCGAGGAGTTAATTCTCAGGTAGAGTCATGTCGTAGGCCAAGAAAGTTGTATATCTCCGGCTTTTCGAAGTTCTAAGTGACATTCGTGCCTGAGTAAACCGGGGAGCCTGCTCCACCTGGTAGCATATTTGCCAAAGACGTTTACGGCACCGGCGTAGAGTTGATCCATTTCTCTGCAAATACCGGTGCGATAAGAGGAAATCCGACGCACTCCATACACCTTAATAGCGGATTTCGAGTTTCGGAGACGTCACCAGGGGAGAGATTATTTTTGCCGTCGTATCCCCAACGTTTACCTGTGCAATCACACACGAGCAAGCATTAGCTGCAACCGCTTTAATAAACTGCCGGGAGCTATTTGCATTTCTTTCGATGGCTGCTTACTCGACGAATAAAACCGCGGTTTTTACTATAAGGTCGGTTGCCTTGAATTATATCCGTCAACAGCTTTCTCGGGGGAATGAAAAATGGAAGGGACGTCGAAAGCTGCAATTATTCTCAGGGAGGAAATAGAAATTAATCTTTTAAAATCGTTTTAGCAATTACTCCAACATGGTCGGTTAGAGAGTCACCACGAACGGAAAAAGAAATGAACATATTTACTACGGTTGACTTGGATTATGACGTCGAAAAATCATATTTTTCTTTTTTAGTACAGTGTGAAATAAATGAGTTTTTTTTCGCGGCATCGCTAGAATTTAATAAAATAAACTCATATAAAATGTGCTGGTAATTTTTTTCTACAAATAATTTTAAATTTACATTATGGTAAGGTGCTCTTTTGCAAGATACGTTATTTAAAATATAAATATATTTTTATTAAAATATATATCTATTTTTTAAACAAAGGATTATTTATTAATAAAGTAGAATTTGCGTATTTTCTGACATAAATATCGCTCTTAAAACTTTATCTACACCTTTTCTAAATTTTGAGACATTTTTATAGAGTTGCTGATTATATATAACGTAATTTTACTGTAATTCTTTGTTCATATTCTGATACAAACGATTCACGTATGTTCACTTGTAATTTTGATACGATAGTGTCAGAATGGCCAGGATCCGCGCAAAATCTCAGTCTCTGGAGAGCACCTGCGTATCAATGCGTGTCCTCGAGCGTCAACTCGACAAGCAACTTCGAGGGCACGTTGCCAGGCCGGCGTATCGAAGAAATTAACGAAGCGGCGCGTTTTTTCGCGAATCCTCTGCCGACCGATCTCGCTGCCGCGTAGGAGGGATAATAGTCGGCGTCATCGTCAAAACACGTCCCTCCGTGTCGTGCCGCGCGTTGAAAATCGATTCCGCGCAGAACGGCATGGCGGCGGCAGAGGAGCGTCGCTTCTTGCCGTCTCCGGCTCGCGATTCTGCTTCGTGGCCGTGGGGAACCGTTAATCGCGTCTACCATGCGCAGGGAAGGATCAGGTTGTTGAATGACTCTGCAACCGATGCGAACAACTTCTATGCATCTATTCGACTCGCACTTTTCTGTTTCTCGGCGCGCCACCGCGTAAAACACCAATACTTCTTTCGCATGTACCAATCTCCCGCGATTCGCAGCGATATTCGCCCTGCTGAATGATGTATTCTCATCAGTGGTTACAGTGTGCAGATGCGATATATAAAAGGCGAATTCGCTCGTGCGATATGCGTCGCGCGATGTTTCATCGATTCGTCGAAAACAATAACGCACGTACACTCGACGACTAACGAACCGCGATACTGTTGCACCGAGGAGGATCTTTTTACATGTACTTCCGTTATATTTGCCGATCTGTGTCATCCATTCGTTGCGCGAATTTGTCTCTTGTGTATTTTTACTTAAGTCTCGTGACCTATCGCTGCACATCGCTGCAGTCACATAATGCTGAAATATCAGAAATAACATATATGTAAAAATTTATTTCTTTTCTCTGCTCTCATTTTTTCTCTTGATATATATTGAAATATAAATTTATTTCTGTCATATACTATCACCTGCATTTAAATAAGTAAATAAAATATATAACGATTTTTTGATTTAACGAATGTATGAATTAATAAATTACTGTGAATTTTAATCAACTGTCATGAGATTTATTTTCGCTGAAAGCGCGTATGGGATGCATCCAAATTAAATTATACGAGAATTCATTAATGAAGGAAACTGATGGAGAAGAGAATTATTGGCACATTTTGCAAGTCCGCTCTACGAAATGCAAGCACTAACGCAATATCAAAAAAGACTCATTTGGCTTGACGCATGGTGCAAGAAAGAAATTCACATGATTTCTCGCTCCTGACGTCATAATCCAATATAGCTGCAGTGACAGTCCAGGAGTCTTAAATCCAAGTGACGCGAAACTTTTCACGGCAAGAAGAGAAGCGTACTCGCTCTTATACCGCGAATATGAACATATATAAAAGTAATGGTTAAGGAGAATATTGCATTAAAGTGGCATGTGAGAGGAACATGGCACCGATTTTTATCGAAGTTCTAAATTCTTTGCTCGTCGTTATGAAGAAATGATACTTGGGTCGTATTCAATATCGCGCGTGACGTCAACGTGGAACGTTTTACACATATGTATATACATTATATATATTTCTTTTTGGAGTGGAATATTTGCGTAATGCTCGAGAGCTTATATCCGGAGACAAACGGAGCGATATTCACAGGCACGCGAGAAAACTGTTAGCAATTCCGTAACATTCTGGTTGCATTATTTAGATAACATTCTAACGGCATACATACGGTCTTAAATATTGTAAGTTGAAAATTGCGCGAAGATTATGTTCAACGTGTAAAAAATATGATAAGATATCGTTTGTGATTAGCACATGATTTATGAGATTATATTTCCACACTTTCCATTACATTTCGAGAACACACACATACAATGGTTCATGGAAGAAATCTCGTTAAAATCTTAAGTTATGTAACGAAATGCAGCATATGGCGCAAATTTAGATCTAACTTTGCAAAATAATACTTTGAAATGTAGCAATTTATCATAAATGGATGGTAAGAATTCATTATCTCCCTAACGATATTCACCTTCAGGCTTGGCCGAAAAATTATGAAACTCTTACAATTCGCAAATCGGGCTATTTAGTCAAAATACCTTTGTACGGTTTCTATTAAATCTCAAATTGTGTTCATAATACAATTTATATTATTACAACAAAATGTATAGTTATACTCTATATGATAATAGTTGTTATATCGTAAGCAAAGGATTTTGCGGGATTTAATCCGTGAAAGGTCGTCATAAAAAGTTACGCCGTCAAGTCGCGTCTGAGCAAAACGTTGTAATGCTTCCTCAGACTCAGGCCAAGTTCTATAGTAAACAAAAGATGCAGGCAACAAGATTCACGTAAATCTGTCGACATGAAAAGTAGAATACCTTAAGAACGAGAACAGAACGAGAGAGAAAGATTTATAAAATTACATAAGGCTGAAATATATAAACAACCGAGAGAATACAAGAAATATGTCTGAAAGAACTAAATTTTTAATAATTATTGTACTAATGTATAATTTGCGTATTCGCGTGTATTAAAAATAATTTTTTATTTATTTTCTTTATATTCACAACAAATTATAATGTATAACTATGCTTTATGTATGTATATGTGTATGATCTCGCATTTTACTTGTTTATTTAATTTCTTATTCATAGTTATCGTCTAATTTTATATTATCTTATTTTGATTACTATAATGCTTTATATTCCACGTATATGTATTTTATTTGTATATTTCTCTGAATTTCAACTCAATCAAATAAAGCGCTTAAAGTGCGATCAGTTAGAGGCCAAACTCGCGCACCGTTCCGTAACTAGGAAACCCTAATTCCGAATGTATGTAAATCATCGAGGCATATCTGCCGCGTCGAATCATCTATCTTCGGGAACTTTCCGTTTGCTCGCGGCGCAAGAACAGCAAAGGATGAACTTCAAGAGCAACATCAATTTGAGATCTACGGCGAAGTTAAGCGAAAAAGTTCGATGCTCGCGAAATGAATTCGAACGAAGTAACGTAGGCGTAACGTGTTCCCGCTCGGGAGAAGCGATCGAGAGCGCGACAGGCAAAGGTACCTTTATCCGAAGAACCATGGCTGGTTTGAAAAGAAGGCGAACAGTGATGGGAGAGAAAGAGAGAGAGAGAAAGTGAGTGAGAGCGGCGCAGCACGGGGGGGGGAACGGAGATTTGCAATCATGCGAACGGAATAATTGCGCTCAGGGAATTAACGTGCGTCGGATATATAGAGGACAAGCCAATTGTACGTAAATTGTTGGCGCTAATTAATTAATAGCTTCGAGTCCGGCTGATTAAACAAACGAATACGCAAGGGCACCCGAGAAAGGGCAGAAATACGATCGTTTCCCTTTTATATCTTTCCTCTCGCGTTCCAATGAACTGGTGTAAAATAAGATACACGATAAACAAATTGCATTGACAAATCGACTGTTAACAAAGAATTAGCGTATGTATATCTCTTTATTAATGCAGGATATTCTTGTTTTCGCTATCGTCGAGACGAAGAAAAAGATTATCATCTCTTTCGTCAGTAACCAAATTTTTCTGGAAAATGAAAGATTCGAAGTTGTTGAAGAGGTAAAGTAAATCGCGCGCAATAACCGTACCCGCTGTTTGTGCTCGATGAATCTGAAATGAGCATCAATATTTTATCGTAAATTACTTTTCACCTCGGCTATAAAAAAAAATGTAACTCGCGAAAGCAAGATTTAATTTGATAAATTCGCGCAGTCTGATTAAAAGCGAATTTATTTTTACGATCGGACCGCGCGAATCCCCGACGCGGATATTAAATTATACGCGGATATTAGTTAACACTAGACCTTTTATTCTTATCGCCCCGTCGTCGTTCGATCGTTAGGCCGTCGTCTTTACAAAAGCAGACCTTCGCAGTAACGGGCAGATTCTAGCTCAGCAAATTATTAACAATCAGGCAGGTGTTTGCGCGGTTCACGAGATTTGCTAACAAGGCGGCATTTTCGAGGTGCGGACTTGAGGCATATAATTATATCCCTGCCTCCCTATGCGTATGCATGCTTCGATACCAGCCTTCTCTATATAGGGTGTGCCGATCGCTTGGATAACCGAATGATGCCTTTGAGCCGTGTACTCGTTATATTCTTTATGGCAAAATATAGAGAACACAAATATAAATTCTTATATAAGTATTAAAAATTAATAAAATAAAAACTCGCAGATGCTTAATATACACACAGAAAGCTGTTCTGTCGTGTATTTTTATCTTTATCATAGAGTTCAAAACAGATTGTGACAAATACATAAATTTTTATTTTAAAAACACATAGACATGAGTTAATATAGAAATAGAATAATAGAAATAGAATAATTGGCGTACATTATTAATTTCCTACAGCATCGAAGAATCGAAGTAATCGAAATTATACCGAATTCAATTCGTGTTCACGAAAGATCGATCTGGAGTGTAAATGATTGAGATGCATAGAGCGTTGGCTCGAGTGCAGGCTCGAGGAATACGACAGAGAAATGCCTATCGCGATACGAACCGGTAGAAGAGTCTTCGATGCCTTCAGCAATTCCGCAAATCAATTTGCAATACGCGGAACAGGTACGCTCTCGGTGGCTAGACGATTGCACGCGGTCCAGGGATGTCTGTCGGCTTCATAAATTGTTACTCGTTACGGTCGTCATTACGCTTGCCTGAGAGAGATTCTACGTTATTGCACGACTCCTCCAGCCTAACTAAAGCCGTGGCTCGCGCGAATCGGTAAAGCGACCGCGCGCGAGTCATTACGATCGGAACTCCGCCGAAGTCTGACAAGCAGACGGGTAACATGAGATTTCTAAATGTAGAAGCGAAGACGTTTCCGGCACGAGAAGGGACATATTAGCGCGACGTGCATACGCATTAAGCGTGGAAAGTGGTCTAAGATATACCGGTTATAACTGGACGCTGTCCAATTTGACCACCCCGTACATTGTCCGTTGTAGCGCCCGGTTGGCCGCGGCGTGAAACCGGTGGGTATGATTACCCACTTTAGTTAACGATCTTCGTAGCCCCATGGCAGTTCCGAAAGGTCAGAAAGAAAACCGCAAGGAGATCGGGAGAGAGAGAGAGAAAGAGCGGAACGCCGCCATCGACTCACGGTCGTTGTCGGTTATATCCGCCTTTGCTTTTGTCCCGTGCAGGTTTTTGCACTTCTGTAGCGCGATTAATAAAAAGTTGACAATAAGCGCGAAAATATTTGCTAACGAACTCGTGAGCTTCAAGATTATCTAATACACTTTTACATTACGATTATGAGATCTATTAAAGTTACAAAATGGAGCACGGGCAACGGAAACGTACATCTTAGATTTTTTAGAGGCAGTATACTATTTATATAAGATAAACTGCAATTTTAAAATAAGTTAGGAAAATGAAGAAAAATGATTTATTGTGTTCATTGTGCACTTCCGAAATATCGATAGATATTTAAATTTAAAACCCTTATTTAATAAACAATGTAATGGTTAAAAGATTTACGTGATAAGTCGTTTATATTATAAATATCTAATTATCTTTGTACAGGAAAAATGTCACAAGAGTTATGGAAATATTCATATATAAAAATATAATTATTCAATTGCTGTAATATCAACAAATGTACTATTTGTTTCACATTAGCTGTATAACACATTAGATATATATCTCAAATATCATTAATCATTATTGATTCGTTCAAGGATCGTAATTCTATCAATATATCAGCTTGTACGTTTAGTAACTTTGAGACTACTTAACCCCCTTCTCTACGGCGCGTTAAATAGCTTTTTTGATTAGTAATAAGATATAAATGCGCTGAAATTACTATGCACAATTGCAGTGCATTTTTTGTATTTCTACCTAATGGCTTGGATTACCATCAACCGCAATCGGGTAGATAGATCACAGGAAAAATGTCCAATAACAAACTTTCTTTTTAAAGAAAATGACATAAATTGCCATTACGACAAAACAAATTATACGACGAGTTAATACATGACGAATCCAATACGGAAGATGCGCGAAGAAACAGTTTCACCCTCAGAGCACCCGACGGCTGAGTCCGACAACGCAATCGCGCTGTAAAACATAATATTTTATGATGATCCCCCGATGACGTATTGTGGGCAATGCGTAAACATGGAAGTTGATACAATTCGCCCCTCGGCGTGCCGCACATGCGTGTGACATAACTACAGCAATCTCGGCCGTATTTCACTGGACGTGCACGCCGTGTGACAGGCAGTATGCAAAACGCGTGCGTGTTCGCGGGCGTGAAATTACACGCCGTATATACGAGTAACCCAGCCTCTACGTAGGTACGTGCGCGCATATAACGCGGGCGCCGCGCCGATCAACACGCGCGAGGATCAGTGCCACGGGGCGAAAACCCTTACCTCGGAATTTCGTAAATGGGCCCGCTGTGCGCGCAATTAGTATAATAAAGTGCCGGATGTGCACCTGACGGAATTGCGTATTCACGCGCGCGCTAATTCACACGGCTCTGATGCTGCCACCGTTGATGTTACTGCAGCCAATACCGATTCGATATAGCAGAGATTCAACGTGACAAATGGAACGAGTGGAGAAACGCATCGACGTTATCATCTGGCAACGTATTTAGCTAGAAAAGTTACATGACGTTGAAACAAGTTTCAACCAAGGTTTTGGTGAAACAGATTATGTGTCTTGAACGCTCGTGTATTTTAATCATATTCTATCGAACGTAGATATTCTATTCTAGATATATCATATTCTATTTGAGTAGAACAATTAGGCTGATCGTGATTGGAACGCGATACGTTAGACGAGATCAAAAGTAAAAATGTTGCCCTTGTTACTCAGAACTCGAAGATTCAGCCAGTGGACGATTTATCGTTTACAGACTTACCTATTAATATATCCTTGAATATTCCTGTTTAAGCTATTTTGAAAATAAGCGATTTAAATAAATGTAATAAAGAAAAGCGTATATGTTGCGCGAGTAATTTGCAAATGTAATCCGCGTTTTTGCCGATCGAGAGTGATTCCATGAAGATTTTGTATTATTTATATGATGATTGGATGATCGCAGTGCAGACAAATATATTATTAACCGCAAGTACGTTTGGCTTAATGGAAACGCGGATGCGGCCTGATTCGTCCAATAAATGATCACGTTATAGCGATCTTGCATATAACGAATTCACGTTTAAATGGAGGATAACGAGACCGTTCCCCTCTGAAAGTGTAGAAAGGTCGTACACGCTGTTTGTACATATACGATCATAATTAACCGGCGCGCTCTTTCCTCTCCAACATTTTTTTCCGCCGCTCTCTTCCGCCGGTCAGTAATTAATCGCATGGCGCGCGAATGACGTTTTATTTAATTTCGTCATTATATCTGGCTTCAAGCGTACGAACGGGGGAGAGCCGACAGTAATAATTAAAATCTTTCGGTTCGACAGCTCGCGCATTGAACCGTGCGTCGAGATGGGAACGTATTGTACAGGAGCGCAAAGGTTCAACGATGGGGCTTTGGTTTCATTAATATTTTCCGATCGAGCAAAAAGTCGCGCGACGCTTTACGCCCGTGTAATTGTTTTGATGGACAACTGTTTTCGTCCAACAAACCAGTTTGCACATGCGTTCACCGTTCGCGCCATGTAATTGTCTCCTGTATCGTCGCAATCGTTTCGCAAACACGTTTGATAGGCTCGAACTTAATTTGCCAAACTTAGTAATAAACCCTTCGCATTACTAGTGTGTATCAAAATGTTTTCTTGCATGTCTCATAACTCTTTGTAAAGCCGTATGTATCACGCGTTAAACAAGTAGGCAAAAGGCTCGCGATACGCAAAGTGCATTTTATGCTTACGACTATATTACATTGGGTGCATTAGGCGGCATGCAAATGACGGTCGGCGCGATTTAATTGAAAATGTAATAATCTGGTTGGTTATTAGCAGAGGCAAGATTAAAAAGCCGCCGTCTCTAAAGTTTTCAGGGATTCTCACGGAAGAGGCTCGCGGAGTTTACGAATTTAATATAAACGGTATCTCTTGGCATACACGTTTGAAGATTAGAGTTTGCTCATGAAGGAAAATTGACGCGCGTATAATCGATGCAAATATTTTATCGTGTTTGCTCGATGTTCCTGAGAGATATATTCTTTAACAAACATATCTGGCTCTTTCGCACTCATGTTTTACAATCTTTGATAAATAATTAATATATAAATGAATAAAGGTATTCATAATCAATCATTATTTGATGTTTAATTACAATTACATTATGAATCTATGATTATTCTGTAATGTACGCTTTTCAGAAATTTATAGCCTATAATTACCGATTATCTGGTCAATTGAGCACATCTAATATATAATAATTAATCGTTAATTGAACGTGATTTGAATGATGTCGCGAGAGATTTCGTTTATCTCGATTACTATTTCAGTATTATCTTTATACAAATAATCAATTAATGTATTATTTATTTGTACCATCTTAAAATCTATCTATATAAAATGCAACCTTAGAATTAGTAACTAATTTGATATAGAAATACAAACTCCATCTATACCATCTTACTTGACAAATTAATCATTCTCCGCAATGAATGAGATCGACTATGAATACTATATAATGATAGATTCTTCAGTGATTCGTAAAATATTATAGAGGATATGACATATGAATTCTAATCTATAATTGATTGCGCGTTAAATCTAAAAATCGAAATAATATTTATCTTAAATATGCCTAAATATTCAGTTAAAAAAAAAAAGATCATTATAATAAAAATTATTATAAATTACAGAAATATTTATTTCTTTTATTTCTAATTTTATACGCTTGTTCTCTCATTAGTTTTTAATAATGCATTCGTTGGTTATAGATGTTCTTACCTTTTTTAAGAAGTCTATACGCGCGCGCTGTGTATATGCAAGGGAAAAGCCAAGTCAATGGCGCCCATTCAATTAATTCGTCTTCTTGTTCGTTCTGATGAAATGTCGAGATATGACATCATTACTTCAGGATAAGGTAAAGATGTGGAAAGGATGATACTGTAGTAGTTCTCGTTTCCTTGTATAACGTATCTACAGATACTCGCGTCCAAGCTTGGATATCATCAGATCAGATAAGTACGCTTCCGCCGTATAGAAGAATTACAGACCGCGCTGCGCCGGGCGTGAAAAAGATGAATCAAGCCTCTCGCAACGCCTTCTGTTTGACATACAGTACATTTCAAGTATATCGTTTGTGGAAATAATGTCTGCCGCACAGGATCAGTAGAAGTATCACGCCGGAGGAATACTAATGCGACGAAAAGTCACTTACAATGCGTACGGCAAACGCGTTACATGAATAGACTTAACGAGAAAGAATAGATACATGTATAATGAGATATTGATGCTGCGTACAATTACGTTATTATATCAAACTTCTAGCTACGAAATTTATTATATTCTGCTGTACGAGGTTAAACTTAATATTACCCAGCGAAACTCGTTTATTCCGTTGAAATCTGATGCTCTCGCGAGCCTCGTTTATTTCTCACTTTTCCCTCAGTCTGAAGATAAAAAAAAAGGATGGGATTCATCGAAGAAATACTATCTAATCAACGATGGAAACTGAAAATATTTAATGCGCGTCAAAAACGTTTGAGCTTGAATTAATCTTATAATCTCATTCCGATAGGACGTGCTCGTTTAATTAGTGCGACATTAAGCCCGGGGATTTGCGTCCTTATCTTCGAGCACGTACTAATGCCGCGGCGTATACATGCGTTAACGTTGAGATGTCACGCGTGTACGCGCGCACATGCATGTGTGCGCACATCTGCTTCGATACAGTTGGAGTTTGAGACGATTATCAGGTGCGTATTTGGAGTAATGTGCGTGGTCCGGAGACTTGGTCAGTAAGCTCTCCAAGCCATCTCAGATACGCTCTCTCATTCGTTACGTTATGATACACGGTTAAACGACCGAAATTTCTGCAACACAGCTGCTTGCTGATTACAAAGGCACCATACGCCATTTACAATCTTTTGCTATTTAAGTTTATTATAACGTATTTAAGTATACCTGCAACACTGTTTTTTGTTGTTTATATGAATCATTTTGTTAATAATTTTTGTGTTTTATTTATATACATATATAAATGATGCTATAAAAGAAATCTGAAGTATTAACTATAAAAAATTATTCTATACTTTTATACAATACAAAATAAAATTTTTGATTGATATTATCACCAAGATCCATATTTGATTATATGAAGGAAGCCTGAAAGCAATTTATTTAACATCACAGATAGTTTTGGCAAAATATTTGGTTTCTTATACCTTGCGTTAAATTTCGAATGCATAAGTTATTGCGTCTTAAATCATGCTTGCATGAAATTGCCCGAAGTTCGTTTCATGTATCATACATATGTATAATGATTCTGATTTTCGTGATACGCGAAGACACGAAAGATCTCTGCTGCATGTAACATGCTTGGACGATACATGCAAGGCACATTTATTCACATTCTTAAAGAGTAGAGCCATCTGGCAAATGGTGATATATTAATCTTTTGAATACGCGACAAACATTCACAGATACGATGGATATGTAATACTATCCATCGCAATCGACGCTATCAAAATTTCGCGCCGTTCTGTACTCGATACCCCGGTCTGATATCGCGCATGCAACCACCCATACAAATCGGATCTTACTAAATTGGAGTACAATTTTCACGAGCGGAGTTCGACGAGCTCGAACTACGAAGGTAGGATAAGAAAAAAAGAAGGGGAGGTAAGATAAAAGTCTCTATCCCTCTCTAAGCCGGCCGTGGAAGATGAAGCGAATCAAGTAACAGCGGTGGCTTACGTGCGATGCACCCCTAAACCGTCGCTGAGGGAGCATCATGTGGAAACGCGTTACCCACGAAAGGTCTGTGTGTGTGTGTGTGTGTGCTTAGAATTCTCAAGCCTGCTAAATTATATTTCACGTCACGGAACCGATGATTCCTGAAATACATAAGCCGCGATGATAATCTCATTTCGTTAGTCGCATTCGGCAATGTCGCGACGTTCTTCGCATCTCCGGAAATCTATAATGGTGGGAAGAAATAGAGAAGTTAATAATGCATGTTATAGGAAAGGGTATGTCTAATTGAGGTATTATATTCTCCAATAGAAGCGAAATAAATTATACATCAGCAGAGTATTTAACTTTGATATTATGTAAACTAGTGTACGCAAAGTTTATAAGATGTAATTAATGTTTAAAATGCTTCAAATTTTCCAAAATACAGTACTTTTAGAATTTGTACGCTACATATCAATGTTTGAATGGTACAGAGATGCACAGAATAATGTAAAATAATTAACATTTATATATTAATTTGTATATTCTTACTTATAATTACTTACAATCAACACACAACACATATTAATAAAATAATACATTGTCTAATGCAATATTGTCTTTATATTATATTTATGTACATGTAAGAATACATATCATAACTGTTACATATTCTGATTTTAAATTAGATGCCTTTCGGCAGAATTTTTTCAGTCCAAATTATTAATTAATTTATTAATCATCTAAGCTTCTATATCGTTACGACAATAACAGGATTGTTATTGTTGTCGTCGTCGCCATTGCCATTATCAGGTGTGCTGTTGTTTTTATTGTCATTATTAACTGTACTGTTGTCTCCATCGTCATTATCGTCAGGCGTGTTGTCTTCGTTGCCAACGGGTGCGCTGTTGTTTCCATCATCATCATCGGTTGCGTTATTGTTTCCGCTGTCATCTTCGGATGCGTTATTGTTTCCATTGCCATCCTCGGTTGCGGGATTATTTCCATCGCCACCCTCGGCCCTGTTTCCATCTCCAGAATCGGGAATGCTGTTGTTTCCATCGGCCGCATTGGATTCATTGTTATTTTCTTCTCCAGCTTCGGGTGCACCGTTGTTTTCTTCTTCACCATTTGGTGCGCTGTTATTTTCATCTCCAGCATCGGGTTCTCCATTGTTGTTTTCTCCATCTTCACCTTCGGCCGAGTTGTTATTTCCATCCCCGGCATCGGGTGCATTGTTTTCTCCATCACCACCTTCGGCTGAATTGTTGTTTCCGTTACCAGCATCGGGTGCGCTATTTCCTCCATCGCCACCTTCGGCTGAATTGTTGTTTCCATCCCCGGCATCGGGTGCGCTGTTTCCTCCATCGCCACCTTCGGCTGAGTTGTTATTTCCATCCCCAGCATCGGGTGCGCTATTTCCTCCATCGCCACCTTCGGCTGAATTATTGTTTCCATCCCCGGCATTGGGTGCGCTGTTTCCTCCATCGCCACCTTCGGCTGAGTTGTTATTTCCATCCCCAGCATCGGGTGCGCTGTTTCCTTTATCGCCACCTTCGGCTGAGTTGTTATTTCCATCCCCGGCATTGGGTGCGCTATTCCCTCCATCGCCACCTTCGGCCGAATTGTTGTTTCCATCCCCGGCATTGGGTGCGCTGTTTCCTCCATCGCCACCTTCGGCTGAATTGTTGTTTCCATCCCCGGCATTGGGTGCGCTGTTTCCTCCATCGCCACCTTCGGCTGAGTTGTTATTTCCATCCCCAGCATTGGGTGCGCTATTTCCTCCATCGCCACCTTCGGCTGAATTGTTGTTTCCATCCCCGGCATCGGGTGCGCTGTTTCCTCCATCGCCACCTTCGGCTGAGTTGTTATTTCCATCCCCAGCATTGGGTGCGCTATTTCCTCCATCGCCACCTTCGGCTGAATTGTTGTTTCCATCCCCGGCATTGGGTGCGCTGTTTCCTCCATCGCCACCTTCGGCTGAGTTGTTATTTCCATCCCCAGCATTGGGTGCGCTATTTCCTCCATCGCCACCTTCGGCTGAATTGTTGTTTCCATCCCCGGCATCGGGTGCGCTGTTTCCTCCATCGCCACCTTCGGCTGAGTTATTATTTCCATCCCCAGCATTGGGTGCGCTATTTCCTCCATCGCCACCTTCGGCTGAATTGTTGTTTCCATCCCCGGCATCGGGTGCGCTATTATTTCCATCGTCACCTTCGGCCGAATTGTTGTTTCCATCCCCGGCATTGGGTGCGCTGTTTCCTCCATCGCCACCTTCGGCTGAGTTGTTATTTCCATCCCCAGCATTGGGTGCGCTATTTCCTCCATCGCCACCTTCGGCTGAATTGTTGTTTCCATCCCCGGCATCGGGTGCGCTATTTTTTCCATCGCCACCTTCGGCCGAATTGTTGTTTCCATCCCCGGCATCGGGTGCGCTGTTTCCTCCATCGCCACCTTCGGCTGAGTTATTATTTCCATCCCCAGCATTGGGTGCGCTATTTCCTCCATCGCCACCTTCGGCTGAATTGTTGTTTCCATCCCCGGCATCGGGTGCGCTGTTTCCTCCATGGCCACCTTCGGCTGAATTGTTGTTTCCATCCCCGGCATCGGGTGCGCTATTATTTCCATCGTCACCTTCGGCCGAATTGTTGTTTCCATCCCCGGCATCGGGTGCGTTATTATTTCCATCGCCACCTTCGGCCGAATTGTTGTTTCCATCCCCGGCATCGGGTGCGCTGTTTCCTCCATCGCCACCTTCGGCTGAGTTATTATTTCCATCCCCAGCATTGGGTGCGCTATTTCCTCCATCGCCACCTTCGGCTGAATTGTTGTTTCCATCCCCGGCATCGGGTGCGCTATTATTTCCATCGTCACCTTCGGCCGAATTGTTGTTTCCATCCCCGGCATCGGGTGCGCTGTTTCCTCCATCGCCACCTTCGGCTGAGTTATTATTTCCATCCCCAGCATTGGGTGCGCTATTTCCTCCATCGCCACCTTCGGCTGAATTGTTGTTTCCATCCCCGGCATCGGGTGCGCTGTTTCCTCCATCGCCGCCTTCGGCCGAATTGTTGTTTCCATCCCCGGCATCGGGTGCGCTGTTTCCTCCATCGCCACCTTCGGCTGAGTTGTTATTTCCATCCCCAGCATCGGGTGCGCTATTTCCTCCATCGCCACCTTCGGCTGAATTATTGTTTCCATCCCCGGCATTGGGTGCGCTGTTTCCTCCATCGCCACCTTCGGCTGAGTTGTTATTTCCATCCCCAGCATCGGGTGCGCTGTTTCCTTTATCGCCACCTTCGGCTGAGTTGTTATTTCCATCCCCGGCATTGGGTGCGCTGTTTCCTCCATCGCCACCTTCGGCTGAGTTGTTGTTTCCATCCCCGGCATTGGGTGCGCTGTTTCCTCCATCGCCACCTTCGGCTGAGTTGTTATTTCCATCCCCAGCATTGGGTGCGCTATTTCCTCCATCGCCACCTTCGGCTGAATTGTTGTTTCCATCCCCGGCATCGGGTGCGCTGTTTCCTCCATCGCCACCTTCGGCTGAGTTGTTATTTCCATCCCCAGCATTGGGTGCGCTATTTCCTCCATCGCCACCTTCGGCTGAATTGTTGTTTCCATCCCCGGCATTGGGTGCGCTGTTTCCTCCATCGCCACCTTCGGCCGAATTGTTGTTTCCATCCCCGGCATTGGGTGCGCTATTTCCTCCATCGCCACTTTCGGCTGAATTGCTGTTTCCATCTCCAGCATTGGGTGCGCTATTTCCTCCATCGCCACCTTCGGCTGAATTGCTGTTTCCATCTCCAGCATCGGGTGCGTTGTTTCCTCCATCTCCACCTTCGGCTGAGTTGTTATTTCCATCCCCAGCATCGGGTGCGCTATTTCCTCCATCGCTACCTTCGGCTGAATTGTTATTTCCATCTCCAGCATCGGGTTCGCTGTTTTCTCCATCGCCACCTTCAGCTGAATTATTTCCATTTTCGTTGTTGGATGCGTTGTTTCCATCGCCATTGTTTTCTTCGCTACTTTCAGATGTGCTTTTACTTTCTTCGCTACTTTCAGATGTGCTTTTACTTTCTTCGCTACTAGATTTGCTGTTATCTTCATCATTAGGTTCAGTAGTAGTCGTGCTTGGAGCAGGTGTTGTTAAAATGGTTTTTGCATAAGCTTCTAGGCGTGCAAATATTCCTTCTCCGCGCTTTCCCACTACGAATATTGCTACATTTGTTAAGCCTTCTTGACATTTGTTAAGTCTTCTTGGTATAAACTTTGTCTGTTGACCACTTAAATTTGTGATTTTAACAAAAGTGAGAATTCCATTTTTTGGGGCACTTGCACCGATCGTTGCTTTCATGGGTTTCCAAGGAATGGGAGGCTATAATATATAAATAGGAATTAATAGTATTAATAACATTATTGGTAGATATGAATGTCATTATTTGGTTATCTAAGTCTAAATATCTGGAAATCGATCAGCGATAAAATTCACGAATAAATTGATAAAGTAAATGTAGCTGTGCATAGTGATCTAGTATTTTGTCTTACTAATGTTTTAAGTAAATTGGTGACAAATTACGATATAAAGTTAAATTAAATTTAAACAGCAAAGACATATCAGATAAGATTTAACATATAGAATGCATCACTTTTAATATCTACGAGATCTGATTATAACATTTGTTTATGTAAATTAAAGTATAGTCAAGAAAAGTTTCTGAAGTTTTTTTTGTAATTAAAATCTGACTTGTATAAGATTCTAAGATAAATTGTTACGAATTCAACGTATACAGGGAATAACTGCGATTGAAGTAGTGAAATTTACCTTGAAAATAGTTCTATTAGAAATGAGGACATCGCCTTCTTGTCGTTCACCTATGGCAAAGTCATCCTGATAGTCTATGTTTCTGCAGGCAGCCAAAGTAAGGCACAGAAGCACAGGAAGTGAAATCCGCATCTTGTAAAATTAATTGTGGAACCGTCTGTTAACTAAAACCATACTGTTCAACCGACGGTCGGCGAACGTATTTATATCTTCACGTTATCAAATCTCATGCTTGGCTCCACAAAGAATCGCATCATATTAACTCGCAGATTTCTATCTGTCGACAGTGACAACAGCTTACGTAAGATTATTTGTTTCATCTTCCGTTATTTCCCTGCAGTTTGTAGAAACTCTTTTTTTAGTATGACACATACATTCATCTTGTTCCTTTGGACAATGAGAAAAGAAGAGTAATACGCTAATTATCTAAATGTGACTACACTCCGGAAGATTTTATAGTTTTTAATTAATTTAATTTTATCTAAAAAAATATATATATATAATGTATTCTATATATCTAATGTAATTTTATATATCTAATTATTATATTTGTTATTACGGTTAATATGGTTGTTTGTCGTATTAAATAAACTGCAGTATACACAAAATGATTTTATGACTGTTCAATTAATACAATAAGAGAAGTAATAAAAATAGATTTATTAGATATAATAAAAGTCCACGGATCTTGTCAAGACGAAAAGAATTAGTGCTGTGTGATGACGTACATGTATTGATAAAGAACACGTTTTTTTGTATGTCATAAAACACACATGATATACGCAGTTTTATGACATACTTTTTATAATATTTTAAAAGTGGATTATATATAAAATTAAAATTCCATGAAAATACCTTTCTTTTCACGTGACATTTGCTCAACATTATTATCTTCCTGGTAACTTATCTTTATACATTTTCAGCTTTTCTCTTGTTAGATTATTGCTCATTGGGGGTCTGATAACGTAAATACCGCTGATAAGAGCACATGTGATTAATTAAGTGGTAGTAGACTTTTCTGACGCAAGTGTTTAATTCGGAATCAAATAATACTACCTAGAAAACAACGCATAAGAGACATTGCATGTGATTTCTACGGAATAGTGGAATATTTCAAAGACTTTATCACAGGCACGTCTTACCTGTGACATTGTACCTTGAGATGTATACAAAATAGATATACCACGGTCAATTATTCACTGTAATTCCCTCAATATATTTTATGCAGATGAGTATAAACATGTATAAATATAGGTATATGCATAAAGCATTTCGATATTTTTAATTTAGTTTTACAGATAGTTGTAAAATTAATTGTCAAAAATCTTTATGAGCATCATCTTATAGGTATCTTCTTATTAACATTTAATTATGTTTACTCTATTTCTTTTGTTCGCATCAATAATGTCGTCGCGATTTTTTTGTGATCCTCGCGACTCTGTCGACCATATCGCGCAAATTAATTCCTTTTCATAAATCCAACGCGAAGGGAGCGTTTCATATTCAACGCCATAACTCGAAACGTGTTCCTCGGTACGTGTGTAATCTCAAATCTCAGACTCATCATTTTCAGCCGCGTCAGCTTATGGTACGTGAGACCGTAAGAATTAGCTAAGTGAGTAGCTACGGTAGTAGTTCTACGGCTTTTACGGATGCAGAACCAGCGATAGACCCGGCTGAAATGAACGAATTATACGAAAATTGACGAACAACTTATCCTATCATCGAGGAATAATATACAAATACTTTTCTATGTCAATGTAGACAATGACGATCGTTCAATAGCTGGTAGACATCGAAAACCGTTTCCGGTTTATCATTGACAATTTCTGAGAGCTACTGAGGAAACATAAAGTCCTTCTTACAATTCAGTCTTGATAACGAATTTTAAATTTATATTCACAACGTGAAATACTGCTATGAGGTGCTTAGATTTGACAAACGATCACTAACTTCTTTAATATTATAATTTCAGATCTTTTTCTATCGAAAGTATTGATTTATCACAAAGTATATTGCGTCTAAACCTTTGATGATTAATTGACGTTTTAAATAAAAGGTTGATGCGGAAGTAATAGCAATATTAATAGAGCAATATGCAATCTATCGAGAACCTTTTTGTTAATGATATAAATTTTTTATATAAATGCATAATAAAATTGGAACAATAGATTCATATTTTATTTAATGGAGCCTATTGTACTGGAGTCCATAATTTCCGTGAAAAAGGTACGAATGAATTCAATTCGTCCACAAAGAAATATAAAACGTTTAAATTTATTAATTTGTGAATTGTTATAATTCACGGTTTTACAAAGATACGTATTATTTTGTGAGAAATTCAATTTAAATGCTGCAAAAAACTTTTAATGGATACTTATATTAATGCAGGTACATTCAAAATTTTTATTTAAACAATTTTATTAGAAATATTAAATGAAAAATTTGCCAAATAATAATTTTACAATCGTACCTTCATAATTTCATCTTATTTAATACATCATTGCTCGACATGTACAAAATACGCTTAAGCATTTGTCAATCTAGAGTTCTCTCCAATGAATTATATTCTAATAAAGTAAAATGTCGAGAAAGATGAATGTACAAGTTCAACATCGAACAGATAAGAAATCTTATCTCGTTGAGATCATGGTCGTTATAATATCCTTATTATTTTGTTCGGATAGCAATCTAAAATTAACCGGTGAGTGAATCAGAGATATGCCGTCTATATTTCACTCGAAATGTTTGCCATATGCAAATTACAATCGAATTGAACTGTAAATATTTTCTCATAATAAGTATTCAGTATGTTACGCAAGAATATAGAATCTGTGTCCTTTTATTACGTAATTACATTCAAAATTACGTGTCCGTTTATATAAATGCTTAGATAACAAACTATAATTGCGTGTACTCATATGATGCATGTACGGTATAGTTTGCGTTTTCTAAAATTCATTTTTTTTTTAAGAGCTTTAATTAACAAATCTAAATTGTCAAGTCAATTTACCTTTGAAAAGCTTGTTTTAGATAGCAATCTAACAATTGCACACTCCATTAGAATAATTGGAATATATTTTAAATCTTCTATTTAAACTTGAAGATAGAATTCCATGCGATACGCTGTTCCATGTGATGTGCTAGATGAGGAGGAGGAGATGCTTAACGATCGCCTTTGAAACGTTTTTCGTACCAATATGTAGATGCGCTGCACCATCGCATCCTCAGTATTGCGTATGTGTTCACGCGGCTGCTGGTAATTACTCTCACGTCACGTAGCCGCGTTGCTGGCCACGGATGCCATTTTTTATACTATCAAGAGGTGCTAGCGGCCCGCGCAGTCTCCCGCCATCCAGCGGATAATATCAGCCGATGCTTTTTATTAACGCCGAGAAGAAGAGAGACCGTGTATCGATCCAATAAACGCCGTCACGTCGGATCGGGCGAGAACAATCGCTACAGAGGATAAAATTCTCCGCTTGATCTGACCGCGAGTGGAAATGGCACGTCACGTACCGGCGATCTCTTCTTTCATTAACGTTACGAACGTTTCACGCATCGCTCCTAATCACTGCCCGCGAGTACAAGCGATCACGAACATCGTGGAAAGAAACCTGCCTTTTTCCCCTTTCTCAACCCCCATTTACACGTGTATGCTCGTGTTTCTACAATTTCCGTTGAACTTAAATCCCGACTATGTAGTTTCTCGTATTTATCAAGCTAACCTGTTATTTCTTATTCCATCTTTCAGGTGAGAAAGATCTATGATACAAAGTTTAACACAATAAAAAATATCTTGTCAGATATAAAAGTTATAATTTTACATAACATATAAAATAATAAGTCAAACTAAGTATTCCCTGATTTTTTTTTATATAGAGAAACTATCTATCTACTCTCTATTTTAAAACGATTCTGCCGTACAAACATTATTTTATAAGCTGCTCTTATAATTTTATAAGCATTTTTATTCTTCTGTTAAATCCAACAAAATTTTATGGACAAAATGGACCTGATTGTTGAAAATCTTTTTGATTCATCGTCATTGGAACTAATTTCATCATACGCTGACATTATTATTTCATGTCCATTATTGTCCACGTGTGTGTTGCGTAAAAATAGAGAATTTTATTCACTTCACACTATAAATTTCCAAAAGCCCGATGTCAATCAGAGAGCATCAGTTCGATAAATATTGAACTAGGTGGGGTATCAATCAACCATCAATGCGTCTTGTCCTGAGCAGACATACAAATGGTTGACTGTGAACATATTCTCTCCTTGCGGTGACACCGATATTGCATACGTATTACGCATCGTTTGTCATCATTATCCGTACCGTAATTAAAACTTTCCGACTTATGATGAAGGATTGCGCGACCTGATTTCCATGAAAATAGAATGGACATCGTAAATATCACGCTTTGCCCCATATAAAAACGTAACATTGTTCAAAAACTGTCATTTCGACCAGCGCGATGTGAAATACGCTCCGATCCTGTAAAAGTTCGCCGCAAAATCCTGCATTATTTGCAATTATACGACTTAATAAATAAAAACATATATGTTTATTATATAATAAATAAATTATATAATAATGAATATATTTACATAATACGTGTATTATTACATAAATATTTACTAACTAATAAAGAAATTATATAATAATGAATTATAAAACAAAAATATGATAATAAAATATGTGATAATAAAAAGTAAAAATAAGAAGCAAGAAATGCTAATATGCAACACTTAAAACCTTGTTCTCGAATTTTTGTTCTTTATTCATAACAGCTTCATTAATAATTAACGCATAAGATAAGCTCTTGAGGATGATGTATCATCGCGAAATTATACTTTCCAATGCGTGATACATTCAGATTTATGCTTCTATTATGAGTGGTGCTGATTAATATCGACATATATAGAGATTTTTTTAAAGGAGATAATTTAAAGAAACATATGATAATAACAATAACTTTATTCAACATACTATAATACGACAAAAAATAAACAGTAGCTGATAGACAAGGCAATTGCAAACAAAAATTAATATGCAGGCAAAATTAATATATACCGCGAATAAATCATTTCCTTAATTTAAATACATAATTATTTCGCAAATTTTTAAAATGCTACTTTACATAGTTAACAACAAGAATGTGATAAGAATATGTAACTACAGATTTTCTTCTTAGAACATGTTGACGAACATAAGTTTATTATATATTTTTCTATTTCCGTTATAATTTTTGCGTTAAGAAATTCAGTCGTCACGGGTACATTTAGTTATTCCTTAAAGGATGATGATCACTAGTGTGTCGTTAGCAATCGACACATGTGAGTTGGAGTAATACCGTAGATTATACATCAGGTTCTCGCTCAATGGCTCTATGTTCAATGATTCGTGAACCGCTATCTGGTCCACGTGACCGCACGTGATCGCTTGCCCAAACCTGCTCTTCGATAATGGTTCTAACCGGTTCGGACTGTCTATTTGTCTATTGTCATCTATTCCTATTTGTAAATCTATGTATAAATGACACTGCTTAATTTTTATAAAAATTTAAATTTTAAGGAAATTCTTAAGACTTTCACATATATCTTTATAAAATGTTATATCGTATTATTACCACTGTGTTTACATGTTCATGTATCTACTATAATGATATTAGATCTATGTATATCATATATGTGTGTATGTGTATGAATATTATATTTATTTATCACATACAAGATATTGCAATATGTAGCAGCTGCATATTTATATTACCTAAATTTTATATTAATATCTGTATCATATTGTGGTTCTGATACTCAATTTTATAAAGCAGTTATATTTAATGAGATACTATATATATCATACATATAAAGTGAGGGAAGTACATAGTAATTTACAACATTTCATGCAAATTAAATCGAATTGTCGGTTTACTGAAGCGGTTTACTACGGAAAATCCTCGCAGACAGTATGCAAATTACAAACATTGATATCATATGATAATTTTACGTTTATCGATGTATGATCTAAAAATAATTTCAGCTGGACAAATTCTTCGCGATATCAGAGAATCATTCCCAAATTTGGTTAATTGCCGATCAAACAATTCGTCGGCGATATCTGTCGGACAATGTAAACGAAACTGTGTTGAATTAAGCGACCTATCGGCTTTATTTCATTATTTCGCATGACTCGCACCATTTCATCCCGGGGCATAATTCCGATAGGAGCTCCTTGTTAGCCTACCGAGATAGCACGATAGTAAGATCGATCGTCAGGGGCTGCACGGATGCGGGGCACCGTCAGATAATGGATCGGACGTATCCGCAAACTCGATCCCCACGTGCGCGGATGTAGGGTTGGAGCTCTCCATCCGACGACCGTTAGCTGTGTTCCCTGTAAAGACAAAACAATTTTATCGGCCGCAATATACCGGGCCAAGTATTTTCATGAATTATATACGACGAGCGGTCACCCTCGGGAAACCCGAACGGAAAATGTTCGAGGTCTCGTCGACGACGACGACGCTCGGCACGTCGCGTCGCCTACGTCGTACAGTTCCACGGCTCTTTCTCACGCAATGAAATCTCACGCTCGACGTATTATGTCGGTTCGAAAATTTCGAAGAGAACTCGGACAATTTCCCGACAGTCACGGGTATGATTCATTCGCGACAAGGAGGTGACCTAGCCAGAGAACTCTTCAAAGAACAAGTGAAAATCAAGCATGCGTGTATCAATCGCGAGTGCCAATCTCTATCTCGACGAAGAGAGGGTGGCTTTTATGTTCTTTACCTTTGATAGAGGTCCATGCTATGCAATACCTTTCTCTCTATGGACTTTTATGTAGAAGTACGCGACGACGTTATTTGGAAACTCTTAAACTTAATATCTACACAGCAGTGCAATAGTTTCACCGAGAAATTTCGATTAACCGTTCAAAAGTAATAGTATATCAAGAGTTCCCTCTCTCGCTTTCTCTCTATAGAAACGTATTCTATTTTTTTGTTTAATTTCATAAAAAATATTGCAATAATACACACTTGGTTAATGCAATATATGTCCGTGAATTGGGGTAACGTAACACCTACTCTAAAGACAATAGATATAGAAAAGTAAAGTTTATTTAAATTTTAATATTTTGTGTGAAATCCAAATTAATCCTTGAAATCAAAAATATTTCCGTAAATAACGCATTCAACTGTTACTGCGGTTTAAATCTGTGGACGGTAAAAATAATACGTCGAGGTATTTTTTCAAATGCTAAACAAAAACATCGAAAATGTAATCAATAACAATGCAATTTTATCAGATAGGAGCGATTTTTCATTGACATAACGAAGCGAACTGTAAAATTGCAGTTGCACCACTCTTGATTGAATCTTTATTTTGCCTTTTTTTTGCATATGCAATTGTAAATGTATATGTATAATATACATATATAAATTTTATCTATGTCAGTTATTGAAAATCAATTCTTTGACACAAGTATATTTGAACAAATCATTTATATAACTTAAAATAATACGGAATAGTTTCGTATATTTATAAAAAATATTTTAACATTAAAAAATAATTTTCACTGCATTGTACTAAAAAATTGAAATAATAATACACTAGAGAATAAAACTTTGCCGTATTTATCTTGAAATATTCTCATAAAAAGGCGAAATGTGCGTTCTGGAAGAATTAAAATATACTCATCAGACTAGCGCACCGCAGTATAACCGCATGCGGTTACCACGATGCTTTTTCACAGAAAAAGTTCATTTCTTTAACTTCGGACGAGACGGACGCAGAACTCATTTTCTAACGACCAAAAACGCAATGCGCTATCGAGGCAAACGTCATGTACACACGTTCTTGCACATACACGTATTCCTTCCGCCTTCGCTTCCAGTCGGCGACTAAATCGGAAATAAGCAATCGGCGATGCCTTTGCGCAGTTTTGCTCGCCGCGAAGATTGTGATGACCGATTTCGAAGAGCGAATCGCGAACAGTGCAGAAAGGAGTCCTCGCAGGAATCGAAGAGTACAGTTTTTTTTTGTACCGAATCCGCGAGGTGTTGTTTCCTCCAGAGTCGTTCAGTCAATATAAAAATCCGATGTCCCGATGCTTCATTAGGAAAAACCGCCCGCCGTTGTCGGCTGGGCCTCATGAGCGCGCGTTATCGGTGTGCAGATCCACGACCCGTGAAATTACGACGGGGGCGTCCGGTACGCCGGCGCGCACCTTGTAATTTTACGACTCGCGGGCCACTTAACATCGGGACCGTATATTTCCCATAAAGCGCTCTCTCGGACGTTCCTTGTAGTGCGGCCGGACGGACCGCGGCTCCTCACCTCACCCGAGGTAAACCCCCGTTCGTCTGCAGGTAAACGATTATCCGCTCCCGCAGTCCCCGTTTCTCGCGAGGCGAGGGAACAAGGCCCGGTGTGAGGCCGAGCCCCCGCCCCGTCGCTATCTCCTTACGAATCTCGACAAAATGCGTCGTGTCGGCTTGTCGGCGCTTATTACGCCACGTGACGAAATGACAGTGCTCATGGCAAACACAAAGAGGCATTCGTCCCGGCCGTGTGAGTCGTGTAATCGCGTGCAGGCCGTTCCACGCCCAGGAGGCGCGGAAAATTTCACGCGTACGGACGGCAGGACGGTTTTTACATTGTAAGCTCGTATACATATATATTTATATATATGTATATGTATTCAGTGCGCGCGCGAGCGAGCGGGTCGTGTCGCATGTGCCGTAGAATATCCGAGGGGTTATCGGGATGCTTGCTCCCAGCCGGCGTTCTCCACGCGTATCAACATACTAATAGGAAGCACGATTAACATATTTTTTTTTTGTATAACGAGACAAACAAAATAAATTGCTGAAAAAAGAAAAGTTATTATATTGTATAAAAATTAAACTACAATTATTTCTGTCTTTATTCATTATTTTAGTTTAATATCATTTAAATTCGAAGTTTCGCTTTATCGCAATGTAGAAAAACTATGAAGTTTTCTTGAAGTCATTGGTGACTTTTTAGTCTTTCTTACTTTTTTTAAAATCTTAATATTTATTACATTAATGTTTTAATATAATATAATAATAGTCCATTGCGATATTTTACATAGGTAAATTAATGATTTTCTTTAGCGTAAGCAAATATAAAGAACTTGTTTTTCTGCCTTAGCATACTTTACTTTATATTTTTTGCAAATAAAAAAGAAAGGCCTTTCTTTTACATACGTTTACGCCAAGTAAACCGCTAAATAGCATAAACTTATCGGCATCGCAGCGTGCGGCGAGTACAGGTAAACCCTTTTTATATTTCTATTTTTTTACGTTAATAATAAGTGAGGCGCGAAAGCGTTTTTATTTTTAACCGGCAAAGACAGCGGGCGAGCTCCCCTTTTTTATATATACACATGTATTGTATAAAATAACTCACTGAGAAAAAACCTTCGTTCATCTCGTAAGTACGTTACTCATGTTACACGCACAGCGCAAAATATCGTTCCGGCGATTAAGAGAACGTTAAGGTCGGCGTTACGGGTGGCTGTGAGACTCGTGCACCGATATTCGGGATGATGGATCGATACGGTGCCAACTGCGGTAATTTCTCTGAGGAGAAGCTAAACGAGATATGAACGACACGATTAATTCCCCCGAACGATCTTTTTCGGCGCTGTTAACGGTTATCTGATTGGCTCACGCAGCACCCGACGCTACGGGTAGGTGCAACGTAACGAGCTGCAGCGATCGTCTTTTTTCACCGGCAACGGCGCGGCGCGGTGCATTCTTTTTGTGCGACGCGCGAACTCGGCTGGCAAGACCGGCTGGCCGGTTATTACCGCAGAAGAAAGCGTGTTGAGCGCAGAATAATGTTCGCACGGATCTACAAAACGAACGTTTAATTAATAAACCACACTCAATGCGCGTAACAATACCTTCAACATCGCTGAACGCGTTTCAACAAAACCGTTGCGATCGAGAATGTTGCAAGTGTTGTATTAAGGTTTTAGTACATACATTTTTTACGCGCGCATGACAGAGTTCCGTCTAATCGTATAACCATTTTCGTAACGTCGTAACGTCGTCTGTATATCCATGATATAGTTTAGAATATTAATAAATAATTATTACTCTTGCGCAGATACGCCTTGTTATTTGCATCGCGCGTGATGTTTGTAGATTGCACGAATGAAATATTGCGCGAGCAGTTTAGCACGTATGTCGCGTTCAAACATTTTATGCATTCATAACGACGCAGGCAATTACCCTCAAGTTGCCGGCGTGATAAGTACCAGGCTGAAAACATAAATCGTGACTCGTGACACGCGCCGCAGCCTTCTAGCGTGCAGCGGCGCGGCGTGACAATCATCATGTGGGTACCCATCTAATATCAAAGTACGCACGACCGTGACAAATCCCAGATTACCTTTCGGGGATAACAATACGGGCGGCGGTATGTAGAAGACAGAACCGTGGTGTTAATTTCCTGTTGCGGAGCCAAACAAGCCAACAGGGAGAAACAAAGGCTCATAGGGGATCTTCGCTACGCCTGTCTGCTTTTATCCCTCGATTCGCGTCTTCCATCGTCAAAGATGAAATGGGTACCTGTCGTTCGTGCGCGAAAAGCAATCGTAGCGTCAGACATTGCCGCAACCTTTCTCTCATTATGATGTGTTAAATTAAATAAAGTTTAAATAGGAAAGGCAACAGAGTATTGAGAGGCGTCGAGAATTGAATTAGACAGAGAAACGACCTGTCACAGAAGAGACGCGCGAAATGAGACAAAATTATACGATAAATGGCTCGAAAACTCGTTTAATTATTAAAAAAAAGAACGTTCACCTCTTTAATTTAATTACTAGGTATATTTAAAAATGGAAATTTTTGCGTTTTAGAGAGAGAGAATAATTGTTTATTTTGCAAAAATAACTTACAGTTGCAAATGAATCAATGAATATTAATGTTATGTTAATTGGAGAAACAAACATATTTAATAATACTGGAAGCACATCAATGGAGTTTTTAGAAATGAAAACGAGCAAAAAATATTATTTTTTTCATTAATTATTTGACAAATAATTAATGTAAAGTTTCGCATTAGAAAACAATAATTGGCGATAATGACGATATTTTAATCTTTTCCTTGTTATCTTTATTATTCATTTTTTTTATGATCACAGATCTGTAAGGAAAACAGATTTTAATTTTGTCACGGAAAACGATTGCATACATGCTTACAAACGCGTCATAAATGAGATCTTTAATCAAGAAAATGAACGAGCCACTAAGACGTCAAAAGAGACAAATCCGAAATGAAAGCGCTCTGTTATACGTATATCTCTAGCAAGGTAAACGAATTATACATATAGTCAAATCCTTTAGTTTACTCCTATTTCCCTCAATGTTTAATTAACTCGTGAGGATTTGTGTTACAAAAAATTACGTCGCTGAACAAAGTGCCATTACGCTCTCGGAATATAGCTGAATTTGCAATGCAGCGTAATATCGTTGAATATGGAATGCATAATATCTACAAGTACTTCCGACTTTAATTTAACGCATACAATTTATTCAAAGTTATTTTCAAATTGTTAGGGCATCGATATCTTTTCTCTTCTTTCAGAGAATTTTCATTTCTCTGAATCATAAGCAACTTTTCATTATTGCATTTTATTTCTTTTCTAAAAATTAAAGCATATTCAGTAATATGCTTTTCGGTAATTGCTTTTCAAAGCAAATTGGTACTTAATTTTACTCACTTATTTGGTCTCATTTTCTTTTTCTCTACAGCAGGACGGAAAAGACCGTAGCATTTTCGTTCTGATAAAGAAGAAGTTATACAAGAATTTGTGCAAGAATAATTGTGCTCGTTATCACATGCACTATGTTTTAATATATAAGAAGCTATTCTTACAAAGTAGGCAAAGAAGCTTGTTCTCCATTAAGATAAACCGATCTTACAGAGTTTCTACTTCGGTGAATTTTCAAATGCCTCTATCCTAGAATTAAGGGAATAGAGCGCTTGGATTTTGTAGTTAAAGCGCGGTTACGAGACGTACGAAGCAGTCCACCAAGGTAGACATTAAACAAACATCCTCGCCGGTGCTGCGGATACGCGAGGTGAAGCGGCAATAAGACACGTCGAGTAAACTACGTGTCTGCGTGTAACAACGAGCCCAGCTAGCTACCCGGCGCGGCACGAAACGAATGCAATTGCGAGCATCGGCAAGGATATAAGCGTGATGACCATGTTCGCTCCGTGCAGCCCCGTCTAGAGTTCCTATTATCGCTCACGTCGCCGCGGTATGGCCGATATAAATCGGAACGGGAGGAACGTATAGCACACCATCTCCCTTTGCCGCCACGCTCTTCACGCTTTAATGCCTGGGAAAGTGTTGCGAACGAACGCGGACCGAAAAGTGGAACAGATTCGTACGATGCTGGCAATGAAAGCAGGGAAATATGAAAGGGGATTTATACTGAGACACAGACTATTCCACGGAAACGATTCAAAGTGGATAGTCGTGGGACATTACGGAGATCTAGGACAATCTCCTGGCACTACTCTTACAATGTAGAGCAAAATAACGGAGACGCGCCGTTATTGTATTCCTTTCAAAGGAACCTTTCATGGTATTCACACGCCTGCTTGTTGAATACATAATTTCAAGTTTTATTTATTGAAAATTTAAATGTGATGTAAACATGCGATGAATATCAGATAATCATACACGAAAACATTGGCTCGTGTATCAAATATTTCTTTTCATATCAAATACTTGTTTCCTTCCGCAAACGGTTTCAATTAGGAAAATCTGTAAATAATATTTTATTCCCTCAAAGTCTGTCTATTCATACTGCCTCTAGCCTCTTTAATTTCTGTTCAAAGAATTGCTTTGTATCTAACAGTCATAGTTTATTCTTCATTCTGTGCTCACAAAACGACCGCATCGAGCAGATCCTAAAGAGGTTTTGTTTCCTTTTAAATCAATTTTTTTTCATACACGACGGAATATGCTCGAATACATGCCTTTTAATAATTTTGATACAATAAAAAATAGTGATTCTTCGGAACACATATAAACAATAATAGCACTTCAGAATACAATAAAGAATATTGTGTTTCCGGAAACCAAAAACGCTTGATTGCGAAATTGCATTTTTAATATCGCTATATGACCCTGTTCGTATAGAAAATTGAATATCGGACGTACTATATTAGATGTTCGATTATTCAGAATACTGCATCGGCTGTGCGGGATACTTTCTTGACACGAAAGAGTATCGGTCCAAAACCGAGGTCATATTCTCGAAAGAGAAGGTCTATCGGTGGTTACGTCTGATGACGTTTAATTAAATACGTTTCGATAGATTTTCGAAAGTAATGTCGTTTCTGTTGAATCAGTTTTTGGAACCAGTGATGTATTTATTGGCAGAATTTGTCAATATCTTTCGTTAGTTATTAAACGTCCAAGTAATGAAGTAATTATATGAAATAAAAATAGGTGAGGTGAAAAAGATTATCTGAAAACTGATAAATCGTTAAAGAAATATGACGATGGTTATATTTTCCGATGAATGATCATGATATTGGCGATTTATGTAATCTGCTTATGCAACTTGTTTCCGCGATTTATGTAATCTTTTTCCGATAAAAACATTCACGAGAGCTGATATTCTTTTTTAGTTTGTTTCTTGTAAAATACAACAGAGCTATTTAATTTATTCAGAGTTCAAGATATTAAAGAATTAATGTAATCAAATCTACAGGAATGTGAGCAAAAGAATAATCTGTTTTATTAAATATATTATTCTTTTTTTCATTAAATTGATTTAATTCTAATAATGTATACAAAATAATTAAAATTTTATATTATGCGTTATATTATGTAAAATAAATAAGCCGATATAACTATAAAAAATAACTGTTTTCAGTATGTGAATTATATACATACAACAATTATAAAATGCGAAGTAATCTTCAATAATTTACTTCAATAATCAGTTATTCCTTGATGTGTTTACTTTCACAGAAACAGATCTTGTAGAAATATCGCGTTTTTTAGATACATATCTAACGAATCAATACTTACTCGCAAAAAAGGAAGCGCAAATCATTCTCTGAGAGTCTTCTTCCACGTTTTTTTTTTAAAGGCTCCCGGCACACATAAATTGCGTGATTGCCAATAGTTTGCAATCTAAGCTTCACGCGAACCGTGAGTAAAAAAAACCGTCGGTTGCAGGAATCACGGACGCAATTTCATTTCGAGCGAAAAGATCGGCTCTATCTATAGTCGTTTGTCAGTGGGAAATGTTGGTTCGTTGATACACCCCGTATATTTCGAATCGTATGCGTGCGTGCGCGTCGCAATACAGATCGCAATCGGAAAGCCAAGTTAACGCCTGTCTCCCGCCGCTAACTATTAAATTTCCTTACACCTTATAGTACCATTTAATCGTCGGAAACTCCTTTATCGAGCTCTTCGCGCATGAGTGAGTTGTCGCGCGATCGGAAATCGCCAAGAAATCCCAACCCGGCTTCCGTCACCGGCGAGAAAGCATTACACATATACACACGCAACACTACACTCCACACATACACGTATATTGTCAGTTTGGCGCCTCCTGGCTGCTTGCCCGCGCGCGATGAGAGCAATATTGTCACGAGGTTTCCCAGAGAAAAACTTTTTAATCTCTCGGGCGAGCGGATGAGCAGATGCTTTACGCGCGGTGACGACTCTCGACGTGACATTCCGCATTAAAACAACGCGAGAGAGAAAGACGCGGGTAACTATCTCTCCGCGTTTTCGTAGAATTCTCCTAGAGATTTCGGCGCGAATACCCGCTCTCGTGCTTTTCATCGTCGCAAGATCGTCGAAACGTCGCGACGAAATGTCACGTCGTTCGAAACGTCAAATAACGGCGCAACTCGTCGTTTACGAAGCCCATATCGCCAGTCTCACCGTCGAGAAATTGCACGGTGCAAACACGGTCGAAACGAACGACGTAAGTTACAATTGCGCCGCAATTGCGTCATGGGAGAGAACGTGTTCGTCGCCTGACCTCACGACGACGACGACGACGACGGGGCCCGGGAAGATGCTGATGGAAACACGTACGGGCTTGATACGAGAGTCTACATGAACGCTTAGACGCGTTTGAAAAACGCGGCAATATCGTCCACTCTTCTCTCTCAACCCTTTTCTCTCTCTCTCTCTCTCTTTCTCTTCTCTCGCGGCTTTTTACCTCGTTCTCAGCGTTTTGCCGAGAACGCGCAACGTTCGCGCTTCAACGTTGAAACGATAGGGAACTTTTTTAATCTTCAGAGCGCGAACGAGCAGATGCTTTCACGACGATGGTTTCCCGACTTGACACGCCGTGTTAAGAGCCACCGTCGCGCACCGAGGGGATGAGAGAAACGTTCGCCTTCGGCGCCGCCACCCCTCAGGATTCCGGCGGGCCGTGGACGTCGGAATGACGTGTCGGTAGAGATTTCGTTCCGGATGCCAGAATGCGCGTTGTAGCAACTCGAGAGAAGGTTGAATAACTGGGGGAGGCTCCGTGAAGCGCGCATTTACGTTCGCCAAGTATATAGCCCACAAGACCGTAACTAGGTGCAGGATATTCCGGAGGGTCCACGTCGGGCGTGAAAATATCATTTTTAATGCTCTGTCGGAGGCGCGTTTACAACCATGACGTTTATCCTCTCTCTTCTCAACGAAGTTCGCTTCCGTTTGATCGTTGGCATTTTAAACTGCGCTCTATGGATAATAATGCGATAATATTTTTTTTTTTCGTTGATTCAGTATATTGATGCCACAATAAAAGACTCACAATCAAATAAAAAATTTGCGACTATATATAACTATGTATTGGCTCCACGAGATAAATTGGAGAAATCTGATCGTATTTCAATATCCCAATTTTTATTTTCACTCTTATTGTTAGTTATATAATTTATATTTATTTCTAAATTAAGGTTAAATAGATATTGTTCCTTGTTGTATCTAAGAATATCGTTTATCAGAAATTGCGTATTTTCATCAAATTTACCAATCAAATTCAATAAGCGACCAACATGCAAGATCGAGTTACTCAACCCTAACCGGATGATCAAGTGAAACCGCTCTTAGCGGTGGTAACGAGAGAAATAAAATTAACGATGCAAAAAATAGCGGTCGTTGTGGAGGATCATTTTACACACGGTTACATCTCGTGGCGACATCCCCGTACGTGATCGCGACCGCCGACGCATAGTAATTCGAGATCATGCGCGGCGTCGGCAGCGGCGGGATGGTTTTATCGCGTTAACGCGTCCTTTCGTTGGCCTTGTCGTGCGATAACGCATTATATACGAGCCTCGAGCGTAAAGCTCTTCTCCGAGGAAAACCCGTTTACGATCTAAACTAGGCACGGATGACAGGATCAAGGATGACAGGTCGGTTGTTACAATTTTGTCCTAGATGCTCTATTTTCTTACAGTGCATCTCGTATATCTTCGCAAAATGATTCGTCAAGGTGAAGTCGCTTTAACATCGCACCCCTTCCGACCCATCCTTGTCGGAAGAACTTTTCGATTCCCTTTTCGTGCATCTCTGTCTGTTGTTCCCTATTCTCTTCTTCCTTCTATCTTCGCCCTTCTGCTCTGACGTTGTCCCAAACTTCCAGAGGGATGCTGGTGAGCCTATCCGACCGCAGGATAGAGAACCGCGCACGGTCAGCCTGTTACCGTGGTAACGCGATACAGGAACTAAATTCCGTATGTACTCGGGGGCTAAGTGCACTTCTAACCGAAATTTCACGGCCTAAGCAAACGTTACACCGACGCTTAAACGAGATTTCGTATTAATGTTTAAAGCGATATACTGACCGGCCGTTGCGCAGATTGCAATCAGTGAAGGATGGCGTATAACTACACGATTACGGCGTATTGTTTGAAATGCTCAAGTGCCTGTAAACGCTTGGCGCAGATTTTGCGAGATTTACCACGCACTTGCGATGATATTTGAGGCAAGATTGAAGAAACCAAATATCAGCGTGTTCTTTTCTATTTATTATTATATTTTATTATTAATACATTTTATTATTATATTGTGATATTTTGTTTATTGTTTATCGAAATTAAATAACTAAATAACCAAATACACAATAACCGATACACTGTTGATTCGAGGAAAACCATAAATTATTTTCCATCTACCATCGATTTTTCCGTTCGACAATCTTGCCACATTTTAGCTTTTATTCTCTCGAAATTACTAAATTTTAATTAATTTGTAAACTTTACAATCGGAAAATAAATGAGTGTCATACATGAGGTTTACAACATAGATGACAAAGCATTTTTATAATTATAAATCATGAATAAATGCCGAAAGTCAAAGGTGGAAATAATTTTTCTCGAATTAAAAACATCTGTTGCACGATTTATTTCGAAACGTTATTTTCTCGCGGCTAGATTGTCCTAAATGTTCCAGTGCAAAAAATGGAAACCGTGTAAATTCATCACAACGCGCGTATGTGATAGCTGAAACTCGCATAGTCGAGGATTAAATGAGTTACTGGGATACGTATGTGATTTCTTCTCTATTTTCGCACGAGGTGTAGAACATGCAGATATCTCTAGAAATTTCTACATCTTGGCACAGAGGTGTCTTGTATAGCCTGCAAACTGATCCACCGGATTCGCGGGAGAGCCTGCGAACTGCATAGCGACAGGCACTCTCGGTACCTAAGAGCCCGTGCGAACATTTTCTTCTCATGTGCGAATATACCGTGTATACATCCGTACACACACACACACACATGCGCGCGCGCGTATCCATATTCACGTAGACGTGAAATCTCGGTTTCGTGCGGGACTCTTCTCAACGCGTATATCTGATCTCGCGCCGGGTAGCATCCGTTCGATGGAGTTTCGCGTATCGTTTTTCCGTAACTCGCCTAACGCGAGTGCCAATAAGACGCTCGACGACGAGATGGATCGCAAACACAAAGGATACGAGAGATCGACGACGGATCTCATCCCCCAGTCAGAACGTGTACACCATTTGAAGCATATCAGATAGTCGTAATTTCTAATATACTCCCGGTTGCTACCTTATAGCCAAATGAATATTATACACACGCAAAAGTTATATCCTACACACATCTACGTCGATCTCAGTGGGTAATAGCGCCGCTTCTCGCAATCTCCGTTAATGAAACTGCGTTTCTGAAAAACGCCACGTTAGGTGCTCGAGTTTCGCGAGGTCGTTTAGACAGGTTGGATGTTAAAAGTTAAATAAGTGAATCATTATATGGGGACATCGTTAAGAGAGGAGTTCTAATTTTCAGGTGGTTCGTTGCCGACGCGAGAGCACCGCGCGCGGTTTTTTATAACATTATTAAAGAAAAAAAGAGATGTGCTGCGCGAGGCAACGAAACTTTCAACGGCCTTCTGCTCATCTTCGGAGTAAGTGGTACTTTAAAAATTAACCGAGAATATTATATAGTTTTTATACAACCATGGCATCTTGGTCGTATCACATTTTACACTTTACGAACCAGCGAGCGGAAAGCTTCTATCCTTCCATCTTGCGTTTACACGGTATATACGGTATATACGGTAAAGCCCCGGTAGAAAATGACAAGGTGTCTGCAGATAGTGATATAATTATTTTACGCTAATTAAGGGGAAATAATTGATGCTCCAGCAATTATTGTTAATTCCATTTTATATTAATTTTATTATTCATGAAATTATAATCTTTTCTTTATTTAAGTATATTATGTGGTTAGTTACAAGCACAAAATAAAATTAAAATATTCAGATTTCTTGGATAATAGAAACAGTATCAGTTACATTTATGAAAGAAGGTAAGAGTGCTAAATATAACATAAAATATAATTATATATACATCACTTTCTATTTATTAAAGCTTGTTATTTAACTTGTCATTGCTAGAACTCCATAAAAAAATATACTCTTTAACAAGAGCGCATCGTAATACTGTAAATGTTTTCAAGATAATGAGTTACAATACTGCCGCCGGTCATTTTTATGCAAATTTGACGTAGCACGCGTCATTTATATCTGTTTAAACATTACACTGACGCAATTCATAAATACACCGTCTACATCTTTTGCGGATTTAACCAACGTTATTTAAAATTGCAGTTGGAATAATCACGGAAAAACATTACGACTAACTGTTTTACATTAATGAAAGCTTCAGAGAGAGAAAGAGAGAGAGAGAGAGAGAAAGTTAGAGAAAAGAAAGTTTTTCTTTTTCTTACTTTAGCCTCATTCGCCAGACGGTTAATTTGTTTCGAAGTATCAAAGTCGATTCAACACGGTGGAAACGTTCAGCGCGAAGACAGCGAAATTATCTTGCGGCCGCTACGATCGAAGGCAAAGAACGGCCGACTGTGTAATGAAATATTATATTTCCGGAAGATAACTCCGCCGGAAATGCTTGCACGACTGAACTTAACTGACGAATTTCTCGACGCGCAAGCTGCGGCCGAATTGCATCGCGACGTTTAATTAGAGTAAAATAATTTCGCGAATCGTACTTGCGCTGCGCGTGATATACATACGGCATTTTGCGCTTTTGTATGCATAAGCAATATAAATAATATTCGCAAAAAAGATAGCTGAAATTTATGCTTAATAATTCAATTAATTTTTATAGTTAAATTTTTAACTCTTACGTTATTGGAGGGAACTGAAATATTCCATATTGAATCTGTTAAGACTAGTTCAGTGATTAATTATCGATAAACGAGGTATTCTCGATCATTCGATTTAAAGTTCTTTGAGAAAGATTCATTAACTATAAGATTCCTTTTATCCTAAAACAATTCCAAATTAATGACTTAAGTTGTTAACAATAACCATTAAAACGCCTTGAAACTTTTTAGAATAAAGCTATGTTAAAAACTATACAAACATATGCTCTTTTCACAATTAATAATTGTCTCATTACATTCTGGTAACTTAATGGATAATTAATAATTAATATAAATCTTTATACCTAATGTATAAATTAGTGTGTAAATAAACACAGCGTAAATATTTTACGAAATAGAATCAAAATTGGACGAATCCTAAAATAACAGTTTAATTTTTAATTAAAGTAGTAAAAAATATTACAACATATTTTAACAGGAGGCAAATATCATATATATATCCATGCATTATATTATATCGCACGTAAGAGCTTGTTCGAGGATACGTATTCATCCTTTCAATGGCCCAGATATCTATCTACAGAGAGCGATAGAGGACACCGAGAGACTACGACATCCTGCACATTACGAACTTCCGCGAGTCAACTTCCACTAGGTCGGAACAACGGCACATAATTCCTCGGCAGCGAGTAATTACTTCGGCGGGAAATTTCCGTCTCTAACGATGAATTGATGATACCCGCACAATCTAATTAGCATTACTTCTTTCCCTCGGGTTTTCGTGGTAGACTTAACACGCTAACTTTTTGCACGAGAAAGGAAATATGTGCATTGCGCGTTGCGAAGACAGGCAAGAGTTCTTATCAAAATATTGTGCAGGAAGCTAAAAATCAAACAGATGGAACGCATATAAAAGTACAAAAAATAAAGACATATTTGTTAAGAGACGAAATGAGAGGAAACATTTATTTTCTTGTATATGAGTTAATGAAAAGTGTGTGAATATTTTGCAATATTGCGAATATTTCTTTTTCTTCTTTTTATTTAATTTCAAAGTGATTGTGACAGTCATTTTCAAATTAAATGAAAAAGAGAAAAAAGAAACATTCATAATACTATATGCACGTTTTAGAAATAAACTAATAGAGACAATAATATTTGATACATAAAACGTAGTTAAGATAGTGCTTTTGTACTTTTCTTTATAGTGTGGATGTAACTATCGAAACATCCCTTTTAAGCTTCCCATCGCAAACTCGAACATCATAATTAAACAGTAAGTGAATCGATATCTACGTAGACGTTCCTGCTCAGAACTTTACATGACAGTATCTAATTCGGTAGCCATTAACCTGTCTAGCGCACAGGGAACAAAGTAAACTTCAGTCTGTGATTGCGCCCCGTTTAGTGTGCTCGTGCACCTTAACGTTAGGCTACGCAAACTCGGTGTTTAGTACGAGAGCTAATTTGGCATTGACCAGTTACGCTTTGGCGCCGGCGGACTTACCAATGTTTATGTTGCCGTCGGTTCCGGACTGCTTACTGACAATACACCGACCGGAAGTAGCGGCGACATTAGTCGTCCCTGAAATATCATGTGTGCTCGAAATTTCCGTAACTTAGTTCGCTGTCTAATTCTTCCGTTTGCAAAGAATAAAAATTGCGCCGATATCTGTGCTTGGAGACAAAATAAGAAAGTTAACTTGCAAATAATCAAGTAAATATGTTTTAATCACAAAACTTGGAAGAAAGACGTTAGAAATTGAGTCTTTATTTTCATTATATATAATTTTTTATCATTCTCATTAATAATGTATATCCTTGAAAAAATATAACTTTCTTCGATTTTTTTGTTGCATTCGTGATTCCTTAGATTTTCTAATTATATTCTCTAAGTTTATTTTTCTAATTTGATTAAATTTATATCTAATATAAAAACTATTGTTAGAATTTGAATTATTTAGCTATTTGAAAAAATACCATTCAGTTTCATCAATAATTCTATTTTATAATTTTAATATAATTTCTTAATATGATATATTTTTTAAATAATTGAGTGACAAATCTTTTACGACGCTTGTATTGATGTAATACTGACCGTCTTTCTGCAGTCATAAAGGAATGCAGTTTCGTGAAACACTAAAAGCACATACGCCATAAGATGTAATAACTTATAATTGGATCATCATCGTGATCCTGCAGCAACTCTCACACACACAAGCCATCGTTTAATATGAGATTATCGCGCATATCTTACAGTCGAGATTATCGTTAATCTATCTTTTAATGGAAACGTTCTTGATACATTTGCTTGTCGCATTTGATGGTGTTAAGTATATATGTATATATGTATAATATGCATATATAGTGTATATATACACTTAATTTATATATATATATATATATATATATAAATATCCAATTTGATATTTACTATATCGTATCATTAATTATTAAAAGGACCGTGCTAATGAGTGATATAATGATTTCAATTATCAACTCAAAATTACGCATCTATTACCATCCACAAATTCTACATATTATAATATTATCATTCATTATTCCATCAATCGAACGCATCCCACGTTAATTAACGATGCTACTAAAACACCGCGCGACAATTACAAATATGGAATTAACTTGTGTGATAAAAGATTCATTGAAGATGGTCAATGGGTGTTTCATTCACCATAACATGCTGAAATATTTATAGGCAATTTACGTAAATACACCTATTCGCCTAGTGGGAGGTCCGTTTATCAGGCGACATAAGAAGAACACGAAGCTACTTAATTTGACCCGCTCCGCCATTATCTAGCATGAGACCGTCGCTTTGTCATGTGTATCACGCAATCATCTCCGTCTTTGACACTGAGAAACCTTTTACGGCGTACACTTTTCCTCGTTACAACGATCTGCATGCTAACTCGTTCATGCGCTCTTTGTCTCTCGCGTTATCTCGTATCTACAATATAAAAAGTAAAATATAAATAGAGAGGCGGTGAAACAGGTATAAAGAGAGAGAGAGAGGGGGGGACGGGAAAATAGAAGAAAAAGAGTGCATAGCAGCACGGGACTTTTGATGTTTTACAAGCAACTTGCTAATTCAGCAGTATGCTACCCATTTTTATAACGCCGCCGCTGATCTACCCCTTTTCGTCTCCTGCCTCCCGAGGCGCGCGTAGTAATTAAACGTTATACCGCCGACAAAGGGCTTGGTAAAAGGGCTGGGGACCCTGGTCCGTGGCACGGGGCGTCCGACAAAGAGACCAGAAACCGTTTGCCAGATCGTCCCGTTGTCCTTCTGGCAATGGAGTCAGCCGACCTTAGGAGCAAACACAAAAGAGTGCGTTTCGCGACCGCCCGGTTAACTTATCTTGTCTGTCGTTTCACCCTGCCTGCCTGTCTGCCTGCCTGCCCGCCCGCCTCACGTGCCCATGGCGATGAACCGACCGGGGGTTCAATATGAAATCCGTTCCAGACCTGGACCGTGCGCCGGCTACATGTCATTCCCGTTTTGCCTCGTTGTCCCTGCTGATCGACAACGGCCGGATCCGCCCGTATCACCACGGATCTGTCCCCCGACGCTGTTTTAACAGCCCTGTTCGGCGCTACGCGCGGTTTGCCGAACGCATCTGTGCGAGATCGATCTGTACATGAATTTCTAGAAACAGTTGTGCACTGCTGATTTCTCTTTTTATGTTGAAATCCAGGATAAATCTGTTTTTTTCCCAGCCGTTATTTGAACTTGGACATTTACACGGCTGACTGTAAAATCATGTAGTCTATATTTGAAAAAAGAAAATGTTCGTTAATTTTTGAAAGAGTTTCTTTCAAGGCCACTATTTTAGATCTGATTTTTGTTCAATGATTCCTCTATTAAAATTAGAAGATTTCTTGAAGAAATGTAGATTTATATATATAAGCTTCTAAAATTACAAATTTAATTATTTAAGTGCCTAGTTTTAAATTAGTCATTTTAAGCAAAGAAAAGTTCCGTGTTTTTTCTCTGAAAACTCTTCTTCTTCAATGTCGCATCCACCAAAATCAACTTTGAAATACATGTTCAAGCAGATAAATCGATTTCCTTTAATAATTCCTTACTCTCTATTTTCAGTCGCCAGGCAAAAAACTGAAGCAAGAGCTGCTTTGAAGGAGTTTATCTTCTGCTTCGCTAAACTTCTTTCCTCAAAGTAAGTATGAAGTTTAGGGCAAGAATTAACTTGAAAGTGTAATTTTTAAAATAACTTCTCTGATTTTCATACCAAGTTTAAAACGCAGAGTTAGATTTCTTAATTTGTTTGTTTATGTTTTTAATTTAAATTTACCGATATACAATTGACATATCCAACAATGCTAAGTAATAAAAGATATGTCATTTATCTAACAAGGAATATATTTGGTTTGCATTTAAATTAATTTTGATAAAATGCTAAGATATTTCCTAAAATAATTTTCTTCTTTCCGTGACAAGTTAGAATACATATGTATACCAATCAATCAAAATTATAAAGACTTAAAGCAGTAGCGCATTAACTGGAGAATAAATAGAGTTGTATGTCAAATTTCATGCGGAACGAGAGAATGGCTATTGCCTCTGTCTCCCCATTGTTCTCCGCGCCAAATCGGCAGCTTGAATCTACACTGTCTACCTATTCTACGAGTTTCCCCACCGATATTGTTTGTCCCCACATTATTTTTGGTGCCGACCCCGGGGGACAAAAAAGTTTATTATCGCGGCTAACTCTGGCAAATTCGTTCATTTGGCAGAGATAGGGAATGCCGGCGCGCAGGTCCACTCCCTAACTTTGCACGTTAAGGACGCCGATACCAATGCAATGGCCGTTTGGCTTTGACACGGGAATTCTTCGGCAAACGATATGACGCTCGCAGAAGAGAGCGTCAACGAGTTAAAAAACAACTCCCGTAGAATTTTTCGATCAGAGGTTTTTCTAAAAGAACAATGCGCGAATTGTACGTGCCAAGAGTGCGAGAGAGACTGCGCTTTTATCTTTGTTACTATTGTTACCTTTGCTGCGCGAGACAGAATTATCGCCTGCACTTGAATATTCGATATTATTGAAGTTAAATAAAATCAAATGTAAACGTATATATGCGAAAAGATTTAAGCTTTAATATTTCTATTGTTTGAATAGAGAAATCTACCTATTTTTAAGCGGATCAATATAACGCGGTAACTGGGGGATAGTGCATTCCTATGAATCCGGTGTAAAGTTTAGTAGTTACATAATGTGATAATTCGTGATCATTCCACATGGATGACATTTAGGAGTTAAGAAGTTACGTATCTATAGCCGCTTAGAAACAATGACTTATTGTTAGTTCTGAGTTTCCGGGTTTCTATGTCGAATCCATAAATCGATATTATCTATAACTAAATTGAAATTCTAGCGAGAATATGAAAACTCATAGTTAGTCAATATAATGATTCTTTGGAGAAAGTATTGAATTAATTAATTAATCTCTTTAATATTTCCTATGAATAAAGCTCTTATAATCCAAATTATAATCTATTTAGCTCAAAAATATTTTTAATCGCTTAACTATTTGTAAAAAGAGGTATTTTGTTGAAAAAGCATTTAAGTTTTGTAGCAGCAATCTGACTGATACATAAAGAAAGAGAAAAATTTAAGAGTTTAATATTTTCAGATTTATATTCTTTTATAGCGCTTTTTGAACATGGATTTATTTTATTCGATCGCTTTTGTAAGTGTAATTAATAACACTGTAGTAGATTTTTATTATTCTTATTGTTAGTTGTAACAGTTGTGCTGAACGTGACAATAGCCCGTTACCCCAAAAGTGTAACTTGTGTGTGTGTCGCCCGTAAATATAATATTTGCAATAACCGCGCCTCTCTCTCGTCATATATCGACGAACTCTAAAAGCCGTAACAATTTCTCCGCCAACGAACAATGCTGCAATAACAAATGGTTGTACGTGCGATTGCAGTTCGTGTTCTTATATATTGCATACGTGCTTTGCCAATCGAAAATACGGCGCATTTGCCGATAAACCCTCGTATAATGCAAAACAATCGCGACAGAGTTAGCGGCCGTCTAATTCATTACCGCATTACAGCTGAATTTCTCGGGTAACTTGGGTAATTCGATTAACACACTGAGGCTGGAGGCCAAGAATGCGAAACAATTTACTGGGGCGACTTTCCCCAGGCATTTCGGCCGACAGAAAATAAATTTTTCGTTTTAATAATGCTCTCTAATTGCATGGCATAGGGCGACTTGTATTCTTGGCGGACGAAAGCGAACTGTGGATGGCACAATGGCTGGCAAGTCCGCAAAGTGGATTTCCACCCGAAAATCCTGCAATGTCCTGCATTTATTGCAGTCAGTGCTCTTAATGTATGAGACAGCTTATAATTATTGCTGTGACCGTGGTCTTACAATTAGATGTAAATTGTGGTTGTGGAATGTATGATCATTCTATGTATTTAAAAAAAAAGAGTAACTTGTATATTTCTATATTTTCAAAGTGTTTATTGTGTTCAATAACTATGCGCGAGAAATTTTTAAATTCTAACGTTGATGAAAACCGTAAAATGGAAATTTTTGAATAGAAATGTCTGATATGATACAAAATACTGTTTCCTGGACATTGTTAGATTTTTTCCTGTTATAAAGATATATTTGTATTATACTTTTTATACTTCATATTTTACAATTGTTGTATCTGTTGATTTAATAACAATACATCAACTAGTTTGACTTGCGCGATAAAAAGTATAAAATTAAAGAACTAAATGCAAAAACTTACGTAGAAAATGCATCCGCTGGTGTACATACAAACATGCGCGGAGATGCGAACTTGCTAATTAATTAAATATGGCGTTTGAAGCGAACTGTACAAAGACCGAAGTGATATTACATGTTAAGTCTCTTATACCCCCGGTCATAGATTGAATACGCAAGAGAAAATGACGAACAAGCAGCTCACTATTTTCTCCTCTTTCCTCGACATTTGCTAATTACGTTGATGCGGAACTGATCGAGAGGCACCGTTAATTATTCTAATTTTACGCTTGCCCGATGCCGATCCGAACGAATGGCGGAGGAAGAAGAATGCTTTTCGCACGCCAGGGAATTTCAGAGCGGATCTACCGGGATCGCTGTAAGCGTTGGATCATTACGGTGCGTTCTTATGCCCTCTGCCGCTTTCGTTTGCGAAACAGACGAGGCAATAATAATTAATTACCATTTTACATGTCGATTATTAGAAGCATTCGCGTACGAATTTCTCTCTCTCTCTCTCTCTCTCTCTCTCTCTCTCTCTCTCTCTCTCTCTCTCTGTCTTTTCCTTTCCTTCTTCTCCCAGTATTTAATTAACTTCCTGATATTCTACGCGCGTTTCTGTCTTTGTACCGACATTTATTCCTTCTCAACGAATAGCAATTTTTTGTGTACGCGCTTAAATTGGAGAAAAGCGACTAATCGACTCGAAGCACTGAAAAAGAATTTGCCACTTTAAAAGATCACACGTTCATATTTAGCGTAAGAACTATATAAATATTTTGCTTTTCCTTGCGTTTATTGCTATCGCGGGCAAGAATCTATACGCTGTGAAGTATTATCGTTATTGGTCGAAAATTCGTCACGCTGTTAGCTCCGCTGCAAGAGAAAAAGCCATATACTCCTCGCGCACGTATTCGAATCGATATCGCCCGATACGCCCGTACGTTTGGGACTGTGGCGAAGCAACGGCGCCGTATCATTTCTCGCCGGTGTGCCATCGTGTGAGCAAAGGGAGTCTCCGAATGTATTCGGAGAGACGATCGGAATTGTTTTCTTAGCGCAGGTTAGGGTCCTCAATACGGGGCGATTCCATCGAATCCTTTTTGGATTTTTCCCCGCCTCTTGAGCGAGCCAATGGCGAAAGCCGGGAAAGCGAACCAATAAGGAAAATGCCCGCGGTCGATACTCCACTGCCGTTTTACTACGTGTATCATATAAGTGTCCGTCCCAGGGGTAGGCGGTCAGGGTACATCAGATAAGAAAACCCGGTCCCGGAATAGAGCGCTATTATGTTTCCTATAAGTGGGCAACCCTAGGGAAGCGCAGCCCCATATATATATGTCTCGAAATACATGTATACTTATATATATATCGCGAGATAAGAAAAATATCAGGTTGGGGCTCGCTTCTCGTAACCGCAGAAGTTGTAATTATACAGCGATGCTACTACCGAAAGAATGTGAAACACGCGGCTTCCTTCGGACGTGCCTGCTCTGAATTGCTCGACCGAACTCTCCTAAATCTGACCGGGGGATATATTTTCGAGACAAGATAAGACAGTGGCGTGCGTTCACCGAAGAAAGAGTGTTTATCGTTACCTCGAATTCATAGACGTGGCTTTTTACAAGATCTTAATTAATCGAGACGTTCGTTGAGATCTTTCTTGTTGTGGGTAACAATCTGCAGCGCGCGCGCGGCTATCTCGGGAGAGAAGGAGCGCGCGCTTCGTCGAACGACAGCTCAACAGCACACTGGGAAAGCTATGGCAGAGAGAAGAGCGTGTAAGAAGTAACTCGCTCGGCAATGAACACTTTCGTACTCGAAGCTCTTCACGTGAAATATTTGACGTACGTTACTCCCCCGACGAAACGTTTCCCCGGCGTTTTAATTAACAAAGAGTTGATAGCCTTGATCCTCATCTACGTTCCTACCCGTCTTTTCGCGGCATTCTACCGTCAGACATTTTCGCAGTAATTGGAGTAATCCTATCCCGAATTCTAGGCACGAGGGCAGCGCGAGAGAAAGAAGGTGGGCGAGAAGGAGGGAGATAAATAAACGTCGAGGTAAATGATGTCGGCGGTACCCGCCGAGTGTAGCAATTATACAGTTGTAGCGCACCGAAAAGAACACGAAAGAAACGCGAACGCGGGACAGTTGGTTCGGGTTGGGACGGGTTTGCTCCGGTCCGACCGCCCGCCGCCGAATCTGATTTGAAGATAACGTTGGACGAGATAAGTAAGCAGTCACGAGAAGGAGTATTTATTGCTATCTGCGGCGCCACGGGAGGACGTACGGTCTGTGTTTTAATGAACAAACGTTTAATCAGCAAGTTCCGCAAACTACCGGACGCTTTATCAACCGGTCAACGACTCGGCCCTTCGGCCAATTGGCTTCCGTCACTTCACCTAATCGATTCCCCGATGTCTCGCGATTGCACGTTTACTTATTCATGTCTGAAAGCGCATATGGCGCGCATATTCGGGAATATTTGATTGATTTTATGCTAAATCATACATTAACATCGAAATAAGTGGATAGCCGAGGCAATAAAATAACAACTGGGATAAACATCGCATAATACGTTTACAAAATGTAACAGTTGAAGCAAAAGTTAATAGGACTGACAATTTATTTCGGTGTAATGTAATTGGACGCGTCATAGCGAGTAATACCGTGACGTTTAGTCAACCGCACGCGTGTAAACGCACGTTCCCATTTTAATTAGCAAAGTTATAGCCTCCCATCGACAGTGCTGTGTATCGACAAAGTTCATCGGTAATCCCTGATATGCAGGAGGGGACCTGCCTGCTTTATGTAATACTAATTGGCAGAGTGGATACTGCTGTTAACAGTTACGCGACGCTTTACGTAATCGCCTTGCAAATGCCGGTCACGAGTTCGCCTGTAGATACACAAATGCACAATAGGGGACACGTGTACGTATGCACATATGCATGATGCACCTATAAACGCATCGCCGCCGAGTGGAACGAACGGCTAGTCAGGAAATGTGTCATTCCCCGCGGAGACTAGCAAGGATCTCCGCTACCGTCGCCGCGCGCCGCCGCCATTGCCTGCAGTTACCCTGCGGAGAGACTCTTGCGGTGAATAGAACTTGTTCTATAAAACTATCTCGGACGTCCTGTAGCGTGTCCCGGGGCGTCACGGTTGGGGACGTATCGAGCACTTTTGGCTCGGACAGAACCAACGTATGCAGGAATTGTCTGCGCCCTACTAGGGCTTGATGAGGCATAGCCTGCGAGTCGCACGTTATCATTTATCGCGAGTCTCTTCGAATTAAGTTTCTTGGTGAAAATTATTTTTTGTAATACTGCTTCCGAGATTTCGTTAGACCTGAACAGCTCTTTGGCTCTTTCAGGCTCTTTGATTTAAAAATTTTTCTATTTATCAAAGCAGAGATCTGAGTCTCTCGATAAACTACTTTTAAATAATCATGGATTATAAATTACAGATTCTGCAAGTGAAAAAATCGCTACTTTTCTAGTTCGGCCGAATAAAAGTTAATCTAAATATGCATTTATAAGAAATTCACGCGTCGAGATAATGCTATTTAATTTTTTTTTCTTTTTCAATCAGATTGAAGCGAGATGATTCTTGATAAATATTAATAGCTGTTCTATATGACAAATTGTATTTTTATTTTTGTGAGAATAATTGTATTTGCCCGCGTCGCGGCGCAATCAGTACTTCTTTTACTCCCGGACGTATTCTGTTGCGCTGGAATTTACTAAGCCGCGCCGGGCATGAGGCGTCGTATAATGCATTTTGTATGCAACTTTCGTAGTATTCGTAGTGCGACACTTCATCATTTCCCGGGCACTACATATAACTTCAGAGGCAACTAAAAGGATACATGGACCTAGGGAAGTACGTGGTATAAACATGAACGTAAGGCGAGTATCCCGGAGAGAGAAATGAAGGCTACGCAGCGAAATTTGTGTATAATGCTCACTCGGATAACTATCTCTACTTTGCATTTAACGAATGAATTATGACGTATTAGCATAGTAAAAATCGTTTTACATCTGTTACTCGGGAAGTTTAATAATATTTCTTTACGCTTATTGATGGAAATATGCTTTCTATGCTCATTTAAAAAGATATCTTTTTAAGATTTGTATAGCTATTATAGATTTTAAAATGCACCGCATTTTTCAGCCTCGTAATAGCCTCTAACCTAATCATGATATCTAATTAAAGCCGCTCACAACGAGGCATGTTTCCTCTGCCTACATTTGAGGCATAATTTTATCGTAAATTAGTGCTTCAAATATCTCCCGAATGCGCCATATATAACTCACGGCCGCCTCGTATCTAATGGACTGTAGAAAATAACCCGTCGACAATAAATTTACAACAGACACCCATTCGGAACGGGGCGGTGTAAATTCAACATAGTCTTCCCATTTAGGGCATAAAGTAAATTCGGTCCACACAGCCCTATCTATAAATTTAACGGATGGTCCCAGCGATTACCCGTATATTTTCTCAACTCCACGGAAGTAAGAACGATGGATCTTCAGTCGACACGTTCCGTCGCTAAACTGTCGATCGTAAGACTTACAGTTCAACCAGCAGCATACCGCGATGTTTTACTGACTATAAAATATTTTACGTCCTTGCGCTCCCTCTCCCTCTCTCTCTCGCTCTCTCTTGCTCGCTCGAACGCAATGCCGCGCACCTCAGGTTACGACGAAACGGCTCGTATATTTGGTTAAAGCCCGAAGTTTGATGCGGAAACAACGTAGCCTGTCTTGATTTAACGTCAGTGAGTACTACGATTTTCTTCATTACCACATTCGTTGAAGTCCCTGCGGTGATCTCAAAAGGACCCTCAACGGAGTCGGCCCTGTTCTAGCTACGCAGTGTGCTAGGATAAAGATCTGATGGAATCAGGATGTCCTCCGTGGGACCTACTCCGCGGGATACTCCATCACGAGGCCCAGATCTGTCCCGGTGATTATTAACTTAACAAAGAGGCACAAAAGTGGCGGGAGGAGAGGGTTCGTTCTGGATATGCCTGTCGCTCAGGAATGCGTGTTACAGTGAGATGAGCCGTGATTCATCCGAGAAACGAGATCGAAATTTCCGACAAACCGGGTGCATGCCTAAACACTCCCGTGGACCTTGTCTTTGGCATTATCGTCCCATCAACGCGTCATTAAACATTTCACGTCATGTTTTGTTTTAAATCCGATTCTCGACGGCGCGGCCCAAGAACTGAAAAGATGTCGAGCATACTTATCCCTCGAAAGCGTCGGGGTAGCAAAATTATCGGTGACCTTAGACGTGAAAGATATCGATAGGGATGAAAGGCGCAGTGACTTCTCAAAGATCGCGACTGACAGGATGACGTTCGGTATTTTCTCACCTGTGCGTACGAACGGACGATCGAGGCAGGTCGGAGAGAGGAGAGAGAGATTTTGTGGGCGCGGGAGACCAAAAATCGGCATCTCTCGGTCCGCCCGGAGGGTCACGAAGCCGCTTAAGACCGGCTAAGCTGCTTACAGAACGGACTGCGCGCTGATACTCGGTGCGACTTGCCGTATGTATATATATGAAGCATTTGGAATACTAAAGCAAGCCGATCCTACTCGCCGACCGGTTCTCCTCCCGGAGAGGAGCATCGTTAACACCGTGGCTTACTCCGAAAGCCACTTTACACTCGCGTGCGCGTTAACCTACCGCACGGAGTCCACAAATTCGCGGCCTTGAGACCGTGGATACTTCATCGAACAACGCTGGTGAATTTATTCAAGATTATACGGGAACGGGAAGATTATTAAAGCGCCGGCCGTCGCACCCCATCATTTTTCGCAGTATTCTCCCTTTGATCCCGTGCGGCCGCCCCATGTGGGAAAAGAAATTTATACGAATTGACTTTTTGTTTCGCGCGGAATACATTTGGTAGATAGGATATCTCTCACTGAATGAACATAACAGTCATCTTTAATAAATTCGCTTTCGTATGATTAAATCGTATTAGGTCAAGAATTCGAAATGATTGTACGTATATATTTCAGTTATTTTAATAATTCTTCTCTATATTTTACTTTTTATTAATGTAAGATATTATACTTTTATATATTATGTATACAATTAAGGAACATTTTTCATATCGTTTAAAAGAAAGCAGCAATTCTTTTTTCGCGGTGTCATTTATCGCGCGGTAGATCAACTTTGGTAAGGTTTATAAGAGCCGACACTTCCGCTTGCTGCTTTCGCTCACGGACGATCTGGAGATGTCGACTTTTTCCTCCGTGGCTGCCTGAAAGATATGAAAAGAGCGGGCATCAGTCATCCCCGAAGTCGCGCGGGGCCAAATTGTCGCATCTTTGGTTTTTCTGGAGGGAAGCGCGCGGCATAATGGAACGGAGAGGAAGCTTGAGTGGCCACGAAAAAGGGCTCTTCGCGGTTGTATCCCTTTAGTCTGGCCACCCCTCGACTGTCACTCAGAATCAGTCGGTTTCTCCTCTATTCTCGAGCTCCCTCTCTCTTTCTCTCTCTTCTTAGCTCTCGCTCCGGGACTGTCGTGATACCGATCTGGCATGAAAAGTTATACCGGTCTCCACGCTGACAACAAACGTCTCTTAATCTCCGCGGGCGGTTTAGTCACACTCGGGAATGCAGGTTCACGGAAAGGGATGAGTATGATTCATCGAGGCATCGAAGCTTAATACCGACGCGGATTGATCTCGATCTCGAAGGCGGAATCCGTTAGGACTAATCTAAAGAAACGATCTCGATGTCGACTAACGTCGATCACATTATTATTATTCGCTTTATGCAACGTCCGTTCACCCATCTCGCAGCCACACCTTCGATCGATATCGGTGCATCGATATAACATTACAACGACTAAAGTGAATAACCGTGGTAGCCGAAACTTCGGGATCAATCACTGGCTCGCTTTAAAGAGGAGGCAAATGGATTCTTAACAATGGGATAATCTTCTTAACAGAAGATATAACATTAGAGAATCATTGAATTTGAATTTGCGGTAAATAGATTTAGGTATTTAAAAAATTTTATTTTAAAATGCAATGATTTAATTTAAAAAGATCTAATACGAAAGAAAGATCTAATACGATAAAAAAATTTTTGAAATATGCTCATTGCCTTATACATACAGTACAACATATTTAATCTTATAACATAAAAATTTTAAATATTATTTTTATATACTTTTTTATTTATATGGCTATTATCTTTATAGAAAATTTGAGATAAGAAAGAAATTAATTCCTTTTCAGAAATGTTATAATATTTTGCCGACTTATATTATAATAGCTTTGAGAATATATAATATTCTGAAAAATAAAACACGATGCATGTAGTATATCTTCCATATACTCAATATACTCCATATATTTGCACGGGTCAACTTACTAATACTATGTAATCACGTTTTGTGAACCAATTACTTTAATCGATAAAGAGGTCAAAATCTAAAGATCTCGAAGCTGGTCTCGCGAATTCGGTCGGAATAAATTGCGCTGCGCGTACGTCAGAGACGATCGAAATTCCCATGAAGGAGCGAATCGGAAATGGGAATGACGTATAAAGGAGCCAGAGCACGTAGGGTCAGTTTGCCAGGCAAGGCATATCCTGTACCGTGAAGAATCTCCGGCAAATCTTGCGTATGTCCAGCTCGTCACATGACCCTGCAGTCTCCACCTGAATACTGATCGCTGTCCTTCCGGAGACTCGGGGAGACGCTTTGCGTCCCTTTGTAAAATCAGTAGCGAGCCTTTCAGACTCCTTTTACTCCGGACGCAAGCTCGTTTCCCGAGACCCTTTATAGTCGCATACCTTTCTGTCGTCTTACCGTTCGCCGTTGTATCCTCAAGTACAGGCACGGGGGTCGTTACGTTTCGTCGTTTCCACCGCTGCCACCGGGAGAAATAAGAAACACGCTTTTTGAATTAGCGCTTTGCGCGCCCGCGAGTTTTTTGCGCGTAGACGCAGTAATAATAACGTCGCGTGTACCTCCATCTTGCGCGCGCCTAGCACTTACGTAACCAGCAGTAACGATGGAGAGACATGGACTGTAAAAGAGATTCAGTTATAATGTTAAAAAGGAAATATTAAATATGCAGCTCCGTGCAATTTTACTACCTTATAAGTAGAGGTTGGAAGAAATATGAAGGAAGCTGCAGATTTTGTGGCATATAATTTAATCTTGATTTTTTTTTTTTTTCAGAAAAATATAGAAATTTTTAATATGTGGCGAGATATATTAGCATTTATACGTCGAGAAACGCGCATAAAGTTTTCTGTTCGTAAGAGATCTAATTTTATAGGCTGCTCCATAACGTTGAAAGTTTCATAAATTCGCCGTACAAATTCAATTTACGAATTCACCATGATATCGCCGCATTTAAAAGTAGATCAAGAGCCACCCCGCGGTCCGCTGCAATTTTATCGTGGCTCGTAATGCATCGGCCAATCGTTACACTTAAGAATTAAATCTAGTGGCGTCGTTAAACCCGAGGAGGATCGGGGCTAGTCTCCGACGATATAGCCGGCTTAATATCCTTGACGTAAATAGATTACCGTAGCGGCGGGTCGGGTTAGACGCTCTAGCTCTCCGCTAGCGGGAGGACACGGAAGCGCGATAGAGCGAGCGAGCGAGCCTCGTGGGAGGATCTCCGTGCGAGAGAGGAGAGGAGAGGAGAAATAGAGAAAGAGCGGTTCTTTCGGAGGAAAATGCAGAAAATTCGTCGCGCAGACTGTGCGACGGCGGCGAAGCATCGGCTAAGAGGGTAGCCGACACGGGGGTGGGCTTGCTGATAAGAGAGCACCGTAGGAGCTGGCACGCTTTGACAGCCAGTAAATTAAAGTATATTTCCACGACGCTGGGAGGCAGATGCACTGTACGCGGTAATCCGAGAGATTCCCCGAGAGCAGAGATGAAAGGTAGACACGAAAAGAGGGAATTTTTTATCAACCCCCCCCCCCCCGGGGGGGGAATCGGCATGCCGTTGGAGCTCGGTATAGCCGAGGGGGAGCTGGAAAATCATGTCCACCTGGGCGTAGGAGCCATCAGCCAGGAGAAATGGGAGAGTAAAAGGAGTTGTCAGAATCAGATGAAGAAGGGAAAGAAGCTAGAGAGAGAAAGAGACTGCGGAGAGCGGCCTGGAGTATATACCCGACGCGTCCGATAGATTCGCGAGTAAGCGAGAGAGGGAAATCGATGAAGACGGCGAAGCCTCAAGAATACAAAATCTCGGTAGTCGACGAATGGGTCGGTCGAGCGAGGATTATCGCCCAAGAAGAAGAAGAAGGAAGTTTCGCCGATCTTAATTGGGTAATTACGATAATTTGCGCGTCGCGCGCGCGAGCGCACACGCGGGCGCGGGCGCCAAGATCGACTGGCGATTAAATATTCGTGCCGCTCTTAATTTTCGAAAACCAGAGGGCCGGTTGAGTTATCCCGACAAAGTTCGCGCAATTATTTCTCCGATACGCGATCGCTCTTCCGGCAACTTCCGCAACCTTTTCCGCGCGAAGTCGCTACCTTCGTTAAAAATTAATTGGTGGTTCGACATAGCGACGCACATTTGCTTTAACAGCCCGGCCGATCGCGATATTACTCTTACAATTATTGGTACTTGCTTCCTTTTGCGACATTGTGGATCGCGATATGTAGCACGCAAGACTAAACGCGCGGTTAAGAGGCCAAATGTCGAGCTATAACGGTGGGACGTTGCAGTAATATAGGAACTTTGCGAGTAAGAACTTCTTACTCGTTCGTTTCCCATCCAAACTCGGCGTTGTTAGGAATTCCCGAACGACCGCGCCGTACTTTCCTAGGGAACGGGCGACGTTTCTCTCTTCGAAACATGTACCGGTATATATATATATATATATATATATACGTACCTCTGCGTTTCCCCTCATCATCGGAAGAATAGACGGGACGCATTCACGTAGCGGCAACTACCAGCTCCGTATAGTATGCACGTTCTCTTATTCCCTTCCCCGTCTGAGTTACTCGCAGTTTGATACTTCCTTTTTCCTCTAGTTTTGCGCTTATTGCTGGAAAGAGCGAGCGCGACGGCGACAGGCGACGGCGTCGGCGATGGCGACGGCGGTTCGGGCCTCGGGCAATTCCTGAACTCCGGATCTAGGATGTTCCTCTAGATATGCGCGCGCAAAACAGAGAGTTTGTCTTATCTGCCTCTCCACATTTCTCATCTCCACTCTCTCTGTCTCTCTGTCTTTCTATTTCTCTAAGCGATCTATGTCTCTTTTCAGCTCCGTGTCTTTCTTTCTGCTTCGTCCACTCGCTTTCAGCGTCCTCTCTTTTCTTCTTTCGTTCCCTCGAATACTTCAAAGATTTCTCTGTCGGCCCGTTGCGGCAAGTAAACACTCGCTATAAAGTGCTATTCGCGGCGAACTCGCGTTGAAAGGGGAAGCGCCGGTGATGATGGCTGTGAGATTATTTCCGTGGTAAGATTCGTCGAAATAAGCTGCTTCGTGTGGGTGTAAGTAAAACTATGCGCGGAATTGCGCGTTTATGCGGCGCGATAAAGCCGCGTTTGCAATTGCGATACGTGAGCGGTTTGTATTGTTCCCTTCTTGCCCGGTAACGATTCTTAGAAGCGTCGATTAAGATCAAACAGCTGCTTCCGCGCATTTTTGTCAAGCACGTTCGCCGTGGTATGATTTATGGCTGTGATAACCGGAACTGATAGTAAATCATTTCAAGATGGATTACGTAGCATTAATTGCTAATTTATTATCGATATATTTAAAAATATTAATAGTACGACATTATGATGTAAAAATAATTTCAACGTAATTAATATTTGATTATATTATCGTGTCATAATAATACAATATTATATTATATGTGTATTATTTTTATTAAAATATTTAATATGCACATACGTGTATTATTATATATGTACGTATACAATATTAAACGCGGAGATTTTGTTTCGTATCTCTGTAAGAACCGCAACTATAATCCTGACATTTTACGACTCATTCATTCTGCAGCTTAACGACTTTTTCGCGAATAAAATACCCATGGTTTCTTTCTCATGTAACTAATGTAATATTGAGACTAACATTTTAACTTAATGCTCAGCGAACTAAATTTAGACGTTGTAAATTCTTCACTTCTTTATTAATTCATATCTGTTTGCCGATGTAAAAAGCTTGTTCGTCTCTATGTTACTTTTTACTGTTAGTTCCTTCATGAAAAATCCATAATATGGAAAATATAATAATATTTTAAAATCAGACCGCATGGGAGATGTTATAATTAAAATATTGTTAGATACTATATGTGGTATACAAGCTTTTAATAATAAAACCGTAATTAAACATTGAAAATGAAATTTCCCGTTATATATATAGATATGTATAACATAATTATGTTGACATGGTAATTACATCAAGCAGCAACGAAACATCATTAATTATCCTTTTTTGATATCACATATCTTTCTCATTGCGTTAGCTACTTATGTAATTGCATTCCCGTGTATAACAAGTCGCGCATACCGCAGATTTTGTGATATTTATTAACAAATGCACAACATAATACATTATAATCGGACGATATGAAGAAATGAACGTTATAAAGTATGCATAATTCGCGTATCGCGTACACATTATCCAAATTGTAAACGTAAATAATATTAATTAGTCCTTTAAAACTTTAACCCACAATTAGTTTGAATAATACGTGGTTGATCAGTATTATCGGATAACAATCGGTATCATAACGCTTGTTAAAACGATGGATTTAACGCGGTCCGAACCCGAAATCTAGATGTAAATGGTACCTTATCGACCTAATTACAATAATATATAATTATATATATATATATATATCCCAGGATTTATTCCGAATAAAAACAAATCCCGATTACTTGACTACTTGAGTCTCCTCCAGGGTATACTATCAGAAGTCTATAATTCGTTGTCCTTATCTGGCTGATGGTAATGAATGAACTTTTAGCATTATTTCTCGACGAGAATCGAACAAGGTCCATTCGTTCCCTTGGGGAAGAGAAGAGAATGCTGTAGCGATAACTGCAGGCGAAATGATTTATTAGCCGCTGCCCGTTTCGTATCGGATATCTCACATAGTCTATCTATATACAGCGTGAAGTATGTAGTGCCGGTATTCTCTGTATGATTAGTATTATGGTTAGAAATCACACGCTACATCGGCTGGAATTTTATTAACATTTTGCAATTGTTTATACTGAAATTTCGCGATAAGCTCCTAAACTCTCTGTATATCATTTCTACTAATATTATTATACATCGTTATGAAAAATGGTGATATGACAAGCTATATTCTTTACAATAAAAAGGATAATGAATTGATCGTGTACCGTGATGTATGATTATTGTGTCAACGTTTATGTTTATCTATAGTCCAGATATATTATCGACTGCTTTGCGATGAAACATTGAATATTTCGACGTTCTTTCCATATTTGCAATTTAATCGTTCTGGTAATTTACTTTTTATAGCGGCGCATAATCAACCATATGTATTAATTTTATATTGACGCATTATCGGTTGCAGAATTTATGCACAATCTTAACAAGCGCCTGCGGTAGTCGTTTCGATTCCATGTGCGTATATGCCATTTATCATACGCATCTGCGACGCGGATTTGCAACAAAATTCGTTCTACAGATGTCGTTAAGAACGTGAACGTATTTTCATATATAAATTTTTAATAATATCCTGAAAAAAATGTTCGGTTATTTTTTTAAATAAGTAAGGAAATTGAATTTGTGTAGTACAGAAATGAACCTTTTAGCCCCAAATTTTTGTTAATTACAATATATCTTAAGCATATGTATATAATTATATAATTGTACAACTGTGTAATTATATACTAAGTAAAGTTGGTCATTTTGTGAAAAATTGGGCAAAATTACCGATAAATAAAACTAGGACCATAATGGCTTTATTATAATTTTTATGTTAGCAAAATTTTTAAAGCAATTCTTTAATGTACATTTTAGATATAATCTATTGTGGGTAATATTTGTGTGTAGAGTATATTGCGTGCATGTGTGTGTGTATGCTAGTCTGGATTAACATCTATTGCCGCGTACGCTATTTAACTTCGGTGCTGCATATTTCCCACAGGGCTCAGCGCAGAACATTCCGCGGCGTGAGAAAATCGATAATGCCATACATAACGTATAAATCTGTCCGGTTGATACATAATCACGACCTGCCATAAAAGTATAATGTCGCGTGTTGTCACAGCGCGCATACGCTGCCGCATATTTTTGCTGTTATCCGACCGCGACCGTCGACGCGCTTAACGAAACCGGATGGCACCACAGCCGCTGGATTTAGCGTACTCCATCATTTCTTTGCATAGAACTAATTATACAAGAAAAAACGGAATCGTGGCGTTTTAAAGAGGTAATCGCAATTAAATAAAGAGAAATATCATGACTGATGGGATTTTTAAATATATTTTGTTTATTTAGATACATAATAAATATAAATTCTTAATAGTATATACACACACACACACAATATATATATAATAATTTAAAGGAAGCCATTATTAATTTTCAATCTTCTTTTGAGTGAACTTTTAATATTTCAATCAAGGCTTTATATATATAGGGTGTGCCATTTTAAATGCCCCAGGCAAATATCTCGAAAAATATGGAAGATATGAAAGAAACACATAAAACATATAAAAGTATTAAGAATTATCAAAAAATGAATAGTTTACGAGATACTTTATATTTTATTCTGTCACATTTTGACATAAAATATAAAATATTATATATGTGTTTAAAGGCATATAAAGCCTTGATTGAAATATTAAAAGTTCACTCAAAAGAAGATTGAAAATTAATAATGGCTTCCTTTAAATTATCGACGATATATAAAAAGAATCTTTCCGAGGGGTATTTTTAAGTATTTTTAATTCTTATAATGAGACCCTAATAAACTGTGACTTAATAAGAACCCCCCGAAGGAACGCTCGATAAATTTAATAAAGCTACGTCAACGGCAAAATAATACGGCTATTCTAGTAGCCGTCGATATTAGGGACCGACATTTTGCAACGTAGATGAAATGCGATCGGTGTTTTTCAGCGCATAAGACCGTCTTTTTTAGTCTCACGGGCGAAATAATGAAGACGAGATGCAAAGTTAAAGTGGAAATGCTTCACTACGCGGAATGCTCCACTCGATGACAAGTGATCCTCGAAGAAGCGAGTGAGAGGAAAACATTGTTAATTTCCTTTGCAGATTCGAGTGTCTCTCGTACTCGCTCCATCTCTCCTTTTTCGTCCCTCCCCCTAACCCGTCATGCGACTACTCGTTTCAGAATGCCGATTAAATTAACGTCTCTCCGTCAGGAGGAAACGATTGCTCGGGTTGAGACAAATCGAATTTGAGCGCCATGTAATACGTTGTAAAGTGACGCGACTGACATATTTCGGATTTTCCAGGGGCTATTATGACGCCACACGAATCTCGAGAATAAAACTCGCGTATAAAAGGTAATGTAACTGAAAGGCGTAGTTTCGTTCTTTACCGTATTTAACTTTATTATAACGAAGCGGTAACGAAATCTATTTGTTGCTTCATATTGCTGTTCGAATAGTCAGGCAAAGCTAGATCGCCGCAGCTTATCGAATATCCGTTAAGAATTTTAACTTTCATATTTGCATTACCCACCACTCGAAACTTTACTTTGTAACTGCTTTTATTAGCTTTTAATACTTAGAATTACTGACTTGTAAATCCAATTACGACAGCAATAAAGTAAAGTTCCATGAAGGCTATTCAATGATCCAGACTATTGCCCCGATAATAAATTGAAACTTTCTTTAAACGATGCAAAAAGTTTGATAACGATTGTTACGTACGCATACGCGTTCGCTCTTTCGCGGATTATTTTTTCAGCTGATTTGCACAATTAATAAACCCTTTGCCCTTTTATTACAAACTTTTACACACAGGAATAAAAAAAATGACAAAGAATATTTGCAGTTTTCCAAAGAGAAATCTTCTTTCTTCGATAATTTCTGCTATCTAATAATTGCTTAACTGGTTTTATAATCTTTCATTGTCGTAGTTTATCGACTAATCTTGTAATTATTGGCGTGTACCAGCCGGCGTACCGCACAGAAACGTAACGCGCGTGCAATGTGCCACTCGCATGGCTGCACTTGCGAACGAACGCAACAGCTCAGCCACTGGACCAGGGTGTTAGAGCATTAGGGGATTCCCCCGATGCGCCTGATGATCATTTTATATTAGCCGAGGGGAATCTGCATGACAATGGCTGGCACCATTGTGTGATAAGCGCTTCACATTGCGCAACCCCATCCATATGTTAATATCCTCCCGTGCTTACAGCAACGGCTAACTCGTGAAAGTGAATTATGTGTACGCGAAAGTGCGTGATGGTGCTTCCCTGTGTCTGTTGTCTCCGCGTCTGGGCCTCCCCCAGCAGCCCAGAACTACCGCCAGACGCGTTACAACCAAATCTTTCTTTCACAGTTTCAAATTCTACGTGCGTCGAAACATTCCTGGAATTGCAAATTACAGGAGATCTCGGGAGAGAATGTATTTTTTTCCCGTCTCGATAACAGTTCGCGATTAACTCCGAACGAGCTAATTAAAACTTAATTTTCTATCGTTATTGCGCGCCGATTAAAATGCATGTATTTATTCTCTCATAATGAAAATTTTTCTTCTTTCATTAACAGATATTTGTTCTTGTGTTTTCTTTCTAGAGTGTAGATTCACGAAAATATGAGTTTTACTCGAGAAGATTTTCGCTTTGCTCCTTCCTTAACACTATAATTGCAGCTTTCCCTCATATCCCTGGGATTCCCAGTTCTCGTATCTATCGCGGTTGCGAAACTGAGACACCTCGTTGTTTGTCGCGCGTTTCCTGATAACCGGCGATCATCCACGCGAATCACGGCGAGATGTGAGCCTGATGCAAAATGCGTCTGTCTCGCGCGCGCTTCCTCGCCAATTCTCGAAATGAACGTTTGTCCTTTGACTGCTCGATTGCGGTAATACGACCATCGTCGCAAACGTCGATTGTTCGCACGGTCGAACGCCCGACGTAGCACGATACTGCGGAATACTCTCGCATGCCTTTGGAATCGCGACACTGAAACGGGACGAGGGTTATCGCCAGGCTGTCAAAGGGGTGGCGGCAAGTGTGCCGGGGCGTTAGGGCGTCCCGGCAAACGGCGCGGCGCGGCGCGGCGCGGTGCGGCGGTCCCTTTATGACGGTGTCTGGTTACCTCGAGAAGCGACAAGAGAAAAAGGCCCGGCTATGAAATTAAGAGTGCACGCGGCGAACGAATCTCTGTCGAGGCGTGACATAATCGTTTGATCGACCTTCGATATTCGCGCGATGCGGCACTTGAACGCGCGCAGAACGCAGCGGCGGACTGATTGCCTCAATTAAACGCGTAAACGCGAAATCGAATGAGCGTCCGCTTGCTCTTTGATGTTGAATTACTTCCGCATTTCGGTAACAAGAATTCGCGGTAGTTTAAAAGCTTCTGCTAAAACAGACCTCGAGAGCCCTGTAGAACGATCAAAGTGTTGTAAAAATATACAGAGGGCATCAAAAGTCGAGTAATTCTTTTTAATTACGGAGTTCGTCTCTTACCAAAAAGTCTGATTGAAGTTCATTACTCGTCGCAATTTCGTCGAATTTAATATTAACTACTTCTACTTAGGCCCGGTTGCACTAACGTCACATATCATTTAACCGGGCCTTGAATATTTTACATACATCAATTTACGCAGATATATCGATAACGTACATATTCATAACGTATTATAATTTTAACAAATTGGTATTATAATCGTAATAGTGGCAATCGAGATTATTAGGTTTATTTATGTCAATTTATTTTACTTAACAGTATTTTATATAATATTGTACTCCCTTCATAGCGATATTATAATGATTTGTAGCTCATATTGTAGACATTTCGTGGCTTGTAAGCAATATTATTTCCATTTGTAATGCCTTAAGAAGGAACACATGCAATGAAATGGATCTGGCATGACGTGTGACACGATCGTTTGCAAGAATCATTTGCAAGCATTATGCACCTGCACCGTGCGGCGGAATACGGACGGACTACATAGGTGACAAGCAAGATTTGTGGTAAGGTATATTATACGGGTCCGCAGAGCAATGACGTTGTGACATAATATCTGCGTTTCGCTGAGAATAATGCTTTTGCGTAACATACGACACAGCGAGAATTACTCCAATAAATATATTAGTTGTATATATTTATGTGTAATTTTTCAAATTTTATTTACATTTTACAGATATGAACTTTATTTTTTTCATGTTATAACAGATAATACTATCCCTCTGCTGAATAATTGTGATATAATGTCAAATCGCCATGGTATCGATTAACACGATATTATTTATATAACACGTAATAATGCGTTCATCATCATGTACTCGTATTTATATAAGTATCTTCAAATAATGAGTATCTCTATTGAGTCAGTTGTTGTATATTACGAAAGATACAGATAATTTTTTCCTCGGCTTCAAATAGAGCTCAATGCTATGTCGATAGACATTGACATAGCAGAACCATTAGATAATTGAAATAAAAAGGGAAAAGCAACTTGAAATCTGGTTGGGCTAAGGACTGCTACTCCTAAGAAGCAGAGATGAAACGAAATCGCGTGTAAAGGCAAGAAATATCATTGAGCGAAATAACTCGCTTTAATTAGCAGCCTAGCAGTCAATGAACGCCGCTTAATTACGCGTATTTTCATATTTATATGACTTATTAGCAAATGGCAAATTAATCTCGTTGATTATTATTTATGTTAAATGTATAATATATCCATACAGTTATTTTCGTAGAAAGCATTCCATATGGCTACACCTACTTACTTGAATTTTATGCAAAATCGTAAATGTTATAGCAAGAACACTATAAGGAAATACGTTGCAAATATCCTCGATACAGCCAACATAATACAACAAAATGTAATGTACGCAAAGTGAAGAGTATATGTTAAGAGTATGTGCCACATACGTAAGTGCATGCGATTCTATTACATGGCGGTGTTACTTACGCTAGTAAATTTTACTTTGGACTGTAAGTAAATTTCCAACTCGGTTAAATTTCGTAAATGGCGAGCTCTCGCCATTTTTCTATTAGTTATGCATGATTGCTCGTAAATACCATTAAACAGCTGTCGATACACATAATGAGAAATTTAATGCAACTATTAATTATTAACAATTAAATTTATTCGGTAATTGTAAGGTCAATATTTCGTACTTATTTATGTATATTTTAACTATGCGTATATAAATTTTTTTAAAAATTTGATTAAAAACAAACTTATATGTTAGTTAAAAACCTACAAACAATCGGGTGTGCAATTAGAGAATTTATTTTCTACATTTTCATTGCCAGAGAGAACAATGGCGTCAGAAGTTACAAAAATATATGTTATTCTAGGTTCTTTTGTTCTCGTATCGGAAGATACCTTCGGAGAGAAACGACAATAGCAGAAACGTTGAAAGTGTAGACGAAAATGTGCTATTTTATCAACAAATCCTGATATATCTCGATTGGATCTTGTATCTCGGCTGAGAGAGCCCGAGGGCAAAAACATTGCAAAAGGAAGTCTTCGTAAGAATTAAAAGAAACTCATGAAGAATCGAGAAAATCGAATGGTTTTCATTCCAAGCCATCTTCGCAAATCTCTTCTTTCATCTTTGGCTTCTCTCCCAAACGTTCTTCTCTTTTACACTTTTGACGAACTGATCGTAAAACGTTTTCCCATAAAACGTCCTTCCTGTTGCTGGTGGCACATCGCGAATCGCTATAAAGTGGCGCACGTTGCGCTGAAAATGAGGTCAAGTAGGTGACAAAGAACCAACGGCTGTTCATCTGTACTCTTATAATCATCATTCAGTCTCGATCGATGACTGAAGTCGTATGCCGGTTCTTCAAATACACTAACTTCTTTTCTTTTCGAAAGCAGTTTTACATCGCATGTGTGTAGCTTTCTTCATTTATCTGAATATATTATTCTTACAACGTTGAGTGTCACGATCAATAAAAAAATTTGTATTTCCGTTTTATGCACTACCACTTTTAAAACTATATATAGCTCTTCTTGTATTATAAGAATATATTAATAATATGGATCAGAAATATTTCACGGAAACATATAAAAATAGTTTGAGCAAAAAATGGGTTTTTTTTTCAGAAATGACGAAGTAATTATAAATACGTAGATGGTAATGATTTATTGCTGGGGCAATATATTTATATTCACAAGATTAAAACTCAAACTCAATAGAACAGTTCTGACAGTCAAACTATGTACCATGTTGTACATTAATGCATGATAAAAGACAGATGATTATTTGACATACGTGTGACAAGGTGATAATAATATGACAAACGCGACTTTAAAAGAAAAAAAGACTTAAAATGATAACATATAATATGACAAATCCATTAGATAAATTGAAAAAAAAAATATATATATATATATTTTTTGTTACCAGTGATAAATCGATACGTATATCTCACTTTTATGTTTTTAACTATTACACGATTGTCATTTGTAACTGATAACTAAATAACATGAAATTGCTAATTGTAAAATTGCATCAAAGTAATAAAATTATTACGATAATCCGCAATACGGCTGTGATTAATAAGGCGAGGTCAAGAAAAGAGGCTTTTTTATCAAAGCATGTTGCAGAAACAAGGGCTGCAATACGTGAACGTAAAAAAAAGGTTGCGAAGGAGGCAAGGCATGATACCCTGTGGTGTATCATGGTAAATAATAAAAACTCGCGTCTGCATGAAGTACACGTGCCGTTTTCATGATCACGATCGCATGTATCTTGGCGATTTTTGCGAGCCGTGTGTTCTGACCAAAGTGCACCTCAGTCGTACATACTTTATGTGTGCATTTGGTTAGAAGCGTCTTGCTCGGCTTTGCCAACAAATTAATCTTCTTGTAAAACTTCGGCTTTTGTGCTCAGATTGAGTGATGATTTTTAGAGGATTTAGATTAAAGTAGTTGATTTCTTTTTAATTATTTGACACGATTACCCATAAATATTAATATGAAAATCAATATTGGTCGTGTCAAAAAGACATTAAATAAAATTTAAGTTTAATTAAGGTTACTTAATGATCTGAAAATTGTCTGCTCTCTTTCTGTTCTCAACGTTATGCCTAATACTGACAGAAGCGAGCTTAAATGTTAAAATGTAGTATAATCAAAATTAAATTTTATTGATATATTGGTCTCGTTACAATCATTTATCGCTAATCGCTACAATCGCCGTCATATCGGTAAAATTTCAGCCGTGTTTAAATCACTGATCACGAAAATTGATCAATCACGAATCACATTACGAACATACTGCATCAATGAGTAACAAACTCGGATATTCCGAATAAATTGCTTGTGGAAGTTTGCGAGAAGGCCGAGAAAAATGTCCATTGCATGAAGAATATTCATTCTCAGCGGATTTCTGAGCTTTTTCTATGCACAGCGACATCGCAGTTCTCGTAGCGCACAAGGAATCCGGAATACCAGCTTTCGTTTTTGAAAAGGAACTGACAGAACGGCAATAGCGGGTAAGTAAAGCCGGAAGAATGAAAACGAAGCGGAAGAAAAGGAAAAGGAGTCATATAGCGAAGAGATGTGCTATGCGTCTCCGCGGTAAATGATAAAATTTCATATAGCAATAGAAATCTGATCGTTTTTGCATATAGTTTTATTTGCATGTAGATAACGGATAATTTTAGAGAAATGCCAAATAATTTAGATAAATTCTCTATAGGTTCTGTTTTATTTGTATAACTACGTCTTATGTATTTCGAGAAGCAAAATTTAGCAGACTTTATAGCAAGTATCACCCATTTTCCCCTTTAATTTTAAAGGAAATCCGGAGACGAACGTAATTTGATCCATCGGCACATCAGATTACGCAATATATCAAGACATGAACGATGCTGAAGGGCGGGAGATCGATCACGTTGCATGACGCCATCGCGAATAAAGTTCTTGTACGCAATGCGCAAAACGTTTTACGGTTGCACGCATCCCTGTCTAAATCGAAGTATCACCGCGAACAGCAGTGTTGTCATGCGACACAACGAGGCGCGCGGAATGTAAAAAACTTAGATTACAAAAATGCATCAAGCTGGACGGTGACAAATAGTCAAACTTTTCTCAACCTGCAAATTACACGTATTTTCATGAGAGCGCGCGGGCGGGCGCTCGCCTTCGAACGCGCGGCACTTAGGGAACGACTTCGTCCTTACGGAGGGATTTTCGTCAGGACGAATCGCGCGCGGAATGCCTGCGCCGTCGTTCGCAGCGCGCGATGGGATTTCCGGAAGTTTTTCGACCGGAGCCATAATCGAATTCATTCGCGCTGACAAAATTCGTGCTAATGAAGTTACAGGCAGAACTTCCCAAAAACTTTTGGTTCTAATTTTTAATGATTTCTCGATAGATTCGCAGAAATATTCTTTTACGAAAGGTACTGTGGAAAAGTATAATTTCTTACACATATTTTTAATATTTATTGTTATGATCTTGACATTGTGAAACCTTAAATTAAAAAATGAGGACCACTTGAAAATTTGTAATCAACATTTCATTAATTTTTCGAAGAATCAATGATTGTCAAATTGTGTATCTTCAAATGCGTGAAAGTCTTTCAAAATTTTTGCCGACAGAAATAGATCCTGAGAATTAAGAAAAACTCTGTCATTAAAATTAAATTGGATAGTTTATGTAGAACATCATACGAATAAAAATGGAAATTTCCATTATATTCTGAAATACGGCGTATGATATGATATGAATACGGAAAGAACGGTATTGCCGAAGTACCTAAAAATTTAACTAAATACAGATCTGAATAGACTTTTGTTGGATCAGCGAAATAATTATATGGGATACTCAAGCTGGTTACTAGACTGGTCAAAAGCAGCATTATCATCATGCTTGAGCATCCTACATAATCATTTTGATAATTCAACAAAATTATTTTCAGGCCTGTATCTAGCCAAATTTTTAAATACTCCAGCAAGACTATTCTTTCCGTGAACGTTTTGATAACCGTTGGGCACAAGAATTGTAAGTTAGAAGGTAAATATGAAGTCCCTTTTCCCTTTTCCCTTTTCCCTAAATACTACAAGCGATGAAAGGACACAGTGAAAGGCAAAAGCATCGAGAGTGATACACTTACAAAGAAGACGCGCATAAGGACGGCCGTCAGTGGCCGAGCGAGAGAAGGCTGAAAACCGTGGTAGAGGAAAAGAACGTTAAGATACATAGGAGATACGCGGCTGGCGGCGCGGCTGTAAATAATGAAACTTTACATCAGCACAGAGATGCTTGCGGTGTTTTCATTGCGTGAAGTGGAACTGTCTAGACGCATTCACTGCTTTCCACCAGGCGAGCGAGAGCGCTTTTATAGCATCCTTTTTCCTCCCCCTCCCCCCCCCCGTCTATTTTCCTCCACCTCCTCATCCTCCTACCTGCAATTTCCCCGCAACGCACTCTTCTCTTTTTTATCGCCTACTTTTTCGCGCCGCATTTCCGCGTGCATCCTCTAGCGCCTAGTCCAGGCCGAATTGTGCCGCGCCGAGATGAGCCGGGCCGCGCTTGTGAGACGCGGGAGCTTTTTCCGTTCGCGAGAGTTGAGACGAGCGTATTTCTGCGGGAACGAACGTGGCGTTCGATCAAGCAAAAGTACGCACGGAATTCAACTTCCTGTCTCCCTCTACCCCGATCTTCTCGCCGAACGGATCTGAAACGTTCCTCTTTTATTAAAATGGAATAGCGCGCGCTGGGCGCGTCGACGCAAGACGCCCGCGCCGTTACGCGTAATAGCACGGGTCATTTGCCGAAGGGAGTGCGTGACGATTGGGTTGATCGAATTTACAGCTCCTACGCCGGGGCCGAGAGTAGTATGGCTGTGGAATTACCCCTTTCGGAGGCAAATATTTCCGAGTCCCTCGCAGCAATTTCGGCGGGTCTTCCCGACGAATGCTATTAGCTTCGATAGCTCCGAACATTCGCAATTTCATTAGCATTATTTCATCACATCGGATCAATGTTTCTCAAGGACGTAACATTCATGTGTAATTTCTTAATGCCAACAGTACGCAATGTTTCCAAACGGTCACCCATATATATATATTTAATTATTAAAAAATATAACAAGTGCACATGAAAATTGATGAAGAAGTGTGTTATCTCTTTACAAGAAAGACACTTTCGCCAACGGTCCAAATCACGTTAAGTCATCCACAAGTTCTCGTCCGATCACTTAAGTCAAGCAACGTTGAGCGCGGTTAGTTAAATGGGTGACTGTTTGGGAACACCACGTACTGTTGGCTTACTTTTTTAGAATTTAATTATTTTATGTGCCTGAAAGTTATTTATTTTATATCGTAGTTATACATTGTCTATTATATAAAATTAATTAAAATGATAACGTTTCATGAGAAATTTTTAGAGAAACTTTTTTAGAAGGAAAATCACAATTCGTTATCGTAAGTATTCTATATATACATATATTTATGTGTAATTAATTAAAATAATAATGTGTACAATTATACATATTATATTATATATGTTATCATTTCAATCTTATTAAAAAAAAAACAGTTTTAACATTTTTAAAATTCTACCTTAATTTAATTTAATTTTCTTTGCGTTATTATTACATAATTTTTTATAACTTATTTTCTACCGTGTATTATACTATTTTAAAAAATGCATTAAATAATTCAAGTAAATATTTGTACATGTTATATGATGAAATATATAACGAGAGAATATTTTTAAAAAACTGACTACATGTGTCAAATTATATACTTATTAAACCGGGATTCAATGAAATTAACATCACGGATTCCCCCCCCCCCCGTATTTTAATATTTCTCCGTGTAATATTCATGAGTCAGAATGATTTGTTAAATCCTTTGTCGTTTGAGATTTGATCATTTCGCTGATTTGCGAGATTTTATGTGCGTTGAACGGACATGAATGTGACTTGCGATTGTATTTTTACGTTGTTCTTCCGTCGTAATATTATTGTAATAAAGTCATGATTAACGTTAGGAGTACCATACGATTATTTATATTCTGATGATTAGTGTGGGCAATTGTAATTAATCGTATTTTCGCGAGGGAATATATACGAGTGCCATAAAGAAACCATAATGAGAGAATGAAAGAGAAAGAGAGGGAGAAGGTTTGGGAAGCCACTGAGATAAAAGTATACTGGAGAGGACACTGACTCGGTTGGCGCGAGCCGAGAGAGAGGTGTGGGATCGCTGTCTTTGTCGTACAATTCGTATGACAAAGACACCTGTATCTTTCTCTCAGTAATATGCGCATGTGTCTTGTACGACAAAGAAAGCCAGAGATCTCACAGAGATCTTCTGTCTCAAGATCGTTTTCTGTCTACGGCGTAGCATGGCAGTGCCCATTCCAGTATACCTACATGTATCTCAGTGTGGGAAGCATCGAACGACATTTCCATATGCGCGCTCGTCGCAGCTATGGGGTAAATAATATATTATTTATTATTTCATTTGTTACCTTGTGGAGTTAATCGTTTGTACTATAATTATAATTAAATTAAATAAATTAAATAATTAAATAATATTCATTATAATTATTTTACGCGCGTCATAATTATTTTTTGAAATATTAATTATTGTCGGTATCCTGTTATATAATTTAAATATATTAGTAGAGTTTATAGATTGACGTAACGTTACGCACCGTATTAGAGAATAACGAATTATATTTTAATTTGAGGTAATAGAATCTGTGAAAATTAATTAAATATGTATCTATATGATATATATAAATATGCATATTTAATTAAATATATATTTTTTAAATATTAAGAACATTATTACAAATAAAAATAACATCATAGATCCATTATTTTAAAATGTTTGATGGGTTAGAACAGATTGGTAATATTTAATTCTGGACTACATCTGCATTTATTGTCATGCATATACATCGAACGTTTCGCTTCGTATAAAGTATAAATAGACAAGATTTTCAGTAAATTAAAAACGTTTGCATTTTTTTTTATTTTTTTTCTCCAAATTGTTTTTAAATAATATTTTTTAGTCCGCCTCGCTATATCCTTCCGGGATTAGATATGAATACCTGGATTAAATAACGAATTAATTTGCATACATACTGACATTTACGAGATTTTAATAAAACAAGGGAAAAAATAAATCACATTTTTCGCAATAATTGAATTTTATTTCCTTGATTTATTAAAATTAAAAGTAAAATTCTCTCTCGATTTATTAATGTCGTATTAACGTAATTTTTCTTAGAATATGAAAAGTTAGCATAAAATATGGCAGTAATTGATTAATTTAGGTAAATACTTTCTTCATCAAAATAAGTAAATTTCGTTCTTTGAGTAAACATTAAATTTTATGTGTGACGGTAGTCGATTTATCGAAAGTGAGATTTGAAATACAAGGAACAGCATATTTTATTCATGTATCATATCATACACACATACAAATTTTATTCACGTATACTTTATCTCATATAGCACTGAATATTTTGTGGTAACGACAAACTGACCGGCGCGCGGCTTTAGTATGTGTTTTTATGTAGGGAAGGCTACTGCGCGTTATCATTCGTGCGTATCGACACTTTAGAACATATATGGCCGATTTCACAGTCTTCGATTAACGTGATCCTCCGATTAAACTCATTCTTCGTCTCTTTCTAACAATAAGTTAAGAAGAGTTTAATCGGAGGATCAAGTTACTCGGAGACTGTGAAATCAGTCCACATATATCTGGAAGGAGAATGAAGGATCGAGCCGGTGCGCGGAGTCCAAGTTGAGCGCGAGAGAGAACCACGTTTTTTAAGGAAAGAGAAAGATAGATTAGTAACCTTCGTCCGCAATGCCCAAGCGCGAATCACGTCGTAACAGCGCTGAGCGCAGTGAGCGTGACGTCATCTCTACCTCTACGCTGGCGCATTGCGAGCAAAGGTTATCGATCTACCTTTCTCTCTCGCACCCAAGTTGGACACAGATCTTTTCCACGGAAACTACGGCAAGCATAGGCAATTCCTCTTCCAGGTATATATGTTCTAAGATCGACACTCACGCGCGAAGCTATAGTGATACGTTTTACTGCGTGTGTCTTTGCTAAGCGTTATTCTCTGTGAAGAATTTTCTGTGAAGAAGAGGACTTGTCAGTAGGACAGTCTCGAGGACTTAGAGGCTTGATGACAGGAAAGCTAACATACCCATCGTCATCGATTTAATTAAATAAATCGTAGCCAGTTCATTGCGATGTTGCGTTCGGGAGTGGCGTCAAATAATCGGACTAAAGATAGGGGTTCACAACCTTCTTTGTCAACAGAACTACATTAAAATCTTTAATAATGACTGGGAAACTGGTTTTATTTTTGAACAAAATTATTATTGTACAAAAATAAAATTGTTAATATTGTTTATCTTTTGGATGCTATAATTTCGATCTTATATTTGTGTGTTACAGAATGTCAACGTCGTCAACGTAGCTGATAATTTCGCTGTTGCGCATCGATTGGTGAGTGATAAAGAAACTTTTATTTTATATTGAGGTAACGAATCTATGAGAAAAATTGTAACTATATGTTATAATTATATATATATATATATATGCATCTAATTAACAATAAAACATAATATTATAGATAAATATGTGACATCTTATAGATCCGTTGCCTAAAAATAGATGAGCTAGAATAAATTGGAGAAAATATTTAATCTTGGATCACAGAATTATCGATTTACTGTGCATGTGAGGATTATCCGAGTGCATTATCATACGCAAATTTTTGAGTTTACTGTTTAAATAAATGAGGGAAATAGAGAGAAAATAATTATGAAATGGATAAAGAAATAAAATAAAACTACAAATAAGATACTTTTTTAATAAAGAAATTTTTACTTGAATTCTCTTTTACTTTATACTTTATAAGAAATACAGATTATCAAAATATATTTATACGTTCTATACCTTTATTAAAATATAAATTAATAAAGTAAATAAATGTGAAACATAGAAACATAGGAAAATGTTACAAGTAACAAGAAGTTGTTACTGTGGAACAAATACTGGGTTTTTTGCTCTTCTATATATTTTTTCTTTCTAAACATATCTTTACGATGAGATTTACATTTTTATATTTGTTCAGGATTAAATATTAAATCGGTGCAAGAAGTAATATTTTGAGATTTATTTTAATATACCTGTATTACATATATGTATATTAGAAGTGTAAAGAAAAAGCCACCTTAGAAACAGTCACGAAGTCGAGAAAATCTTATTTGACAGTTACCAAATGTATTTAATAAAGTATCCGCTAATTATTATTAATTATACTTATTTTTAAATTGCACCGATGTTATCCTAATTTTTATAGCTCATCTATCTAGATTGATTGACTTTACATTTAATTAAAACAAAGTAAAATGACGCGAGATTCAACAACGTTTCGTAGTTATTTTATTATTAAGAAGAATTTTACATATTATCTCAGAGATTTATCTATTTTATGTCTGTTATATCATAATATTTGATTTTGAAATATATATTCCTAATATATCACTTATAAAATAATTTTAATACGAATAATACGCATGAATATAATACAAAAAAGATTCGCACATACCGATGTGAAATTTCGTAAAAATGTACATGTATACAGAGTATAAAACATCAAAATTTTATGTGCGGAAAATTCATCATCTCTTTCATATCTCATGTCATTCATTGTGAATATGCGCAGCAAAGGTGAGATACTAACTAAAAAACTTAAAATACGTGACGAAGAAATACGAATAAAAGTACGAATTCTCTCGGTTCAAATTAGTAAAAGTTCATTGTTTGCTAAACGTTCATAATTTCATATTTATTCACAATTTCATATGGTGTAGTTTAATCTTGAATGTTTGAGACTTATCAAAATTAGTAATTTATTTTTTATACATAAATTTTCTTTTTTTTTTAATTCTTGCATGTAATTTTAAATAGAAAAATTACGCGAGTAAATTACACGCATAATGTACGCAAAAATAAATCATACGAAAATGTAAACCACGTGAATAACGATATTCAATTATTATTTTAATGAACGTTGTTTATTTTTAATGACTTCAACGAAGCGCGCGTTTAACAATCGACCGTAACGTTTTACGAGCCGTCTTACGGTAAGTGAGCGTAAAAAAATTACGCTTATCTGCTGACGCTGACAATTAGTCGGCAATAGAAGGAGTTTTTCTCCTTTTTCGATCTGATTGAAATACAGCCATAATAGCCAAATATGACCAGGAGCGACAAAAGATAAATCCAATCTAACCGAAAAAAAATTGACTGTAGAGTGTAGAATATATGCAAGATAGGCGGCCAATATTTTGACCAGAATATATAAAAGATACTCCAGAGGTAAAACATATTTTTTCTTACATATCTACGGGCGATGGCACGTAATTGAAAATAAAAGAACGCAATCGATGCATCTGTAAAATAAATCACGGTTAGGGCTCTTCCAATTATCGGATAATCACGGATTAGCAATCCCGCTAGATTAGCCGGCAAGTAGGGCCCTTCATAGATCGCGGGTTAGAAATCCCGTTGGATTAGCCAGCAAGTAGAGCTTTTCGTAGGTTGCGGGTTAGGGATCCCGCTGGATTAGGCCAGCAAGTTCGTTGTGTTACATACATTTGACAATGATATAGAAACTTGCACAGGTGCAAATAAATACAAATTTAAAAAGTGAACTCGGAATTCGCGTTAAACAAGAAGCTGACGATATTAGGACTATTGGAAACTATAAAGATACTAAGGCTATTAAGAATACTAAGGTTACTAGAAACTTTAGAAATCCTAAGGCTAATAGAAATAATGGGATATGTAGGATATTAAAGGTATTAGAAATGAGACGAAATTAAACGCCTTTATTTAACAAAATTAAATCTTTTGAAAAATTAATTATTTATTTAAAAATTAAAACTTATGTCACGGCTTTAATTTGTCATTGTTATATTCTCTAAACTTCTTTGAACAGAGTTAACTTCTTTTTGTCGGTTAGATCCAACTTTCTGTTTTCGATTATATTTCAGACTATGAACATTAGCAAAATTTCACTCATGTGAAAATTACTGTTTTTGGATCATTTAATCTTGAAGCGCTCATCAGAGATCGTGAGATTTATTTAATTTGTTACCGCTTCGTCAAAGAACTCAGAACAAAGCAGAGCCGAAATGTCCAAGTTATAACTTTGTATTGTATCAGTAATTAAAAGTTACATAACGTTAACTCACGCACAATTAACCGCGACTCTCAAACCCCACCTTTTCCTTTGTTACAATAAAATTGCTTATATATATATTTTATGACATAATAAAAACAAAGTGCTCACCGAGAAAAATTCACTGTGCAAAATCCCACGTAATCATATTCTGATTAGTACACGTAGAACTGCAATTAATTGAATTTTGTTTTTATAATTTATTAAGAGTAAAAAATTATTGATTAATTAAAATTAACCGTTATGTGGTTTTATTCTTCTTAGAGCACAAAATTGGGCATAAAGCAATTCTTTTTCGTATATATTTTGATTGTGTTCGTGATAGTCGCATACGTGCACGTAGGTCGATGAAGGAATAGACGCTTGTCGTCCCACCCTAAGTAAGCTGCTTTTTCCCCGCGACTCAATATCCGCATACGTAGCGTCATTACGCGCGCCGACGGGAGATAATTCGGCGGGCGCTGAACTCGGATATTATTTTCCTGCGCTACCGCGAAACAGCACCGTAAATTAGCGTCGGACGAGCGCGCGCCGAAAACGAGCGGAGCGCGAGCCGCGAGCGTTGCCACGCCGGGTCACCGGTTATGCAAAATGCGGCAAATGCCCAGGATTAATTAGTTCCTTTTTTTGTCTGTTGCGCGCTTACATACTCCGCGCAAGCAAGCCGCGTTGGAGCGGCAGTGAAGGAACGAGGCTTTTCACGGAGGAGTGATAAAACGGGCGAGTCGGCAAAAGGGTGGCTCTGTTTCTTCATGGGCATACTCGTGTATCGCGTGCGCGTGTGCGCGTGGGCAGCCGTGCACATCCACTAATTTAAATTGCCGTTTCGCTCTCAAGTATTCCTAGGAGTAATCAAGCTCCGGTCGGCCCAGACGGAAAAGGCCATCCATACGCTGCAAACGCGCTCTCCGGGGCAACCCTTCTAATTATTTTTCGTGAGTACAGAATTATGCCCGAACATCCGGGCTAACGCGTGGCGGCCGTTCCCCTCTCTCTCTTCCGTTCTCTCGTATCCCTCTTCGGACCCTCGTGGATCTATGATACAGTCGAGTGTATGGCGCAGTGCCACCGGATTTCATCGCTAACATTTGCGGTAGCGTTGGTAATTCGCTGGCGCTCCGTAGTATTTCAGAATGTAACTCCGTAGCGCAACCGTGTCTATATATTTAATGTACCTGAAGCTTTGTGTGATGTACATATATTTCACGTTGCAGAAAGTTTCTGCAACGTGGATATAAGGAAACTGAGGATAACTACGTATATAGGGCATAAGTGCATATGATACTCTTGTACTTCTTTAACGAAACTGTTTGTGTTGTGCGCTTCTAGTCTCATATAAATACCTTCACTCAGCTCATATTTATGATATATTAAACCCTCTCTCGTACAACGGAATGGGAACGCGGACTATTTGCAATTAGCCGATGCGCGAATTCGCTCAAGTACCAACAACAAATTCAAAGAGCAGATTTCGCTATAATATATCATTCCTTAAATGTTACGAGAGTTGAAAATGCAAACGTAAAATGTAATTATTCAAGATATAGAGATCTTTTGTTATAAACAAGAATTACTTTGCAATTTGAGTTTACTATCGCGCGTCTTACATTACACATCTAAATATAAAAAATATTATATATTAAGTGTATTAAATTTTATAGTTGTTCTTCATCTTACAATAATAATGGTTAGAGTTTTTCTAACATTATTGTTATTGATAAAGACATAAAGTCAAAAAATATGAAAAAGAATTTATTCATGTATGTAATCTCACGTACATATATTGCGTCATACATTTCATAAATTGATATATTACATATTGCATTTCTAGAATTTTAAAAAAATTTACGTCACATTATTTATTTCTCTTTTAATAATCTCCATACATTTTTTTACAGATTTTATAGTTTTATTGAATTTATCACAATACAATATTATATATTATACCGCTTGTGAATTTATTCAAAATACTTTTTTAATAGTATTACAATATTATAAAGCATAATATTGTACGTTTCATATGAGTTGATTTACATAGATAATAATAAGAGGTAAATCTCGAAACGTTGACGCCACGATGAGTTTTGGTTTATGTTCCGACAATCTCACCCTTGAAGCAATATCAACCATTACACACGTTTACGATGCATCTGTGTATCAATGTTCACGCGAATCTGTGTGAGATATGTGAATACCGTCACGATCCTAATTAAGACCCGATAATTTTGGCGCCTACCATAAACGCAAATATATGGCTGATAACGCACGTGCGCGTTTATGTGCGCTATCCGGCCGAATCGCGATGCAGGCTCGGAGCATAAGGTGTTAACTAGATATCGCTCTGATATTGCTTCTGTGATCTGACAGAGATTGCAATTTAATAATCCTGCACGTACAGAAAGAGCTAAATACAGATCGAGTATTTTTTTAGTTAAATTTAAAAATATGCTATGTTGTTTTCATGAGAAAGAATTTTAATTGAAAAGTTTGGTATATTTTAACATATCTTTCTGATACTCATTTATATGTACATATATTTCTAGTAAAATAATAATTTTTAAAATTACATTTTTACAATATTATTTTTTTAAATAACAATATCCATTTATTGTTTATTATTTTTATGAAAGTCATTGCAATAAAATTATTAGATATAGTTATTTCGATTGCTATAAAAGTGATAAAAGTAATCACGGTGTGTAAAGGGTAAAAAATATATTTTGCAATTGGAGAAGTCTTTTCCTCCAAGATAGCATGATGTCAGGTCACAGAGCACTGTTATCATCCCTCATTGAATGCCCAGCATCCGTATAAAGACTATTCTCTTCTACCGGCTGCGTCTGACATCTCGAGGATCTATATTTCTGGCGGAACCATCCATCTTTGGACCGTTCAGGTGACTAACGTGGAATATATTGTACTTCGCGCTACATTTGGGAGCTTTGATGCATCGTTCCGTTGCTTCCATTCCGTAGGCGAAATTTTCGAAATTACATAATTATAATCGCGGAGGGAATTTTTTTCCGAGACTCCTACGTGTACGTAAAGTTTATAAGAGCGAATGCGCTCGCGCGTAATGGTGCATGTGAGACACCAGCAGATATTGAATTGTAGGATACATGCATACAAATAATTCGCACAGCAATGTATGGATATGCGGCACCGTTACGATCCTTTCTTTTTTATATTCGATCCTAAAAATAAAAATTGTAAAATATTTTACACAAAATTTAAATTTTATATAGGGGTTGCGATAGAGAGAGAGCGACTCGATGAATATCCACTCTAGCACATTCGCGTATGTATGGCTCCAAAAAAAAAAGATATGCAGGAGATACACGCAACCTCACTACATTTCCCTTTTTAGGCGGATTTTTTTTGGCATTGGCTATTACTCACAGCGATTCTTCATCGCTCCTTAATATTAAATATATCTATAATTAAGTTTTGAATATGTCGATTTTGGAAATTAAAATACATATGAAAATAACTCAGTTATTTATCACTTCTTTTGCTATCAGAGAGGAAGACGTATAATTTATAAAAAATAATTAAATATTAGTAATCAAAATTATACGAGCTCACACTCGAGTTCGCCGCATATCTGCAAAATAATTAGCCGTACATCAAAATAGCGAGATTATATTCTCCGCCGTGCGCAAAGGTTGCACTTCTGATGAATTTGCAATTCATATAATTGCACACTACACCCACACACGCGCGCGCGCACTCACAAAATGCAGCGCTGATAGTATACCTATCATCGCTCGCGAATATAGGTATATAATCCCGCCGTTGTATCTCGTCGCAAAGGCAAATGGTTCAAAAGCCGCCATTATTCGTCGCGGGCGCGGATCAGAGTCGGAACTACCGCGGCTTAATATCTCGGAAAGGGATAAAATTGGAAATCCGCACGACGCGGAACGAGAGAAAATGTCAGGGTAGCGTCGAGGGAGGGGCGCGCGAGATGCCAGAAACGTTTGCTTCACGTGCGGATAGCGGCGATGACAGTGTCAAGAATGTCACTGTCTGACGCCCCGCGGGATAAAGCGGGAAAACGGCGGTGAGGAAAGCAGAAAGGCGCGGAAGAAGATGGTTTTGCTCGCAAATAGATATTGCGCGCGCCGCGTACAAAAGCCATGCGTCCGCGAGCGGGAATCGACACCGGTCCCTCTCCATTCGCGGAATAGACCGCGTTCGCTTCCTCGACAATAGAATAACATCCGAGTTTACGTTTGTGCGATCCTAATCGCCCCGCCGAATGTTTTCCCGTTGAATTACGGAGCTTCTGTATCGTCCATATTGTATCATCGATAACATTTTACGTCGGAACTGCGATTTCGGTCGATTAATTTACTGTTGCATCGCATTGCAATAAGCAACAAGCAAAAAAGAAGAGATTATAATTTCAAAAATTAATAGTTAAAATTATAGTAAAGAAATAACGCTTTTAACTTTTTTACATTATTAATTTTCCACTGTTATCAATTAATTTCTTATATTAATTTCTAATTTATATTAATATTTTTAAGTAAATTGTCTTTCTCCATTGATATTTACCTATTTTCTCAAAACACAAAATAACTTGTTTTTTGGAGACAATAACAAGATATTAACAGAAATAAAATAGATATGTATTTGAATAAATCATATTCCAATATTTGAATATTTTTGTGTTATTTACACGTGTAAGTATGATTGATACGATAAATATATTTCGAGCGAATTTCATCAATGAAAAATACGAGCTCATCGGAGCTGAATACAGCTACGTGTTCATATCAAACTTTAGCTACCTAGCTGCCAGAAATTCTTCATTTTCATTATTAAAAAACGAAATGCATCAGATTCTAACAATATCGAAAAACTGCATACGGAAAATTAAAAAAGGTATTTTACACATATATCTGATCGCACAGTTATTTATTTCTGCTTTATCGTCAAGCGCTTGCATCATCATTATCCAGAGAACAAGCGTGTCTACATAGTAGTTCTTTCGTTCTTATCGCGATGGCAAAATGCAAGAGAATACCTCTCTCCCTCTACGTTCTACCGCATTCTCTCGTTCGCGCGCGCAGGTGTAATCTAGCATCCATTTACAACGCGGAGACAAGGCTACCGTGTTAAGATGAAAAAAAAAAACGTATGTAAAGTAGGGTTCGCTCTCCGGGAAAACCTGCTCGCAGCTACAACGCGCGGTTGGGCGACCGCGCGCGAACAAAACGATCTCTGTTTAGACCCGTGTCAGTGATCTTCAAAAGCCGGGACAAACGCCGTCTCCGTGGAAACGAAGAATATTACGTCGAAATTGTACAGAATGCAAAATACATGAGATATCCGTACCGCGTGTCGGTGAGGCAGGGGCGTTCGCGACAAGGGACGGGAGTAATTAAATTCGAATGTAAACGCTTCGAGTATCGACGTTTACGTAATTGTTTCCAAGAATAACAAACGAACTTCTTGGTGGCGGCCGCCGTGGTTCCGCGCTTTCGAGCTTTCGATGATTGCTCGCCTTTCGCGGAAAGATAAAGAGAAAGCGAGATAGATTGAATTTATAGAAAGAGAGAGAGAGAGAGAATTATCCCGGGGGGAAGTAATTTAGTCGGACCGAGCAGTTATCGGTACAAATAAACTCACATCGGCGCTCGAGCTTTCACATCGTGAGGATCGCTGTAAATCGGACTAAGCCGCGATACCTTGCGCTGTGTTGCATTTAAAAAAAGAATGACAAGTATATGGCGAACGTGACTTTCGTCGACGAAACTCAGATAATTTTTCAACCTCTATACTGTTCAGTTCGTTAAAACGGGAGAACGAAGTAAGATATACGTGTTTTATCAGAGAACGTATATGTACGTTACATCGATGATACGTTGAATTATGAAGGAGATATAATGGCAGATAATCTGTTGAGCGATGCACCGAAGATATTAACGGTGATTTACGCCGTCAAATAACAATAATAACAAATACGGATAATGCGCAGTGCATTAACCATCGGCGTTGTCAAGATAATTGCGAGAAATGTATAAAGACACATACGATGCAATATGTAATCCGAATCTTCGAGCTTTAGTAGTAATCCCGACTGTTTATCAAGTACATGCGTATAAGCTAAATATACATTTTCATCTTTCACCGTAATATCGCATGCGTATATCCTATATACATACATACACACTGCAAATTCAAGTATTATTTTTACACGCATAAACGTCTAAAAATGATACATTAAACTAAAGCTCTTTTTACATGTTTCTTTATATGTATATTAAATTACGTTATTTAACGTGTTTAATCGTATTAAATTAAAAGTTAATACGTTTAATCGTGTTAAATGACGTTATTTAAAACGGCAAGAAATGTGTAAGTATAATAGAGCTTCAGCTAAAATAACCCACTTGGATTTGCAGTGTAGTCGTCTGAATAATCAGGATGTGCTTTTGCATTAATTAGTTCGGATTACAGAGGTTGCATTGTAAATTAATTATGTTTTCGAGCAACCCAAAATATCCTGTTATTCTAAAATAAATCTGAATTAATATCAACAGGGAATTGGGGGAATTGGGCCGCGTGAGACGCGTATATCGTGACGACTTTGCATTTCTCATTTCCACTCTCGAGCCTTCTCTCGGGTGTCAGAAGGGAGAATCGCACAAAAGGGAAGCGTTGTACGCGCGTCGGACAAGAAAATGCAAAAATATCGAGGCATCGAGACGGAGCGCGAAAGCGTGACAGAACGGAACGAGAGTTCCGCGCGTAAGTCACCGGTGACAGGCCGAGAACAGCGTCACCGCCCGGAACGACGCGAGAGATAAAGAGAATACCGCGTTAAACGAGACACGGTGAAACGAGAGGACGGTGAAGGGACGCGCAAGAAGCGCGATAAGAAGAGGAAGAAACGGCAGAAGAAGAAGACGAAAAAGGAGAAGAGGCGAAGGAGCGGTTAAGCCACTAACTGGATATTGCGCAGTGGCGCAAACAAAAACCACCCAACCCCCAACCGCAAGCCACCACCACCACCGTCGCCATCGTCGTCGCCGTCGCCGTCGCGAGGAAGTCTTCCCTGCGAACTCTTCTTCACCACACCCTCCTGTCCCGTCCCGTCCCGTCCCTGGTCCCATCCAGCCCCAACTCAACGTCGACCGGGATGAGCGCCGCTATCTCCCCGCAAAACATATAAACTTGGGCAACAGAAGGCAAGAAACTTAATTCAGTGGAAAATACACAACAGATAAAGCTGCTTTCAGACGTGCCGGTGAAAGGAGCGAACGTCGTTGCTCGCGCGATGGCTGGCGATGCTTTCAGCGGCGATGCGCTAAATGAAGCCGACCGCCAAAGGGCCGCTCGGCCACTTCCCGTCTCGTTGCTAGCCACTCGCTTTAATGTCCGGGAAATAATCGTAAATATTTTCCATGTCAGCTCCGACGACATACCCCTCGGTTTTTCCGCTTCGGCCGGTGTCCAGTGTACGCAGGGCGGCTCTCCCCTTCCTCTCCCTTTCTCCTCCCCCCCCTCTCTCCCTCTCTGAAAAATTTATTGAAATTATAGTGATGTGAAGGCCACGTATGTGTCAATGCTTGTAATCCGATCGAACGGCACTGTCATTGATATAACATGTAACATATCGACGTATGACTCACGTCCACGGATATTCCTGAACGTATGGCAAAACCAAAGACGTTTTTAGACATAGGAGTATACAAGTTGAAAGAGAATTTTCTTTTTTAGTTTCCATCATATTGGAGAGAAAATTGTTTGTTAGTATAATAGCTTTTCGCAACATATTTCATAGGTTAAAATACTGCTATATGAGTTCTATTGATTCTAAAATACCTATCTGCCTTAAAATGGCGTAAATCTAAGAATAACAAGATTTTAATTTAATATATAATAACAGAAGATTTTTAGCTACATTAAAAACATAATAAAATAATAATAATAATAATGTCGATATTAATAAGGCAACCCTTCGCATGTCCAAATATTAGCTGATCGTGATCATAGATATATTATACGAAGCGTAAAATGCCACTTCACATCAGACAAGTGAACCCTAAGGGACATAGGCAAAGCCAGCCATATTTGGGGCGGAAAAACAGCGGTCTCGCTACGCTAATGTTGCGCGCCACAGCGTTGCTGTGTGAAAAGCTGCATCAGTAGAGCCAGTAATTTGTAAAGAACCGCATCTATAATGATTATTATATAAAATTACCGTTTAAGCGGATAGCTTTAATATTTTCCGTGAGTAATTCACATTATCATTTCTCGAGCGAACCGTGCTAATAAACAGGAACTCCTTTTTCTCTCTTATGCTTTATACTTTAAACTTAATTATCACTCAGATGCGTTTATGCCTCACGTTCCATTTCCCAAAATGCTACAAGATAGATTTAGAAAACTTTGTGTGCCAGGTTTGTGCCTACGGGATCTTAAATGTCGTTCCGTTTAAAAGTCTCGGAGTTTTAAATCACCATATTATTGTTCAAGATCCTGATAAATTTTCTCAACGTTGCGTGGCTGCGAAGTTCTTTCTCATCTCATACTTACCTCTGCCGATGCGTTCTAACTTCATCATACGGTATTTCTGAAATCGATCGCGCTTGCCGAGACGGAGTGCGCACGTAGACGAGCGCGCCGTTCCTAGCGCTCGACGACGAATTCTATTTACGGTCTGATTCGCTTATTCAGTCTTATTGGCGCTGGCACGAGACTCTCCCAGACGGCCAGGGCACGAAGTGGAGTACCTCGCGAAAGGGAGCTCGCGAAGCGTGCGCAAGGAAAATATACGAAATGTTTCATTTATCCTGGTCTGGGTGCGTCGCGCGTTCCGGCGTACTGGCTCGCTTATAATGTTAGACCCAACGCGGTTAAACTCACGCAAAATTACGTCCAGAATTCATGCGAAGCGCAGGCACGAAACTCGAGCCAGCACCGCCGCATCTTGTTGCCCCGCAGATATTGTTACTCATGTGGATACACTAAATAAATTAAAGCGCTTCAGAAACAGCGGCGAGCCGTAATAAGTTAATCACCTCGCTTGGAGCTTGCAGCGCCACGCCAACTAATGTAATTAAATGATCGAGATAGCGTTTCCCTTCTCTCGTCGGAAAGGGCCAGGATCTTGGGCAAGGACCTGTGGTCGAGTACGCCGAGGTATTCACGGAAGCTCAAGCGACGTAGGTAATGGCGATTGCGGAAAAGGTATTGTACACGACGCTCGTGGTAATTGCAATCGGCAGAAATGACACGAGCGTGAAGAGTCACAACAATTCTCTAGACTCTAGCCCGTCAATAAGGGAATATCATCGTGAAACACATACCGATCACTCCAATATCTCCGACCCTTCCGTCGTACTTCAAAGCTTTCACGTTTTACGTTACGCACCGCACCACATCGTATTACATCTCGTGTTATGGTGCATCCACATCGATACTCAAAGCGCACATTGCCTTACACGAAAGGATATCATTAAAATAATGTCTGAATACATTTGAATCGTTGCTCTCTTTGCAGCAAACTGCGGACGCGATTATCTGAATTTAATATATTTAAATACATAATACTATATCTACTTTCTGCCTGTAATCTAATAAGCAAAGATGAATCACGCATTTATCGTTGATGCTGTATGACTTGCGAAAACATACGTAAATGATTATATACACGGCATGAAGCGAACAAGAGACGAAAACACTCATCGTATCGGAAAATCTTGCGAGGATGTGGATGCACCATTATGATTTTCAAGGTACGTCGAAACGTGCTTTTCTCTCACACAAGCGTACACGTTTATTCGTACAAAGGACGTGGTCGGGATATACACAGGCGCACTCACGAGATCAAAGTCGAGACAGAATTTTGCTTCAGGGGTCTTTAACTCGACGTTATGCGGAGATCGAAGAGTCCACATTGTACATGCAAAACGCGTATAGCCGTGTAGTAAAAATGCGGGCGAAAGTTGGAGAAGTAGAATCCACACATTGCCTTTGTGCAGTCGTCATCTATTTGTCACGGTTATATAAATGGCGAATTTTCTTTATTTGTGTATGGCTTTATGCGTAAAAATGTATAAAAGCATCGATAATACCCGTATTCGCCAATTGATAATAGCTGATGATAGCACATCCTTTATTTGCGTTCACGTGTTGTTACTAAAATTACTTTACTTATAAAGAGATAAAGAGAGCAATAAATAGAGACATGTATCAAAATATTTCCAAAACTGACGTAAAAAGTTATATGTGTATATATAAAAGAATACTTTTTTCTACGTGGAAATCGAGAAATGTTAATAATAAATCAATCTCTTCTGTACTCAAAGTATAGGATAAAAATCAAAGTTACAATTTATTTTCCAACTTATATATTTATACCTATAATAAATATAGATCGCTTCTGACGAGATGTTTGATAAGGTATAACAACAATTTTTTTTGGAATTGAGATCATTTTGTGAGATAACGCGGCAAATTTTTACTGATAAAGGAATGACAATAAAAATTATTCCGCTTGCGTTCGCACCCTTCAATATCAACATTAACGCGACGTTTACGACGTACTATCAAGAAGTTCAGGCTAACTAGGCTCTTCTACGCTTACAAACCTAAAGTTTGTTCCATGAAAAGCTCGTTTCGCGCCAAGGAAATCCTTATTGTCGATATTGCTTTCGATAATGAGTTTTTACGTCACTGTAGCATCATTTGGTGTGCTCAAACGAGGTAAAATACCATATCGACACTATTGCATTAACTCGTTACTATCGCGTAAATGGTTGCTCTGTATTTTAAAACTAATAGAATATTTTTCCTTCATTCTGCGTTCATAAAAAGAAAGGATTGACAAGTTGGTGGGAATAAAAAAGTTTTATATAACAACGTGATACAACGTCTCCTTACATTATCGCCGTTGCATTATTTTACGGAATGCCGTTAAAAAGTTTGCCCCAGTTTGTCGCGTTGCGCTCATGGCACAAAAAAACTTTTCTTTTTATTAAAACTCATTATAGTATTATAAAACAACTTTGATTATAGGCAGTGGGTTTTTAGAACGCGGGACATCTCTTCCGGAAGAAAATGTTTTCTACGTTCATAATTTCGAGAAATTTTCAATGGCTCGAAGTAAACAATGTATAAAAGCATACGAGTAATGCGTTAAAATTTGTGTCATACAATTTTTTACTGTCGGGACTCTTACAATTATATACCGGATGATATATGTGAATCGATACGTATTACCGCGAACGTTGACAACGAAATGAGTTAGTACGTAAACGCAACATGAGACATCAATCAACATTAAAACTCATCTGGATAAATATAATCTTCAGTTAATGTGTATCTCTTCTCTGCCGGATTTATAAAATCATACGATTGCGATTTTTCATGACAATTACATGATCGCTCATTTTACGAATTGAAATGTTATTATACCATGTATGAAATGTTAATATGCTGTTAGTTGTTATATTCTCACAAGTATATTCTTTCCTTTTGTAATTAAGAAAATACAGACTATCGTTAACAAAATTTAATTTAAAAAGAAAGCATATTTTTCTGGTGCGTTATCAGCCGCACAGTTTGCAAAAACTCTTTTTCGGGGGCACTCTCAACAAATACTGATAAAGTAAAAAAGATAGTATAAATATCTGTTGTTTGTGATTATTTAAATTTTTAGTAGAGAGAAAGAGAGTAAAAGAACGAGAAAGAGAGACAGTCCAAAACGTACTCAAAGAATGTATACATACCACTTTTACATATTTTAATTAAGAAAAAGTTTACCGCGAGCAAAAGTACATGTTCAATTTCTTTATATTACTAATTATGCGGGAACACGTTCTGAAAAGTTTAATCCAGATTCAAAGCAAAAATGGATTTTTTACTTTTTCATGATATGACCAGAATCACCGAGTATAAAGATACGCAATGTTCTTTAATTTAAAAAATTGCGCTTATTTGTATTTAAAAATGCGAACGCACGCACTCGCACGGATTAATAGGGAAAATTTATATATATATATATACATATAGATATTTGAGAAAATTACGTAATTGTACGTAATAATCTTGCCGCCGCGTACATGATAATTGGAATTTGTTGTACCGATCGCGATTATTATTTTTCCGATACCTAGAAAATTCACATAAAAATTAAGATATAGTAATTCTTCCAATGATATGTTTTGATATATAATATATGAAGAAATAGTTTTAAGAAGACAAAATTGAGCCACGCAATGTGGAGATGGTGGAAAAGAAACAAGTCTCATTGTGGAAAATATGTCCCGGAATGCAAGTGAAGTTTTTTCACAACCAGGAGACTGTGAGACATTAGTAGCTTTATTACAAAACAGTGGCGAATTAATAAAGGCTGTAGCTCGTACAATTTAGAAATAACATATTATGTATATTATGTACAGTTACATAATTACAACTTTTTAAATATATAATAATTTTTTATATAATTTTTATAAAATTATATTTTATAAAAATTGTGTAAAAACTTTCTTTTTTCTCTGTCATCTGTATTTACACTTTGTAATTATAACTTACAATTAATCGACATTATTATCATCGAGGCATTATATTATTAAAAATTCTCACATAACACATTACATAATACAGCTACTACTTGGAATTCAAACTAATGATAGTAATTAATTTAGTATTGTCCTAATCAATATGCTAGCTCAATCACGTTGCGTATAATATTGTATTACGCATGTACATCTATCACTTATTCCCCGGACACATAATATTTAAATAATATGACATTATTAAATTTTTTAGACAATGATATCAATGATGCTCTGTGTTGTATATTAAAAGTACATCAATGAATGATGACTAAACATGCAGTGACACAATTATATACTTGTTTAAAAATGAGATCTTAATGTATCAATTTTCACTTTACGAGAGTTAAGTTATATAGTATTTCTTAATCAGTTCATATATTCATTTGGCAACTGTTTACCTTATATGAATGACGGGCATTCGAGATAAATGCTGAACAACCTCGCGTGGTAGTCCGTCCCGATTATCTCAGGTTTTCTTGAAATCTGCCTGAGGTTGCGTTTTAAAATTCTGCGCTAGTGCAAGTGCAAGGGCCTCTCTGCACACCAAGCCCTCCGGAAAGATGGAGGCCTGCGTGGGTAGTGCGTGTACACGTCGCCACTACGCGACGCCCGAGGCAAGCCATTAGACGGCGACAATGCGCACCCTTTTCCCGACTTTTATACGTATTTCCGCCATTACCGCGCATTCTATGTCGCAATAAATTCTTTCTCCGTCGCATTAAAATTCTTGAAGGGCATTCTGAATACTTGGCGCGGCGCGGCAGCGATATTGATGTCCCTCGCCGTGAACAAAACGGTTTATAGCCGTATAACGCGACCTTCCCGGCTTTCAAAGTCTCCTCGTCCTGAAAAGGTGGAGATCGTGCGCCACTTTGCCAAATAAAGGGAGAGACACCTGAAAAAGAAGTATCTGTTATGCGCGAATCGAGTGGCGGTATTAACAGGTGTGTACGCTTCCGTTATTTACGAACGGCTCCATTTAGCATTGATTCTCCAAATTATTCCATTGAATGAACAAACTCTCTTTGACCTGATAAAGAAAAAAGTAAAATATAGAACAAACACTTCTTAATAATTACTTCTTCTTCTTCAAGTAAAATTCTATCGAAAAACAAGGCAGAGATTTCTCTTGTTAAAACAAACAAAAACACTATGTCGGAGTATCGAGTAAACATTGACTGTTGCTGCTCGAGGAACCGAAGAAATTCAGTAAAGAAAAAAAAAATACTCCGCTTGATTAAGCAGGCCGCTTTTTCTTCGTGTCAGCTCTAATTAACTGTGCAGATCCCCGCGTTTAGAAGAATAGATGAAAAAGGATTATGCTCGCGCTTATATCTTCTCTCTTTGTGCGCCGTTTTGACATCATTTCTCCCTTAAATAAGCATTAGCTGCAACGTTGTTCTCGAATTACTCTATACTCGTAGCGAAATATGTAATCAAATTATGCTCACCTCACCTCGCCCATCGTTCTACTTTACGTATATACGTTCGAGACATTATATTACTAATTTCGCCATAATATTATAGTAACACGGAATAGCGGGGAAAATGTTTGCCAGCGTTGAAAGGCCGGCAAAATTAATTGATCGAAGGTAAGCCCACAATATTTTCGTGATGAGTAATTGGACGGGAGAAGACGATGAGAAGTAGGACCCTTTAGGGGTCCCTATATCGGGGAAGAGGTTATTCTAGGACGGATTGGGGGCTGCTTTCATCTCATAATTACTGGTTCGCTTGTAAACTCCTGACCTGAAATGTGAATGATCTAACACGAGTAGGAACTCTTGTATTTTACACGCAATTATACTGATTGGTTCTGGTATCATAAGGCATCCTTACTTGTCGCGATTCATTTGAATTTAGTTCTGAACTTGTTTATTTGATGTAATTGTGATGGAAGTAAAATTAATTTTCGACTAATAAATATTAATTAGAAACAATAATGTAGGCCTAATTAATAAATATTAATTAGGCCTACATGTACGCTTCCGGTGATTTTAATAATTGATAAATAACGTTTGTTTAATTACAGTAATAGAATGCTGTGATCGACGTTGTATTGCCGTCGTGAAAAAAATTTTAAATATGGGACAAATGTAATAAATTCTGATTAAATTTATTATTTTTATCATTTAACTACTTTAAATGATTTAATTACATTTTCGATGTATCGTGAATATCGAGTAATGTTTTTTATTATCACAGAATCGTTAAATTTAAAAAAAAAATCTTGTAGACATAATGCGATAATATAATAATTAAAATAGATACATATGTAATACATAACTGATAATTCAAAACCAGAAAAATTAATATAATTGCGTTAATTTAAGTAACTTAATTAACGTCAGTTGTTAATGGACTACGCAGCGTTTTCGATATTATGTGTATGCAGATACGATTCCGGCCTCGATGTAGTATTATCCCGGAAAAGTTTAGCTGTTCCGTCGCTGTCAAAAGTTTCAACGTTTAATGTCAGATATCCGCAATTATCTACGAGCAATTTCGCACCATATAGAGACCATAATTAATGATCGTTATTCCGCGGCAGCAATATTTCATGAAATGTTTAAACAACTACTCCATTGTACTCCCGGCTTTCCCCTTTCGACACGCTTCGGCCTGAATATTTTATAAATCAAGCGCTACATTTTTTACACATCGCGCAGCGTAACGAGAGTCATAAAACGCGCTTCGACACGTCGCATATCTCTCCCTAATTGTTAGATTTATACGTATGAGTGGTCGGCAAACACGTATACGAGACTAACATGGCTAACGCCGATGAACGATCGGCGTTAGATTTTTATGGACGGGTCGCGCGCGCACGGGTCGACTAACTCACATTTGCGGACGTACGAGCTATTTTTCCAATACGCGACATATCGTCGTCATCATGATGCCCGCTTCCACATGGGAGATTCAATCTAGCCGCGGCCGCACATGTCCCACATCTCATATGCGATATTGGATTAATTTACATCGCGAGCCCGTTAATCGGCGAGAAAAAAAAAGATAATCCGCCGCGAAATGGAATGAAAAAGCAATCTTCGCCTGGGAACGGCGCGGCTTAGCCTCTTGATTGTCCGTTGACTTGGAAAATCAACTGTACAAATTGACACAGTATACAGAGGTACATATATACAGTATAGTTATATATCAAGAAACACGGTAGTGTCTCGCGCCAAGTACACGCGAAGCGAGACCGCACCGTGACTCTTTTACGCGACGCGACGAGTTGCGAGCACTCGATATTATTAGATCTCAATAACCGTTCAACCGATCAAGTTCTAAGTATACATGATATATGCACGCACATGTGTCTGTCGCGTCTGTGTCTTATGAGCATACATTGAAATATTTAATGTGCGTTACCGCGCGAAAGAGAGAGAGAAAACATCATCGATTGACGCCGGTTCGATTAACGCCGTTTTGCATATTAATTCCGACTAAAAACAATCAGAAGTATGGCAAAAATAAATATAAAATTATACTGACAAATGTAATGAACACGGTGCGCCAGAAATTACGTCGCATTTTAATATTTAATTGATGCTTGTACGGGTCGATGAAAAACGAGCAGCGTTTGTTCGAAAAATCCTCTCGATCAGGCGGATAGTTCAACGTGCGCAATACGTGCGCGCATTTTGCATTTCGAAATTGGCACATTGATGAATTGTTATTGTAATACAATAGTTTAATTTCACGGATACGATAAATGATGGATCACGTTTGCCTCGGTGAGAGTAGACGAGACGGAGCATAAATTGCAAAAATCATTGAACAACGAATAGGTACATCAAATCTAAACATATAACGTGTACGAAGATTAGAAAGATATATGTTATAAATTATATATTTTGATTAGTAATTTATTTTTCTCATTGGTAATTTAAATTTTTATAATATATTTAATAATAAAAACATCAGTAACAGGAATAATATACAGATGAAAGCAGATAAGAATATCGCGCGGCGGTCGATATAAATAAAGTTTTTTCGATATCTCATACGTCGTCGTTTCCGGCGTCAGCCTTTTCTTATTGAAGAGATAAAAGTTCGTATAGTCGTAGAGTCGATTGGCGAGGGGTGCATTACAACTGATATAAAATGAGTGCTTCGGCTCTCGTCTATTACCGCTTCTTTATTCCATGATATTAACGTTCTTCATCCCCGTATCAACGTTTAAGCTGTCATTTTTCAACGCAGTCACAAAATTAAAAAAAAGAAGAGATTTTTTCATAAAGTTACGTGCGCGGTTTAGCTTTTCGATTTTGTTGAATATTATCGCGTACGATTCCCAACGGAAGTCACATAGAAGCAGGCTGCAACTGACTGTCAACGCCGGCGTTTACGTGCATACATTCCGGCTCTGTCCTCCACGTTGCATATGCCATGTGTTAACACACGAACAATCGGGCGTACACGAAATTTACGCGCGTGCGCTTAATGCGCTTGAGTGAGAGGAAACTAGCGTGAAAAGCTGTTTGCTGAGCTCCATTGTTGGAGACACACGGAACCACGCGCGTATTAAATATTACGTGTGCACACAGGCACAGGTGTAATGCGTACTAATCAGAAACATACGAGAAGACGGTACATTGGTACGTTCACACAATGGCGATCCCAATGTTTGTAAGCCAATGCACTTTTTGCACATTGCTTATACATAGTTGTGCTATAAATTCTGTTTCTAAGAAAAATGGATTCATTTTGTAATTAAGATAAAAAGTAGCGTGAAACGTATATATGTTTTATTGGATTGACTAATTATAATATAAAAATATCATAACTATATTAAGAAAAAATGTAAATCTTTTAACGTCACAAATTTTTTTAAACGGTCGGGCTTCAAACTCTCGTAATATGCAAAACCTTAATGAGTATCAACGCTGCCTTTCAAATTGATCTTTAAAACCTCGATATTCCGGTGAGATGTAGAACAAGTTCTTTCCTCTAAAATTTAAACGAAAAAACTTGTTCTAAGCGTCATCGAAATATCGAGGCTCTTAAGACTGATCTGATGAAAGCACTAGCGTCAAGGATTCTGCGTACTGCGCTTTCTTGAGTTCTGTTTAAATAAAAATGATATCGTTTTATTACCAGATAGTACAGAAGACTCTAATAATATAGAAAAATCCAATAATACAGGGGAATAATCTCTAAAATTGATGTATAACATGTGATACCGCTTTACTATAACGTAATTTAATTAAACAATATGCAAATTTTATGCCGGATGTACTGCTAGTATACATTTTTAGTTATATTAATATTTAATGCATGGTAACCAAAAATGTATACTAAAATATACGTCTAAAATTCAAGGGGTAATGTGCATTTTCTGTATATCGTGTTCAAATAAATATGCCTGCAAAAATGCTATATTTCCTGCGTGAAAGAGAAAAGGAAATTAATTTAAAAATATATTATTTTAAAAGTCAATCAATCGTTGTAATGGACAATTACGAGATACTGCCTCTTGCAGTTCGAGTGCTTCTTAAGAGCGCCAACCGCGATGGCTCGAGAGGCACTTCACGAGAGGTAAAAACTCTTCTAGAAATTCTTTCTGTCAATTTATAACATTAATAACAATTAAAAACAATTATATAACATTCTTAATATATTAATTACTTTTATAATAAGATATTTGCAATAGTTTCAACTAAAAGAAATAAACATTCCGAAAATTAAAACTGTCTGTAATCGAAAAAAGAAGATATTTCCTTTCAATAAACGTTTCGTGCATAAAATCGAAAGCTTGCGACAGATATAGGCAATGGTAAAATAGAAAGCAACCGATTTTATTGGTCTTTCTCTGTATTGTAATTCTCTTTCCAATAATTTTCAATTATTCCCTTTTCGCTGACTTTTATCTCTGAGGAATTTAAAGAATCACAAAGTAAAGATTATTAATTATATATATTAAGCAAACTCTTCTCCGATATTACTTTTAAATTGTGCACACTAATTTGTGAACATTTACGCTTGCACGAGGCAAAGGCGAGCCGCTGTTTCTGTACTGCAAGTCATCGGTTCGGAGCACCGCATCGTGCGACCGTAAGGCTAATTCACGGTTAACAACCGAGCTGCAATGTTACTCCGATGTTCGACTTGAGGCGATACGGGTACCTCGTGGCGTCATTAATTAATCGCGAATGTATCGAAATATCCGAAACCGCCTCGTCGGATGTAGTTTGCGCGCCTCGAGCCACCTGCCGCGACGAGACAGCGTCTGTCAACAGTAGGGAACTTCAAGGATTTCGGCAAGCCGAAGCCGAAGGGAGCGGTCGGGCGGAGAGAGACGGGTGGATGTTGGTTACAGAGCCTGAGCACGCGCTTAAATATTAACAGTGTACTCAGCGGATACATTAGGAACGCTGGAACGACTTGAACACACGGTAGGAAATCACTTGGTTTTACATGCCGCCGAAAACGGGTGCCTTTGCAAATCGGTCGCGGTGGCACGGAAGTCGGATGTCAAAGAGACACCGATTAACATTGTGACGAGTGGGAAAATCACTGCGCGTAATACGCAAAAATAAAGCGAAAAAATTACATCTAATTTACTTCTCCCCGAGTTATTAGACATTTAGATTTATCCTGATGCTACTCGAAGCATTTGAAAACGATTTTTAATTGTAAAAGATTGTGAATCTACAGATAAATGTAACCCAGAGAGTATCTTATGGAAATAACGTATTCTGCTAATTGTTAAATTCCTACAAATAAAATTCAAACACTTATAATATTTTATCGCGCGTTATAATGTCCTGTATCTGTATTTTTTTCGATTATATCACGATGCTCGACCTATCCTACGTATGGCATTAATAACAATATCGAGGACGCTCGTCAAAGAACGCTTTGCATGAGCAAAATACGTAGCTCGAGCTGAAATTAATGCTGTTACGCGTAATTTAAAATGTATGCGGTGTATGTGCGATATGTCACCGTATTACGGGCTTTCTTTTTCAAAGGCCGCCAATATAGCCGCGCGACTGTGAAAAGCGCGCGACGGTCATAACGTGTCATTCAAGTATCCCGTAAAAAGGCTGATATAAAAAAGCGGAGTCTACGCAGCGTGGCGTGTTTCACGATCACATCCCCGCAATGAGCTCACGCCGGATGAGATTAAAGTCGTCGTGAACCACTGTATGTAACTCGGGTAGACGCGTCGTTCTTGCCAATAGCATTCGCGGCACCATGTTCTCACCCCTCCCTCCCCCCCTTCGAGAGAGCGGAAATAGAATGAAAGTGGAAAGATTAAAAGGGGCGGCGGGCTTAATGAGACAGCCGGTTGTTTCGAAGCGTGGCTACGGATACTCTCGGGTTCAAGTATTAATGAAATCGATACCGATGCCGGATAATGATCAGCTAACGATTTCAATGGCGGCGTCTGAAAAATGCGCGCCCCGCTGCTTTTGTTATAAACACGAATAAAAGCACAAGCACGTTAATTGCTCGATGACGAAGCGCGATACAGACTTCTCCACCCCCTGTAATCGATGAACGAGTACGAGAATTTTGTCGTGGGTCGGGCCGTATCTACCCGCTATAAATTTAATGATAGACGCGCGATAGACACAGAGGAATGTAAGAAAGTCAAGATGATGGATTAATGGATCCGGTGACAAGTAGAAACAATGCAAATTATAAAACTAGAATTAAGAAAATATATTAAAATTAAATATCTTGTAATGGGATTCCATGCCTCGGCTTATCACAATACAATTTCAATATCTGTCTTTGAGAATACAAAATTGTAATTATCCTTATTTTATCCCTCAGACAATTATTTGTTTTCTAATTCTCCTACTTTAATCCGATTATTTTATAATCCTAGTTGTATATTCTTCCGGTTTAGTCTTTATTAGCCGTAAAAACCCTCGTATTCGTTGCAACGCGCGCAACGTACCTAGATGTGCCCAAGCTATCAACAGTGATTTAATGACAGCAGTGTTTGTCGTTTGCTTTCGATCACGTTGAAAGGCATGCGAACCGATTTGCGAATGATGCATGCGGTCGCAAATGCCGAATTAGATCTGGAAATGAGGTCGTTGCCAATGCAACTGACATTCTCGTTATGTGTGATGCCGACCAGCAACATTACGTCGCGCGTAATCGGATTTACAATACTTTGTATAATATGCGGATTAGTCCAAACATTTGCAGTTGCACATGGAGCTCCCACACGCTGCCGTGAACGCCGCAAATTACATGATATTCCATTACTATGCATATAACGTTAATTTAGAAAAGTCTCTCTCTCCCCCTTTCTCTATCTCTATCTCTATCTCTATTTCTATCTCTGTCTATTTATCTATCAGCCGTGTTTATCCCGATGCCAATAACGTGCGCCAGTATCGTACCTGCCGAATCAAAATGAAAATACAACTGATTGCCATTTTTCGTAATGGACAATGCCGTATGTATCCCCGTACCTATGAATGAGAACAGCACGATAATCTTTCGCATCGTCGGGTTTTCAATTTACAATCAAAATCCATTATAGGAGCAACGTTTCGCCAACGAATGTGGAACGACTCGACGTAATAGAGAACGCTCTCGTTTGCCAGAAAGAAAAGCCGGAATAAAATGCGTTCGTCGTACCGCCGAGGATATCTATCGGTGCTCCGCTGACAATTATTGACTTCGAGTGGAAGAGAAGAAAGATAAAGCCAATATCGTCGATGCAGTCGAATGGAGAGTCACACGGTCCAGTGAACGCCCGACGATCTGTAACTTGTGGCTGAAAAAACCGACGGTTTTAAACGGCGCCGATAGACACCGGGTGCTCGTTGCGAGCGGCGCGGCGGGCCAAATTATTCGAAAAAATAACAATTGCAAAAACCAACAACCAAACCAAAGTAAACGAGCGCCGTTTATTTTAACAATGTTTCCACCGCGCCGTCTATTTCCTGAAAGGATGGGGGTACTTGAAACTTCTCTCGGTAGAAGAAAACTCGAAATTTCCGCGCGACAGGATCCGGAAATTTTATCGAAATTTATTATCGCGGGCGAAGGACAAGATTCCGATTTGTCGTCGCGGCGCGGTCAGGGCAAATTTTCCAGCGACCCGAATCGATGCACGGTCGGCTATCTTCCTAAGGTCGATTCCAATCGTATCTGACTAGAATCTTCCGCGCGCGAACGCGAACGGAAAAGGGACGGAGGGCGGAAGATGCCGATATCGTGTGTCCGCAATCGTGCACAGTGTCGTTCCGCGGATAAAAGCAGATGCAGACAGGGCCAAACGGACATTCGTGATCCCCCCCCCCCCCTCGCTATCCGTGAAACGGGCGCTGGTTACGGACTTTCGCCCGGTCCGAAAATATTCGCAAATGAACACACGTATTGCGGTTTGTACGACTTCGTAGGAATACGGAAATTCGGTCGGGTTTTCGTGCCCGGCCATTATCTACATCGGTCCTCTCGGACGGGTTTGTCTAGCATACGTATGCGCGCATGTACCCGCCGCCGCCTACGCACACACACGTGTCGCCGCTCTAACATACGTGCCTGCGAGAGCCGCGGCGTTCCGAGAGGGGGGACACGAGGATGCAAATATTAATGATCGGTCCCCAATGAACTAGGAATACATAATGCCTATTTGCATGGTACCCCCGCACCGTCGCCGCGCCACCACCGCGGCCACCGCCACCATCTCGCCGAGCTTAGTTAATCATTCGCACGCTCTGATGTTTGCCGAATTCGCATTGCGCGTACACGCTCGTCCACAAATCACTCGGGCGACGGCTAATAAATCGATAATTGTTTAATAATTTATATGGGATAGTTAAGAAGAATTGACACTACCAATAAGATTTGATTAATCGGTCCGATTTTCTGTCTTTATTTATTTCTTTATTTTTTTCGCAATTTGATTTGTGCTGTGTAGTTTTGCGAAACGTGTAGTAAACATTTAGAGATGTGAACGATTGCGACAATTTTAATATACTTCTGATATGAGAGGTTTATCTTTATAATAAAATTCTCGTTACTCCAAAGGCGCGAGAGACCGTATCAGATGATTCGAAAATAGACTCAATTTCGTGCAGACATTTAATAGGGTGCAGGAGCAACGATAGAAACTTTTCAATAAAATATCTGACCGTGTTTGAATATTTCGAATATTCAAGGTTTTTGAATATTTTATTGCGAAATACGTAAAAAAATGTAAAGACCGACGGCATTGCCATCGGCGCGACGGCTCCATGCACATTTAAAAATCCGTGTCGCATGCAGGAGCAAAGTGCATCCATAAAAAGTTTGTCGGCATTATATATGGCGCTTTACGTAACAATTATTTTATAATTCAAAAGTGGCATTTTGTATTTCCCGTTAAATATACTTTATTTATATGCCATCGCTCGAAGACTCGACGGCAGACATATACATCCATATATTGAGCATACATATATATAGAATTTTAATTGGACTGCCGCCATCCAATTAATTCTGTTTCAATATTTCTGCTTCAAATCGCAACATTGCGTATCATCGGGCACAATTATCGAGGGACTTTTCGGAGTCCCTCGATAACCCAAAAACTTCTCTGAGTCATTGGCAGACATATATATCTATACATACACATTTTTTATAAAGATATGTATGTGTCTTTGCGTTAATATCGGTAGACTATAATAATTTTCTTCTGATATTATTTTAGTTATTTGTTTCGGATATCGTTTAGTTCTTGTTTAATTATTAATGTCACTATAATATTAATAACATTTTACAAAAGCTTAGTATAAAAGTTTCATTTTCTGTTTTTCGTGCAATACCGCAGAAATAATAAAAATTCAAGTAAATAGAAAGAGGAAAGTAAATACTTTTCAAGCTCTCGATTGTGGAGAAAAATCTAGTCGGGAAACGAGCGTTATTTTCTCAACAGACCGAACGAAAAGGCGCCGCAAGATCGTTGTCGTAGTCGTCGTCGTCGTCGTTGTGTCTAAAGAACTCTCCGTGAACAGTTACTAGACAGCACGTGACTTTTCCACGTGCAGAGAGAGCGACGATCTACGATGACAATTTTCGCGTCGGTCGGCGGTAACGGCGGGAAAAGGCGGGTGCCGAGACACGAAGATTACCCCGGTAGAAAGTTGCGTAAAACGAGCTTCGGTAATGGCCGACATTGCCGCTAAAGCTCGAGTGCGCGCTTTTGATGTGGTCGCCTCAATGGGACTCCACACACGTCGCCCGTAGTCCCCACTCCCCGGTGTACTCCGTGGGGGGTAGTGAGAGACCGTATATATCCCGCACGATGACGACGAGAAGAGGAGCTTACCTCGTCTGAGTACTTTGATGCTATCCGGAAGGGTTTGTTAGTACGAGCCACTCGTTTGATGTGGCTAACCATATTTGCCATGAGATTGAACATACGAGGTGAGAAGAACGCGCGAGTGTTACCGTACTTTCACTCTCCCGTGGCATCTTAAGATTTTCTTCGGAAAAGAGGAAATCGAAAGCCGGCGTCTGGTGGTTAACGGTTTAACGCTCGTTGCCGCTGGAATTATCGCGGACAATGCCAACTATCTATAAAAGTGCCGCACGCGTTTTCAACGACGATCGAGAACGCAAATAAGAACGTAACCGGTATGACGCGAATAAATTTAAGACTGCGCGAGAGAAGAAATTGCGAGGAGCATGACGCGTAAATGAGAGGCACTGCATCGCGCCTTCGATATTTCCGGTGTCGCAACGCTTGTGTAGGATGACGTAATTATATAGTGGAACGGTAAGGTATCTCTCTCTCTCTCTCCCTTCTCGTCTCTCGGGTTCTCCGTTCGAACGCCGCGATAAATTCCCGCGATAAAGGCGCGCGGAAAAGCCGGACTGCTGCCGATGCCGAGATAGTTTCCGTCGCGTGCACACACGCCAGGTGGTACGATCATAGAGAACGAGAAAAAGAAATAGCGCTCGTAGAACGAAGTTAAAAAGTACTTGCGAACTGGTGGCGCATTCGGTGCGCACGGTTCGGTCCCAAAATTTTATTCAAATATCTATGTCAGCACATACTTATCTTCCCCGGCATCGCGCTCCCTCTCGTCATGATTTTTCTACCTGACCCTCTACCCGTAGACCCGGGCACGCACAGCAAATATTTTTTTACATTACCGTGTCATATTTTTTTTTTAACCCTGCGTAGAGAAACCTTGCTTTTAAATGTAATTTGTTCCTGCATGGTTAATTAACAAAAGGTTAGATTTATACCCTGGCTGAGGTAATATTTTTCGCAATAAATTTAATAATTTAATTTAATTTAAATTATTTAAAAATGAGATGCTTATATACATAAGTATCAAAGATTATTAACGTCTTGACGATCAATCGGACCAAAACCAATGGTCGAATCGTCACGATGATTATTTGCCAATTGCAGTCGATGAAATGAACGTGTAATGTTAGATTTATAGTTTAATAGTAATTTAACATTTCTAAAAATACACACAATTTAGTTAGTGATCGTTGTGTTGTGTCTTACAATTGCATTTATTAATCTAATATTTTGTACCTGTATATCTTTTTGGTATATAAATTCATAGCGTTATCTTTTTGTACAACGTGCGCGTATATAAAAAATATATATAATATTTTTGTAAGCCGTGTACACTCAAAGCAACAACAATATAATTTACATTAACTTACAAAATAAATAATAGACATCGTCAATACATTATTTCAAATGATACGACATATAAAAAATTATTTAAACGAACTTTTACGAATAATTCTGATGATGCGCGTCGTTTCCGAACACCGGAAAGAAATTCAGCCATCAATGGTAAGAATGCGAACGTTGCACATCCGCTGCGGACATGGCACGGGAGAAGGCCATGAAGACGGCGATACGGAAGTGAAACGGAGGTGAAAACGCCGGAGAAAATACGAGACGGAAATAAGGGTTGAACGTTCGAGCGAGAAAGAGTCGAGCTTTTCGCAACGCGCGTCTGCCATCGTCGGTTCTGGATTATTAGTCGTCGCGTTAGATGGGGGGGACGCGCGTATAATAAAAAGTCATAAAGCATGCCAGCCGCGAGTGGCATCGGAACCGAGACCAAACGGAAGGCAACCTGCCGAGAGGGTGGTCCGGTGAACGCGCACAATGGCTCGTAAGTATGGCAGTTTTGACCCCTGCCAGCAAAACGACGGCGTTACTACAGGTATAATAATCCGAATCGGTTGGTTACCCCCGGTATACGTACGCCGCGCTGGTCGGTTAAGTGGCCACAGATGGTTAAACGTTACATCGGATACATCGGCGCGTTTACAGACCAAATGATTCACGCTTTCGGAAGGATCGGCGGGCTTAATTAAGCGGAACCACTTGCGTTCAGCGCCGCTGGGACCGACACGTGACCACCGTGACAGCCGTGTCCGTTTGCACGGCGATTAAAACGTAAGCCGATTATTCTTTATTACTGTTCTTCCTCGCGAGAAAGAAGCGCACGCATTAGAAGCACCGCAAATTAATGGTAAAGATAAAATACACAGACTCTTTTTGCACGAATTATTTATATTAATAAAATGGATGTCGGTGATATCCTTTTATGTCGTCCATTTTATATTATTAATGCATATATGCTTATTATACGTATACTTATTATTCCGTTTTAATTGTCATCTCTTTCGGCATTAAATCCGAAGCTCGTATCTTTTTTGGACGAATCGGACTAATGTACCAGCCGTGTTGATATGTATATAGTTATAGTTACTCCGTGAATTACGGCATGATGTCTGAGCAAACGAATATCGATCAATTAAAGCACCGAAATAATGTTTGAATATTTAAATCATAATCGTACTGCGGCAAGATCCATATCTCGTAATGCGGATTTAATAACGAAGAACACGCGCACACATTATATTGCGATAATAAACTATTGATTCGATCGCGAGGTAGACTTAAACATGAATAATAAATGCAAATAATGGCTCCACTTATTACGCATAACATATTTACATTATTAAAATTGTTATATAATGCAGTATAGACTTATCCAATCAGGCCGTTTGTTAAATCTATTTCTGAAAAAGGCGTCGAAGATATATGGGAAGTACATCAAATATTGGAAAATACTTTACAAGCAATTTTACAAGAGCAAACGCTGTCAGATGGTATCAATTTCGCGCACGTCTTTATTAATAACATTTAAACGACTCTCGTTTTCAAATTATTCGATTAATCAAGGGTTATTGGCAATTGAATATTATCATAAATCATGAAAATGCGTTATCCTTTATTTCTACTTATTACATTACATATTGTTTCATTCCCCATTATTTTCGTTTGTCTCTACTTATTACATTATGCATTGTTCCATTTCCCATTATTTTCGCTTGTTTCTATTGTTATTGTTCCTCTCCAGCAAATTTGCGGAATAGTTGTGATAATCACGTTTTTATACTTTTAGAAAGTATTGTCAGAAAAAGAATATTAATATTAACAAGTTATTAAAATGGTAAATATAGATTTTACTTTTCCTTGACAATAACATTAAAATACCACATTATATATAAATATTTCCTAAATTAAACAAACCGTTGACAATATACAAGTTAATCTTTAGGCGAATAACGAAGCTTATTTTTTAATTTCAAATAAACTTCATACAAGCAGAGACTTAATACGAACGGTCAAATTGAGTGCTGCCGGTATATATTGTAAAAGAATGCAAAATTATTAAAAGTAATTCACAGAGAATTATTTTCAGAAATTAGCATTCAATTTTTGGCTCTTTTTACTCTCGTCCCGTGCACTTCGTCTATTTTTACGGGCCTCAAAAGGGCTGTCCATTTAATAATTCAGAAACCTATTAAAGCAACATCACATGCGCACGGAACATAATTCCGCAAATGTACGAAACGGAAAGGACATTTCGTTCCCCAACGTTTTTTCGTGCGTACGCTTAATTAGTCTTCATTAACCGCCTTTTTTGCCGGGGACGCGTAATAAATTCGCCGTTTCGGCTTTATCGAATTATCGTGACACGATGTGTTTGCGCGTACACGCGCGTGTATTTTTTATTTCTTTTTTTTTTACCCTCATCCATTTGCATGACTTCATGAATTATTATTATTATAATCGAGGAATATACTGGAGCGCATTTAACTGCGCGCTTGTAATGAATTATGCCACGGGCATTACTGGGGGAAATCATTCTCGTTGCCGATTTCATTTCGCGTGCCCACGAACCCACGTGCGTATTTACTCTAGTCTGAGTAAATCTACACAGGTCATAGTATTATGCCAAGTGCAGCGCCCTTAACCGGCATAAGCACAGTACCATAAATCCTTTGTTAACGGCATACCGTGATGCGGATTGTGCGCAACCTCAAACGCTGCATGAGCATCTGCAATATCAAACGTAAACTAACTAATGAATACCGTCTGCTAATTGCGCAACGAGTAAGTAGACTGTATCGTTATGGCGGTGCGCGCCATTACGTCAAGCTTTCGCAAAACCTGCGTTTTATCGCATTCTCGGGGCATATCGCACATATCGTAACTTTCAGAAGTCATCCTCAACAGATAGCGATCTTTGCGCAAACAGTCTCCCTCGCTGCAGTAATTCCGACGTGTACTCTGTCACATTACTATTATATCGGATGACTGGAACGAATAAATCAGGAAGAGACCGTGTATCCCGTTAACGCACCAAGACTGCCACCCCTCTGCAACTTTTATCGATACCCCCCTACAAGTGTCTTTCCCATTCTAGTGTCACTGATTCGCATCACTAAACTGCGGCGATTCGCTACGCACATGTGTCCAAATCTAATGGTCGTTCTACTGTGAAAGCTACTTAATATCGTGATCGATATCCTCCTAATCCGTTAAAAGCAATGCATCACGGCACGGGTTTAATGTGTGATATACGAACAAAAATTAATGGCGCAAAAGGAAATCGAGTCGAACAGACTGAGATTTATAACTGCATAAATCATAAAATTCGCGTAAATAATGATATCTTTCTTATCATGATATCGCATAGGTACCGTTCAGACTTGCAAATATTTAAGATCGAATTATACTGACATTTGCGTCATTGCAGTCCAGAAGCTTCAAAATATAAGTAATAAGTAGGTAAATTAAGTCCGTAAACGCGAAAAAAATCTATTTTAACAAAAATAAATTTTAACATAAATAAATAAATTAATCTTTTATATTAAAGTATTAAATGCTATGTTATATATTGATAGAATTATCATTTTGCTTTGCCCAATTTTCTTTTCCAATCTTCTTCTATCTTTGTTTATATATTTATTTAATATGCTATATAAGTTTCCCATATTATGAATTGTTATTATACAATAACATAAGTTCAAAATTTGAATTTATTTGGTCTACTTTCTTTGCATCAACATGTACGTATAATGAAAAGTGTACGAGATACACACGGAATGTACTTACTTTGAAGTAATCAGCGCTGCAGTTGGAAATAATTTATGTCCCACGGGCCATCTTTGCTAAAATTACCGCGCTAGCCAAAGTATTAAAGTTGTTAAGATATTTAGAGCTCTACGGAGATTCGTTGTGGCTTATGGTAGCGAAAACACGCAGGCAGTTATGCGTATAAAACTTTAAGATGTCGTGCGGAATTAATAGAAGTTCTTGGGCTATACGTTGTCATTACAGTAAAACGTGCTATACCTAAGCAAGTGACAATTGAAGCTAAAAACTTTTACGTATGCCTTGAGTAAATTGTTACTTATTGTCAAATTGTTATATTTGTGCAGCAATTACGGCTATTGCTGCCTATTTATTCTTATCGTTATCTTATCGCTAATATTATTAGTTATTTATAAGATGATTTTAAATTGTTAAATTACTAAATATTTGACTAAATTGTTACTAACAAGAAGAATTCAATTTCTAGACTGGTCATAAAATTTATAGACAAATTATGATAATGGCAAATGTGAGATTTTTTGCATAAAAAAACGATTTAACTTCCAAGAGATAATTTTTCCTGGCATTTTGGTTCACTAGCGATCTATTCAATAAATTACACCTTTAACTCTTTATTTCTTTAACATAATAGAACCATTAAAATTCTTGCAGTTAATTAAGACCATTAAATATTTCTTGCGACTATATTTTCTCTTTCCGGAATAATTTTACCATCTTACTTGTAATGTTTTCCCAAGTTACCCGACAGAATATTATTAAGAAATAGCGTCGGCGAAATAACACGAGTTCGAGTTGCGAAGAGGGTCTCTGGCGAGAAATTTCGACGCGAAAGCGCAAAAGTAAAGAATATTCATCCGCGATTTAACGATCGCGCCTCTTTAAGGGGTGCCGTGGAAAATGCATCATCCACGCATGGTGTGCACCGGCACTCGGCGAACCGGAAACATTTTTCAGACGCATTCCATAGGCGCCGTTATCACCTTGTCCCGCTATTCGCCGCGTGCACCCGTGTGTGCATGTCTGACGAATGGGACTACCCGGCTGCTGCAGCGCGCGCGAGTCGCGCGCGTGCACCCGCTCGCGTTTTAATCAATTCCGCCCGTAACGACATATTCGCGAACTTAAATCTTGTACGCACGATGGAGAACCATTCGCTTCCCACCGTCGGGGATTCCAGCGTTATTCGAAGCGATATTTCCCGGCTACCGGGTGGGGACGCGAATGCGCCTCGTGGTCCTCCCGCGAGTTTTTACCATGACGGAACACCTCGCCTTACTTGTCGTCGCCGCTCTAACGAGTGGCTCGATTAATTGAATTTATCGGACATTGACATACGTTACCAGGAAAAAAAGAAGAACCGGCATTCATCTGCAATTCATTCGGCTGCTGATAGTATCCTTGGCGCGAAACGTCGAATCCTCCTCGCCGTATATCAATCCATCGCAAGCTTTTATTGCTCGTGGCAATTGCATTACGAGATATAAATTTTCCGAGCAAAGTATCAATCTGTTGCCACACACACACGTACACATACATTATAAAATGAAGAAACGATTGAACTGTTTGAACGTGATTTCGAATACAACGTGACAATATGTCAATACGGATGGATTTTCTCAATTATTTAAATTCGATTTAGACAGTTTGGTGACGGTTAAATATTAATACAACTCATTAGTTTTTATTCTCATATTTTATTAAGACTTACAATATTTCATTTGATTCACACACATGCACACATATAATTCCTACAATCTGGTAACATGTGCATTTAAATCTAAATTTACATCAGCTTGATTCTCGTACATTCTTATATAATAATTTTGAAATGCAAATTGAAGTGACGTTCGCACTTGGTTTGCCTGAAAATTACAACTAAGTCTTGGCTCGAGAACCATTACTACCGTCTCGACTCACCGCCATTCAAGGCGATTCGTCGAGATCCGCGTTCCTTATACGGAGATTTATTAGCCCGACCGTGTGACGACAAATGCAGCAAACAGAGAAAGTCGGTTAAGCTGCCAAAATATTATTCCGCGGTATTTCCGGCACCGGTTCTCGAGTTTACGACGTCTATGTTTAAGCGGCCTCACTTATCTAAAGCCCCGACCAGACTACGGCGTATGATGGCGGTGTGTTTTTACTGTTCGCATTCATTTTTGCTGTCTCTCATTCCCGTAAATGTAATTCTACGCTACGGATCGTGAACTTTGTATCGGCGCAAACAACGCGGAAGAATTTTTTATTTCATTTTTTCTCCATCGATCAGCCCGCGCTTCATTCTGTAACGCTCCAAATCACTTTTCCACAATAACTGATGATGAAATATCGTGACAGAGAATTACATTTCGGTTGAATACCAGAACATTCCGATAATCTTACTTAGATCCTTACAAAAATAAGATTAATTGCAACATTTGACACATTGAAGAATTGCGTGAGTCGGACATTGAAGTGTCAGTTCTGAGCACGCAAAAGGAGCGATCCATCAAGCCAAGCGTAGTCGACTTTGACGGCGAAAGGAATTAAGCACTCGCCCTCCAGTAAGCCTTTTAGTAGAACCGTCGAACTAATTCAACCGTCGCCAAGTTTTTCGGCGTATCTATTTATCTCTCTGTGAACGAAATCACCACGATCTATATTAAGTCTCGTAATTTACCAAGTTCTCCGCCATAATTGTTCATCGTAAATTCAGCATCTCAGTTCATCAACGTGACCTTCCGAGGTGGTGAAAACTGAGATCAACCAAATTGAAGTTTGTTTAATCCCAGATTGGGATTATTAATGGCGTCTTTGGCGCTTTCCCTTTCCTCGTCCACGTAATACCGAAAGACGCAAGGCGATATTCATGAACTAATTTCGCGCGAACGATACGATTACGGTTTAAGTGTCCTCTCTCTCTCTCTCTCTCTCTCTCTCTCAGTAAAGATCTTCGTATACATAGGTTCGGTAGACTCCACGGACAAGTTAAAGTACAGGATCAAAGTGAGTCCTGGTTGGCTCTCTCTCTCTCTCTCTCTCTCGCCGCTCTCTCCCCATGATCGTGTCGCCGGAAAACACGGCGGATGTAACCGAGGCGACGGACGGTTCCGGCATCGCGCGCGAAGGTTAATCAATTCCAGTCGCGACGGTGTTTCCGCAGACTTAATTCGTGGCCCCGGGTGCAGCGGGGCGCGAGAGGCCGTTCTCTTTCTCCCTTTCCTTCCACCTCCTCTTTCTAGGCTGACTTTCTCATTATTATCCGCAGCATATACGGAGGGTAGACGCGTACCACAAGGGAGTCTGGTGCCGCGAGGAATCTTCCAAGGATGAGACGGTAGCCCCCGTCCGCCGGAACGTCTCCTTCCCCATTCTCTTCTCATTCCTCACCCCCCCCCCTCGGCACCCCCGTGCCGTCTCTACCACACACCCCCCCGCGGTTCTCCTCCGCCCTTCCGTCACGGCCCTCGTCGTAGCAACTTTGTTCTCCGGAGAAATTCCCCGAAGCGCTATCTACATATTTGATGTCGCCTCGTCCACTCCGCTAATGCTTCTCGTTAGAAACTTACCGCTTACCTGCGTCCCGCGCTGCTCATTCGCCCTTCGCTTCCCTCCGCCCTCTTACATCCCTCTCGCCATCCGGCGGTAGCTCCTTTGCGCTTCTCTCGCAACGTGACTGCGCCACACGTCTGGAGAACAGCGTGATACCGCTCGATCTAGCGGGTTAACGCGTCGGAATATCGCGATTTCAAGATCGTTGGTCGCGACGCAGATGCGAATAAATATGCGAGGTATCTGGCAGAAACGAAAACCGGGGAAAAACACGTCGTGGCTCATCGCTTGTGAAAAAGTAAACGCGAATCTTTTTATTTAGAGGGGTTCGTTTTCCCTGTGATATTTGATTTCGCGAAATAACCGCTAAATAACCGTACTTTCCATTTACAGCGATCCAATGCGACAAAATAAAGCACGCATCGATAGATTAACTACGTTGATTCTTTACAGAAGAATTGAGTGCTCTACAAGACTAAGATATTATGTACAAACGAAAAAATCGATCTTTTCATCGTATGGTCAGTGATTATTTTCTTTTTCCAAATAAAGTAGTTTTTATCCAGCGTGTATATTAAGTGAATGCTAAACAAAAATGCTAGTACGCATATTAAATTAGTTATACATTTTCTTTTATTTATAATAGCGTCAGTATAATATTTGTTCACAATTTGACTCATTTAGAAAAACTTCTAAGGTATGTTTTGAGAAGCGCTAAATTAATTCTTATTTTATTTCACCTGATGTTCAAAACTACACGACAATATTTTTAAGTCTTTGACATTTCTTTCAATCGATGATACCAAATTCTCACGCATTATTACTGAGCTTGTTAATTTTACGGAAGGGCGCGTTCGTCAACTAAAGAAGCGAACGAATGAAAGGCATGACGTGGAAAAGGAAAGGAATATTTTGCCGAGAACGTCTTAATCCCGCTTCAGCCGCAACGGCTCTTCGCTAGTTAGTAACGCAGATTACCGATACATTCCGACACCCTTTACAATCAGTCTCGAACCGCGCGCCGCGCACATCGTATTACGCGGTATTACTAACCGGGGAATGGTCTAATTCAAACTTCCTACCGAATGGTGGAATTAGTTAATATGTAAAGCAGCTGCAGCCGCGAATCCCAGGAATTCTCTGTCGCCGCGCGAGATCTACGTTTACATCTTACTTATACTTCAAACTTTCCCGAGACCGCCCATCGCGCTCTGACATAACTCTTGCATATTACTTACGTCTACTAAAGAATAATAAATACACTTCCTTGAGACAAGTTACGGAACGGAGATTGCGCTTTAATCCTTTTGCCATCCAGTTCCCATTATGATGAACGTACTTTCTTCTCATTTTATGTAAACATGTGAAATTATTGTTGTAAGATATATCGCAGAGATAAATCTTTAAGTACTCGTGTCAAGGTAAATTAGCTCTCATTTGCCTTGTTTTGTTTATTTAAGGTAAATTATGTGGCATTTTTCGCATTTCTGGAAAGTAAATGGAATAATAAGAAATTTAAGTCGTTACAATTACCGATTAGTTTGCTGACAATAATTTATATGCTTTCAATTTATTTTCATCATATATTATAATCCATGAATTAAAAGCCTATATACAAATTATACAATAATCCATTTGATAAATAAATAGCGTAAACGAAAATGCCGAATATATTTAATAAATAAATAATATGATGCGCAAGCAAATATCTTCAAATTGTATACAACCAAATAGAAGCAATTTGTAAAAAATAAAAACCTTTCAGTAAATAATAATATAGAATTAAAAGCATATCAAAAATATTTTTTATTCTTCTCTCTAACATTTCAATTTTGTATTTCTCACTGATACATTATTTAAAAGCCAAACACGCAATTATTTTCCGTCTAAAGCGCAATTGTATAAGCAAATGTCTCTTATTACAACGAGTACAAAGTTAACGAGCGATTGACGTCGATTGACATCTCGGTGTACCGTTTCACGCGAAGTTGTCACGCGAAGAATAGAGCGCGTTGAAATCAGTCGATCGATGAAACTAGGCCATACACCGAGAATGCCACTCCCGTAACGCGCGGGTCGAAAAATTAGCGCAAATTCGCACAAGCGAGTGCAAAAGGTATTCGCCGTGAGGGGATAGGGAGCTGTGAAATAAAGGCGACGAGAATATAGAGCTGGCTGACTGGTACCACGTGCTGAATCAAACTAAGCGTAACGCATTGGGGTGAGCACACTGAGGGGGCGAGTGTAACGAGAGTAAAGACTGTGGGCTATTGAAAGGAAAAGGGGGAGACGGTGGAACGATGGTAAGGTAAAAGGGACGAAGAGGAATAGACTGGCAGATAGCGAGAGAGACAGGGCGGATGGTCGGAATCGGTGAAGTATAGCAGCCAGAAAAGGGATGCTTCTCTCAGCAGCTTCCCTCGGTAAGATGGAGCGAAGCTTGTGGGAGAGGGTGGAAAAGGCGCAAAGGGGTTGCGCGCGGGCAAGCGGGGTAACGTAAGGAGCGAAAGAGAGGGAGGGAGGGCAAAAGGTAACGAGAGAGACGTAGCCGGATATCGTCGTCGTCGGGCGACGGAGAACTTCGGTATACCTCACCGTGTCGTCAGCTCCTCCTTGCCGAATGGAACAGCGTCTGCGGAACGAGCGAGCGAAACCCGACACGTCAGACGCGCTTCCACTTAACGGAATGGAATTTGTCAACGCTTGCCTCGACGTCAAATAAAATTCAAATAAGACGAGGGTCAGCCGAGGCGGCGGCGATTCGCCCGCCGCTTTGCTTTTACCCGACCAATTTAAGCCGCTCGGCGTTAAGCACCTTCTCAGATTCGTATCTCTTTTGCGGAAAAAGAGACGAGTATCGACTAACCGAAATGCCGAATCGGTCTTGAATAAGTAACGTGTAATAAAAGGCACTCAAAACAAAACTGTTGCGTGTTCCGCGTCGCGTGTGAGAAGTAACTGTGTTTGATAAACAATACAACGAGCGTGTCAAACGCTCTTTGTATAAGCTTTCATGAGACTATGAATACATGCTATTTCGAGCAATTAAACGGTGCATCGTGATAATTAGCCGTCTACCGTAAAGCCTTTTCTCTTTGTAGGATAATCACTTTGGGGGTGCGGCGTATCCCGTTATTCGTCGGCGGCTCTCAGCCCGCTTCAAGGAGTAGAAATTTTAATTAGCAAGTAGACATCTTAACATCGAAGCAGGCGGGCGGACTATTAATTCCCTTCTCGTCGTCTATAAATGTTTAACTTTCTTTGTTCGACAAACAATCAACGTTTTCTTACGGATTTTCATCGTTTTATTCTTCCGCGCCTGAGCTCTTTAACGAAACTAAATGAAAATGACCGTTTAGCTCTAAATTAATTATTTATAGGCGTTGAAATTAGAACAGCATGATTATACCGAAACGGAATTTATTCGCCGAATAAATTTTTAATTAAGTTTAAATCAGATAGAATTAGATATAATTAAATATAAGGTAATTTTAGTGAAAGAAAGGATTACAAATAATATATGATAATATATGTATATATATTTAATATATATATATATATATATATATATATATATATATATAATAAACATATTAGATATAACGTGTATATAAGTATCATCTGTTTTATATTAAGGCGTACTCTCTTTTTCGTATTCGCATTCTTTACATAATTACGTTGAGGAAATTACATTACTTCATCATGTCTCGCTCGAGACATAAAAGCCTTACCTTTAAACGAGAGGGACGGTTGACCCCGAGTGCGTTTATGTTTAATATTCGGCGATTTCGTCCACTTCAGAGAAAATTTCATCCCTCCTTACGGGAAGATTAAAAAGGAGATAAAAGGAGCGCGCGCCGGCCCTTCATATCGTAAAAAATTCCACGCTGTTACAGAGATACCGTAATCATTAAGTTAAATATTCTCAGCACACTCTTAATAAAGAAACCAATATGCCCGGCGAGATTCATTAAAAATCCATCGGGAGGAATTAAGAAACTTAGCCATGGGGGTGATGGCGCGCAAGTAATATTTTTCAAGACGGTTTCGCGTTCTTTGTCCCCCCGTGAAGAAGATACTAGATCGCAATATTCCGCCAGTATCGCCATGAGCCTGCGGACGGTAAACGTCTCCCTTTTTGCGTCGCTGAAAGAAGAAACGGGAGTATAAGAGCCGCGAGACGGGAGTTTTGTCGAGGCGGAGGATGGCATTCAGACCTTTGGAGTATATATCCCCGCGGCTTTGGCATCAGGAGAACTAACGAGAGGGCATTCCAAGGCCCGGCTTGAGAAAGTTTATTTTCTTAATGCCACTCGCGACATTAGTCTTCCGGTCTGTGAAATCGCGAATCCCATATTCAGGGACTTCATTAGAGCGACCGCATTTGGATGCGCCATTTGATTTTTGTGTGGCGCGCGATCTTATTCTCCACTTTCAAGATCTGAAAAGATCTGAAAGCTCTCTTCTGATTTCTAAATGCGGCTTATGTGTTTTTGCAACAATTTTTTAAATAAATAATTTATTTTAATAATTTTTTCGCTTTGTCGATCGGTCACTGCTTGTGTCAATTAAATGACAGAGAAAAATGTTAATGACAGCATGTATTTAATATAAATAATGTGTAAAGTGGTAGAAATAGCTTACAATTTTTCTTTTATTGGTGAAAATTCTGTAAAATAATAAGTGTTCGCGTAAAGAAGACAAAAATTACATTAAATCGTTCAAAATCATTTAATCTTTTATTCGGATAATTATTATCTGGATTATATTGATTGTGATTTCGTATTATTTCGCTTATTGTCATGACCTTTGTTAATTCGCAGCTTAATGTTAACGTGAATCCGGAACGCATACGTACGCCAATAATAAAGACAAATAGAGGCAGCCTAGGCCGTTAACCTCCTCATTTGCACCGCTTTGATCTACCCCTACTTTCCGGACAGACAGCAGCAGCAGCAACAGCCGATGGTTGTTCCCCTCGACGTCGGCTCATCATCTCCCGACGATCCAATCGATTTCGAAACACCCCTTCATTTGATGCTAACTAATGTCCCCGCCTCTCTCCCTCTATACCCCGCAACGCGATACAAAACGGATCCGACGATAACCAGATTGGTTTGCATAAATAATTGCGTACATATTACCAAGGACGCGCGCGCTAATCAGTACGCGCAAGGCGTAAATGCACGTATAACACGTAAACCGTAACCCGATGATTACATGACGGCTCTATAAAATTGTTTTTGGGGCGCAAACTCGGTGTGCGGCATACTTATCCCCGCAAATTCATCGCGGCAAACATTTGTATTTGTGAAATTTCCTTCGTAATCACATTCATCAAACTTTTATAGATAAATACATTTTCATATGAGAATAGTGGCTACATAATGTGTATAAAGTATCATGTAATTTGTATAAGCACATTTCAGTGATAATTTTAGTGACGAACTTTTAGACTAACTTTAGGCCATTCATGATTATAATATGGTGGTGTAAGCAGTTTCTAATGATTGTAAATTGCTGAAAATTATGAAATTCTCTCGAACTAAGCTCTTTTAAGATAATTCAAGAAAATCAAATAACGAAACTTATATTGCTCAGTTAAATTTGTGTTTATCTTATTTTCTCAGAATTTTAATTTAAAATATAATAATTACGATATTAATATTAAATATTAAAAACTCGCTAGAGATAATCGCTTCTTTTAAGAGTTTTGCCTAAATGAAGTCGATTGCAAATTAAACTTTATTGTTTTGAAATAGTTTATAATATTAACGTAAATATCCTACAGGAAGAATGTATCTCCCTATAGAAATAAAACTATTAAACAAGTAAGATTATATATTTAAAAATTTCATATGATTATTATCTCATGCGATATTTCAATGTTTATACGGGATAAAATTAATTCGCGTGAGCATAAAGCATATATAAAGCAAACGCCACGCGGCCGCGAGCAATTAACATTAATGCAAAAATAACCATTTAAAAAGTACATGATGAAGTAAAGTATAATGTCGAACTTTTGTAAGTGGCAACATCATTATTTCCATGCCTCTAGAAGACACTTTTCTATGTAATGCGAATAAAATGACGATTATCAAAATTTGTACTATACAATTACTATAATTATAGTTTCTCACACATTTTTAAAGTACATTTTTAAATATCCGGCAAGAAGGGAGGATAAATCTCGCAAGAGTAACTACGGCACTTGTGCCTGTATCTTTGATACTTATTGTTATTTAGAAATAATAGCGTTTTAATAAAAAAAAAAAAAAAAAAAAAAAAAAGAATTGATTAAATCCCGAATATTGTAATAATTCAGTCAAAATTGTGTCTGCGAAATCGCAGAACAACGATAAATGTAGAGAGATAAAAGATACGACTTTCACATTCCGGAAAATGTATTCGTGGAAAAAAAGCGGAAAGAAAAAGAGAAAGAGAGAGAGAGAGACTCATTTATCGCTCGAACAACCGGCCGAATGCGTCGACCGCTGACGATGTCGCGACTACTGACAATGCGAGCTCGAATGCGAGGAGCACGAATATCCGTCCGGGCGGAATTGCGCGAGAGCGCGCGACGATTCGTTTTAACGACCGTTAACGCGAGGAATGGAGAACGCGATGTTACACTTGACGATCGTTAGAACTTAACGAAATCTCGCCGCCCCTTTCGCGGGGAACGTATGGGGGCAGTATGTTACACGGCGGGCGAGTTTTCTCCCCCCCCCCCCCGCGTATACACGCCTCCGGATCCGCACCGGGCGCCCCCAGATCGACACGAGGGGTAGAGACGCGGCGGTAATTGCGTTCTCACTTAACGCAACTGCCGCGCAGCTGCCGGACGAATTGAGTCCTCCCCCTGTTTTCCAATTTTCGCCCGAGCTATAACGGGAGCAAGCCTGACTAGCCACGTCAATCATGGGAAAGGTTCGCGGGAAGCCTCGAAATCGTCGACGCGAATTCGAGAATGCATTTCGCATTTATACGAAAATTTCTGGTATTGCGTTCGAGTGTACGGGAGTGGTTTCCATAATTTCGGTTGCCACGAGGGTGCTTTCTCCCGAAGACACTTCTCGAGCGTTGAAAATAATATTAAAGTCGCAGTTAATATGTTTCGCATCGCTGATAAATGCGACAAGCAAGTAACGAGATCAATATTACCTTGCGCAGTTATCTAATTTTTTAACTGGCTGTTAGTATATACAGCTTGTTTATTATTAAACAAATAATTCATTACATGTGAGTAAAAAAAAATGGGGAAATTGTTATTTGCTGTTTGCATCAATATTTCTGGCATTTATATCGAACTGAGTTTTTAATTAAGACTTAATTAAAAGCTTAGTTTAGATTTAATAAGGATTTAACAATGTTTTTGATAAATATAATAGAAAATTTAGACTTTTTATTTAAATAGAAGATTTAGATTTTAAATATTTTCTCACCAAGCTGCTATCATAATTATTGAATTGACAATTTTGGAACATGATATAACCTTAAGGGATGTAATCGAGTCTCAGAATTTCATTTAAAATTTCATCTAAAACTTTATTTCTGTAACTAAATCAATTATTTCTATGCTGAAAGTTCGTGTTTTCTATCGTGTTCTGGTTTTGTCACTTTCTGAAAGTCTAGAAAGTTTTCCATTATTTTAATTGAAATTTGAAAACTAGAAATCCGATAGGAATTTACATTGTTAGTTCGTTACCTTTTTTCCTCTTCAAAATAGAACAGGTGAAAACAGTCGTTAAATCGCTGCTTCAAAGTTATTCGAATCGTGCCGAGTACCGCAACGCGCGCGACAGTGTAAATTTTATGAAGTACATTTTATAAAGTACACATAATTTTTGTAATTTCGATTCGCAACATGTGTGTGAAATATATTCGTGAATAGATACTACATTAGAAGTGCATTTGCGTTGGCGATGGAATAGAAATTCGGGAATAGAAGGTACGTAAAGTTCGGGAGAGAACGGTCTGCCGGGATGAAAAGCGTCAAAGCGGAAATACCGCGGCAAAATCTGCTTGTCAGAAATTGACAAAGCGCGTATTCGGGCAAAGCAGACGAATCGATATCTACTGTCGAGAAAATTAATATACGCTTATTGCAACGGCGTAGTAATGGCAGTAATGATCGCGGCCGTATGTACAATAGGCTCTCGGTAGCCATCGTAAATTAGTTCGCCTAAAGTGCTATGCATAATTAAGCGACTGGCATAAATGACTAACGCGGTGCGATCGGACAAATTAGCCGCGTATAACAAAGTCATGCGTGAATCATTACGAAATTCGTATCTTGATGTCCGCGATTGTAATTTGACGCTTCAAATGGACGATTTTCTAATTGAAACATCATTTCACACATTTTACGAAATTAAATCATATTATATGTTCGAAAAATAAGCGTAAAATGAGAAATTTTTCAACATTTTATTTTTACTTACTATTTTACTCTTATTATTATCGCGTTAAAACATTTCTATTTTCTGTAATAGAAATTAAACTTTTAAAATAAAAATTATTATGTAATTTTTTAATTGACTCTTTTTATTTTTTTAAATAGAAATTAAATTTTTTAAATAAAAATTCTAGATTTATTACACGACTTCCTTCTAAATTAACTCTTAAGCTAATAAATTATTTTTCTCGTATGTCATAGTATCCCGCCAGGGAAAATGCATTCCCCCCAGTTTGAGGCCAATGACCTAAACCAGAGGCGGGTCTAGGGTCAATCAGGGTAATTGTAACTCGAGGACAAAAGTGTCACAGGAATATCTTCCATATGACAGATCCAATAACAGTTATCAAATCATTAAAAGTGATAACGACTTATTTAACCAGATGTGTGACATCCTTAAATTGTAATAACAATCAACTGGATTATTCTAAAAGACGGCGCCGCACTTTTTTTTCCAATATTAAAATTGTTCCGATAGATCCTATATCAGAACTAATAAAATTGCGGCCCACCTGGCGGGAAACCCACAGAATAAATTCGTCCAGAAATATCTATCGATTTTTAGGAAATTATATAAAAAGGGAACGACCCTTTTTTAATATTCTCTCACTTAATCATGGTATTAAGCTCTCTCCTGTGAAACTGTCCTTTGAAACTGTCAAAAATTATTAGTCTTTAGCCCCGCAAGTATACTATCACTCTTGATTTCAATATTTTAAATAAATCTTTATTATATTTTATAATTTTTTTTCCGCGCGAGTAAAGAAATATACATAATAGACTTTTATAAATTACATACAAAAATTTATAAACATATAAATATATTTTATACTATTTAAATGGATATTTATAAATTATATAATCTTTGGTTGTATTTTATATAATAATTCAACGATCATCCTTTGTTTTAACATCGCTATGCACGATTGTATGATTAAATAGTATATACGAGTAGAGGATCACACTATATAAAATTACTGCATTAAAAAATTGTGTTGTAACAGAAAAGCTAAAGGAAGATTATTTTCATCTAACTAACGGGCAGAGGTCGGAGCGAAGGATGAAAAGACTCGTGTACACCTCCCTCGAAAGCCTGAAATGCGAGCGCGCGAATCCAGAGTAAAACAACAATATTTTTTCTCTTTTTCCTGTCGTGCCCATCGTCCGACGCGGTCCTTCAACGTTGCGTGCGCAAAATTATTAACAGCCGAGGCAAGCGAAACGTAAAAAGCGACGTTAAGACTGCCATTTAATTATCCCGACAGTGAGCCGACGCACACGTACGCGAGCCCGCGTAAAACCATCCACGCACTGCGTATTTACGCTCTATTTGCAGAGGCAAGCGAGAGAAGGATTCTGGAAACGGGGTATGGCGTATCAAACCGTGTTGCCGCCGTCGCTGCCGTTCACCGGTGAGAGATTCATTCCATTTGAAGGTCCGTTACCGAGCGAGAAGATACGTAGGGACGACCCGCGATAAATCCCGTAATCCACCGTGTCGCGTTAGGAATACGGATCTCTCGTGGCGGCGACGGCGACGGGCGACGGGCGACGGCGGCGCGATGCTATGCGCCACGACGCGAGGGAGAAACGGGCGCCGCGCCGCGCCGGGCGTAACGTAACGCTGGAGGAGAAAGATTGCACTTTTTTATTAGGGCGCAGGCGGGGGTAACGCGGAAAGAGGGTAAGGACCCGGCGGAGGACGGTCTCGATCTTCCACGCAACGTAACGCGAACAAATTACACGTCCCGCGGAACTCCCCGGGCGCGCGTACACGCGCGCGTATATACGTGCCCGTATATATAAACGTGCACCCTCAAACGCGACGGCAAACTTACGCATACTCCGGCACGTTCTCCCCCTTTTCCCGCACACGAGCGAGGCTTTTCCCCGTCACGTGTAGTAATACACTTTTACGTCGCGCTTGTGCGAGGGGACCGCGACCCCTATCCCGCCGCGTCGACCCCCTCCGCCCGTTCCGTCCCGCCGGACGATCCCGCCGATTCGATACGCCCCGACCTTCGAAATCGTCGAATCGTTCCTTCGAAACCAGCGGGAGGCCTCCCTTCGACCCCTCGCTCGCTCGACCCGCACCGATCGACGGCTACCTCGCGAGGATTCCTTTTCACAGTTAGGTTTGCAAAACCCAAGCGCGACTGAAGAATTTACGACTGATTTCAGGGCTCGCGCGCTCTACCCCTGCGACCCTCGGCGCGCGAATTCTCGGTCGGGCGAATAAATCGCCAAAGCTCTTTTAAATACAAAACGATCCCTTTTTGAGAGTCGTACTGTTACGCAACTTCTACCGTGGGATGTAATCTTATCGCAATGCGGGGTGTTTGATAACGGACGGCTATGCTAAAGAGATTCCTCATTAAAAGACTGGAAAAACGTTTCCTCCATCAAAATCTCGTTTAACAAATTTTATTTTCATGAAATTATAACTTTTTCTTGAAATTATAACATTAAGCATATAGCAAATTCAGTAATTAGTTGTCAGGTGAAGATGAAATTATGATGAAACTCGAATGAAGAGAAGAAAATTAATTTATCTAATGTTTTGTACAATTTTAATTCGACTGCTTTTCTTGACATTTTCTAAATTAAAAAATTCCTGGAGGGGATACAATAATGGTTAAGTAAAAATTACTTGGAAAGATACATTTATTTACTCCTACATATAAATGAGATTATTTTCAATTTACAATATATATTTAATAAAATATTCTACAAGATGCATTTCCCTTCTATATGATAAATGCGTAATACATATTCGCGTACTCGTACCGAATCTCGGCGTGATCACATTTAGCTCCCCATGTAAATCGCCCGACGATAGAAAATCAGAGATACCGCTGTTCATTTATGCAAACCGCTCATTATTCGATTAGTGAAATTATTATAGCCGATACGACGGGTAATGATAGAATAGGGAAAAACAGAATAACACGAGTGTACGGACAGCAATTTACGTGCACTTATTTAATATACAATAGCGAATGACAATTCCCGCGAAATCACCTCGCTCTTTATCGAATTTGATCGTTCAGGATGGAAAAGTTGGAAATTGTGTCGCGTTGCATAAAATAATGGTTTAATCGTTTGAATAATTCCGAGAGAGAGAGAGAGAGAGAGAGAGAGAGAGAGAGAGAGATCGTGAACTAGATTTTCCCTCATTCTCAGCGATCGTCAAACTAATCAAAGAGAAAATTGGAGATCGAAATTAATGAAATGTTAAACGTAACATTAACGTAACTTCGTTCTACATATTCATATTAGAAAACTTGCGAATACGGTTTGTGTACGAGGATCTCGTGTTATAGCAATCCGAATATTTCCATTCCAATATATATTTTACGTCGCGTTCGAGGGAGAGTCTAACGTATAGTTATGAACTCAGCCGATCGCGCGAGTTTAGACCGATCGGAATCATAAACGTTCGAACTGGTCGCGCGGCGTCCGTGAACGAAAATTCGGGGGTCAACGCAAACGAGATTGCTTCCGGTCGACGTCTACTTAGCGTAGGACTTGCGATTTTAATGTACTGCGGGTGATACGACGTTACCGTCGCAATGACCCAATTACCGCACTCGTAACGGCGTAACAGCGGAAGACGTGAACCACATGAAAGCCAAACGGCAACTCCGGAAACTTTGTCCCCCCTCGCCCCCGTAGTCATTCGACGCGTTAAGGGGGACGTGTCTACCTACGGTACAGGTAATTAGCTTGAGCCCTCCTAATGCACCAATATCTGAAATATATATATCGATGAAATAATCGAATTGAAGCGGATGTGTATACTGACAGGTACGTGCGCACACAACTTAATTGTTGTATCGTGCGCCGAGTACGGGCGTAACGAGCCGCGACATCCGACGGTACGTACTTATTCGGGGAAGCGACATGTTCTTCGGCAGTTATTAGTCACGCCGTGTCAATGGCGCAATTTCTATCGTTATCAAAGCACTTATGTGCCACCAAGGTAAATGCATCCATTACGTCGGAGCCGTCTTTGGGCGTGCAGGAGAGCAGCGTCTCCGTTACGCTCGCGTGCAACGAGGAGCGCGATTTTCGCAAGCACTGCGACTCTCTTACAATTTTCGACAAGAGTTTGTACATCGCTACGTATACGTAAACAATCTCACGAAAAAATGTAGATCTCTTTGAAAGGATCGCGCTTCCACGTTGTGTACGAGCGACGCGGTATCTTGGCAGGGTCGCGTCGGCAATCAAAACGCGTCTCGTTTCGATCAGAATAATTTTCAACGTCACCGTATTAATTAGGCAGCAAGTATGCCCGGGGATCCCCGGGCCCGCGTTCACAAAAGTGGAATTGCAATTGAATTAGTAATATCGATATCACGTTGAATAATGCATAAGGTGATATTCCCCGCTATAACAGTGGCGCGCGCGTTGTACATCGCTATATATACGGCTTTAGCGGAGTGCCGGCCGACGTCGGTTTTAAATAAAACACGTCCCTTTTTATGTTCCCTGTTCCCCCCGCATGCTCCATGTCCCGCGCGTCCATCGACCGTCGTCGTTGCGTGCACCCTCCGACTGTCTCTCTCTCTCTTTCTCTTTCTCACTCTATGGCTTCTATAATCAAATTCGAGTCGACGTATCGCCGCGAATACGGGGACGAACGCGTTGGCGCGAGCCTCCACGCATCGTCCTGGATTACTTTCGGGGATTTATGTCCTTCGTCTAATGTGGGCGGTCGGTAGTGACGATAAATGTGCTCTAGAGCGTCCGTACGCAACCCACTGCACCACCGCAGAACGTAGCCGGACTTTGTAAACAGGCTTACGCATCCGAGCTTTTTATTGCGTTCATTCGTTCGTTCGTTTCGTACACCCCTTGAACGCAGCTAACCGCTAAGCTTGATAAACGACACTCCGAGACTACCGCGTTATTGGATTTCGCGTGCCGCGAGAAAGTAGTTTTCTTAATATTAACATAGTTTCTGCGCGGGATCCCAACTATCGGTGTCGCTATTAAACGCTATTATCGCGTTATTTCACAATTAAAACAAATCACTGCGATAGTAAAAAAGATCGCATCATGTTACAATATATTGCATAATGCTATGCTGTCTTAGCATATTGACATTTGTTATTTCTTGTGATTCTTATATGCAATATTTTTTTTTAATATTTAAATATTTAATTCTTTTTTTTGTATATTTAAGGTAGCTTCTTTTTCACTTATATTACGGAAAAAACACGAGGTATTATATGAGAACGTTAATCGCATTATTATTATATTATGATAGCATATTGCCTTACTAAAGGACTTAATTAATTTAATAGTGTAAGAAAAGAATTTTCTTCTAAGAAAAGAATTTCTTATTAGAACCATATATTTTGATAGAATTAGAACATACCTTTTGATAGAATTAGCGTTCGCAGAAAAAAATTTCTTGTTAGAACCATATCTTTTGACAGAATTAGCATTCGCAGAAATGTCACTGGCTAATCTTTTTACTAATGCAAATGTTCTTTTCTTTTAATTTACTTTTAATCCTGTAGATTTCTAAAGTATATTTTAATAACTTAACTAGACTATATTATTATGATATTTTATGCTTGTTCATTAAATATATAATATGATGTAATATTTGTACAAAGTGGAAAGTGGGAGAAAGGAAAAAGAGAGCATTGAAAAGGAGGCATGGAATTAAATAAGATTAGAGACGTAAATGAGATTCTATACAATATGTGTATTTCTAAAATTACCGAGTAAATATACACGCTTGTTAACGCAAATAACGGGTAATCATGTTATTAACAGAATTATTCAATTATACTGTCACACTGTGATTTTCACATAATCGTGGAGATCCGGTTATATCATCAATGTAATTGTTGCATATTAAAGCTCTCTATAAGAATACCGTTGGCTATCTCGTTTATTTGGAATAATTATCTATTTTGGGAATAAATAATATTTTATTCGAATGCCACTTAAGCTTGAGTTATTTCAAAGAAAATTGAATATATATTTTTATATTTAGCAAAATTATAAGCAGGTATTTTACAAATAATTTGTACAATTTGTAAAATCGAGGTAGACCTAATAGACTAGAGTTTTAGTTAAACTATTTTAATAAATGTTAAATTTTTAACTTTTAAATCATACATATTCGTATGTATATCTAATTGAAAATCTCATCGATGTGATTTGATAAAAAATATAAATTGCATTTCACAGAGTACAAAGACTCAAGATTGATCTTAATATTTAATCAGAACTTACGTTTGATTAAAAGAGAGTTAAATGTGATATCTCATATTAAAATGATTACTTTTTGAATCATAACTACCGTAAAATTTCTATCGTGGCGCAAATTTAATTGCTAATTGGATCGAGCTGGATTCGAGAGGGACGGCAAAGCATATCAATGTCTACGTCACGAAATCACGAAATTCATTTTCGTCACGATTGCGATACTTTGTCGCTTATTATAAACTTATTATAAAGTAATGCTAAGCCGCTGGAAGTAATGCGTATCGCGTAATGAAAAATTACAATGCTTTTTTCCCCGCCACGGCAACAGAGTTGCGTAATTAAGCGTACCCTCCGCCGCGCCGCGCCGTTGCCTTATCCAATTTATCGATCCGCTGATGCGGTAAAGCACCGTTCCGATGTCTGCGCTAATTGCAGCGGAACAAGCTACTAAATTATTTAGCTTACACGTGCTGCAACGGAGAGACGCTGGCAGCGAGTGCGTCTAATAGCGTCCGAGAGAGCGCACCGGCCGCGGCCTGAAGCGAAAATAGATACTGATTGCACGCGAAAAGTCAAATGTAATCGCACGACCTTGCACGACTGTTGCGACTACGCGCGATCAACCGTGCGATTTACGGGATCTGCTTGCACAGCAAAAAAACACGGAAAAAACAATCCAAGAAAGTCAGACACTTGCGTAATATGATGGATATTTTTCTTCAACACTTTCATACCCATTCGTATGTATTTGCACAAGCGAATTATAAAAAATTTGCGCATTTTTCTTATTCGCTGAGATAATATTCACGTTAACGTACAATATACATTTATTATAAATGGTAGAACTTATGTCTTTCACTTTATTACTTATTGCTACACTGAGAAAAAAAGTATTTTAATCCAAAAAAATATTTATTAGGTGGCTCCTAATAGCATATTTACTTATTTTTTACACATATTTATTTAGAATTAGATATTTTTATTTCAATTAAATAAAAATATCTAATTCTAAATAAATATGTGTAAAAAGTAAGTAAATATACTATTAGGAGCCACCTAATAAATATTTTTTTGGATTAAAATACCTTTTTTCTCAGTGTAACTATATGTTAAGATTATTAAATCATGTTAGAAAATCGACAGGAACATTTCTACAAAAAATTGAGCACAAAACTTTTATAATACAGTATGAATGATAAATGAAATAGATAATGCATTAAATAAAATAATCACTACTTTACAGTTTCTTTTCCCTTTTTTTCTCTCTTCATTTATATCTCGAGCCACAAACATTCAACCAGAACTAGCCAGAAAAGCAGGTAATCGATTAATGGAAGGGAGACTGGGTTTTCAAACGCAAGAAGATGATTCATTTATGTTTATGAATTATTAAGCATGTTCGCACGTTATATTTATATTCATAAGTTAGTTATCGAGCTCATTTTACGCAGTTGCGCCGAACACGCAACACGCTGCTACGTCAAGACCAACTGCGCTCTTATTTATGCTTATAATTTTCCTCGTTGCATGGAATTTACCTATAGATTTTTCTAAAGATAACGTTTATGTCGAGCGAGGTTTATATAAATCGACAGATACGTTTCTCGGTATTGCAATGTCCATTAGCGACACAGAGATTCAACGTTTGTTTCTCTCGCCCATTTATAAGCGTAATTGAACCCGTAACTCGCTGCTCGTTGACAAACTTGACTCGAAGGGACCACTTCAGTGCCTCGAGCAACAACGACAGGTATTCGAGGAGGCGCGGAAAACGCGGTGGAAACGTTCGCGTTTTCCACGGTACCCGCTTGAGACTCGAAATTAGCTTCTTTCAGCTTGGCTTCCCTTCCAGACAAATGGCGGCAGCGAGGAGGTCGAACAGGCGTCTTTGGTCCTAATACCATACCACGCCGCGCGCTTTCTCTCTCTCTCTCTCTCTCTCTCTCTCTCTCTCTCTCTCTCTCTCTCTCAGAGAGAGAGAGAGAGAGACGCGACGGGGGCTTGTCTAATGGAAACCAAGCACGCCTTAAATCCCCGCTTTGACTAATTTATTTGTTGGCCCGTTCGGCGAATCGGTGGCGGGCGCGGTCAAGACGCCGCCGTCGCCGCCACGCCGTCGCACGCTCGGAAAATCGTAATTTCAGAGACGAGCCACGCGGAGTCACCCCCGTCGGGACCGTTTACCCCGGAGGTCACGGGAAAAATCGATGATCCATTACCGCGGTTACGATTGCTCCCCCGCGAGTCGGTACGCCAATCATTTTGCCCGGCACCGTCATATCCATTCCACGTCCATCCTGACAGTAGCTGATTTACTCGGGCGTACCCCAGAGAGTAACGTCGAGAGTAGCGCCGTGCTCCCTTAGTGCGCGGCGTTCGACCGGAATTCTTCCTCTCTGTGCGCGGATTGCAACTGCGCGATATAATCACGCAACCGGCCGCCGCGCCGGTCGGGATCCGCCGGGAGATCATGTCGCGGCAACGTGATCGAACGCCGACGATAAACCACCGTTACTCTGGCATAATTATCGTCACATGCAAATTTCTCGATCGTTACGTCAGTACGGAGACTTACAACGCTTCGTGTGACTTGCCGCAACCGTTGAGACATTACTTTTTTTATTATTCACAGTGACGCTTTCGATTTCTTTGAAATTTTCAGTCTGGAAAAGTCTCAAAGTCTCACTGGAATATTATTCTCTCTTTCTTCTTCCCTTCCTTTCTCTTTTTCTTCGATATGCAACCTCTTCTGCATCAAATTTTTTGTTCGAAAAGTCAATCAACTTCTCGAACGTCACGTCCTTTTTCGGATATTTTTATTTACGAGACTTTTAACCTCGCGAGAGATTCAGTCGAGCGTGTCAACGGTATTATGTATAAGAGCAAATGCAAGGAGTTAGCTATTGATATATATTAGCCTTTTAATAGATTTCAGCTTCGGTTACGTGATAGAAAAGAGATTGATCGTTGCTGCTTGCATCATTTCATTCGGGGAACGATAATCAATATGCATACAGCGACAGGATTACCGTCGATTTTGAATAAAAATGCATCGATAGCTTTGTATGGTACGTGTGCAGTGACAGGTTCGATTTCAACCCGACAGTTCTAATCCACTCCGCAAGCCCCGGCGATTCGGTCGATATGTAGGTAGATGCATTCGCCCGATCGGAATTCTTTTACGGCCCAGTTTGCATTTCACAATCTATTCCGAGTGAGGCATCGGCCACGAAGGCATTTTTATCAAAGTGTCCTTCGAGTAGCGCGCGCGCGCTGTCATCTATATGCATTACCCCGTCGAAGGAAAGCTACAGTATTGTTTTGTCTACGTAGCACTTTAATACAACATGTCGTTCATGTTATCAAGCATCCTTTTTCATTTTCATTTATACTGGCTCAAATCTTTTTATAACATCTCGTAACATGATGAAATACGAGTAACGATTCGAACTCTCTGTGATCAGTCTTTTATTAAATTAAATATATATTAAAATCCACTTATATATAGAAGGCATATAAAGTCGATTATTATATTATTTAATTTTTCAATATTTTTCTTTAAAAAGTAGAAAAAAATCGTAATACGGTCTTCTCGAATTTGTGTCTATTGTAAGCGCCTGTTATTTAAAGAGTAGATATCGTGAGCTATCAAAGCCTATTTTGACAATTTGTATGTTGAGTAGATTAATTATACTACTAACTTTATTATTAATATAAGTATTATCGAGTGAAAGAAATACAATTTCTTAACTGTGCGTGCGCGTATAAAAAGACACACGTAAATAAATTTAAAATCATATTTGTGACTGCAATCTGTTAAAAAATATGGCGCACGCTACGCACGCGTCTGGATACTAATCAAAGTAAATCAAATATTATTTTTATTATATATTATAAAATATTGACTTAATTATCTTATTGAAGTTAAACTAATATTAATTATATTTTATAAAATGTTAAGTATTAAATATTAAATGTGACATTAGATATATTTATAAGCATGTATTAAACACAAGAGAAATTTTCACGGCGTACATTGTTCCGCACTAAAATCTCGATAATGTTATGGAACAACGTATCGCACGGCAATTCCTTTTTGTTAATGCGATATAACTCTTACGTAATATCGGCTCGATCGATAGTATTTCGCACTCGTAGTGCGTAGCATGTGTTTGACAGGTGACGGCGCAATTGTTTGTCGTTAAAGGTTCGGCGAAAAAAATTCGGTGCCGTTTCCATTAAACGCGGCTACCCGCTGAACAAAAATTGCGCTTTTCCGCCAGCTGGTCGCCTGATATTAACAACGTAACAATGCGCACTCGTGAGACCTCTCTCGGAAAAAAAAGTGGACCGCGATAGACGCGAGCTACAAAATTGTTTCCATTTCAGTTGCGTGTGAACGCACGCACGCACGCACGCACGCACGCACGCACGCACGCATGCACGCACCTACTTACCTTTTGCTCTTTACGAACACCGCGGATTATCCGCCGTAATTCGAACGTATAAGAAAATTAAAACGAGACGTAATCTAAAATCGCCCTCTGTCTTGCGAGAGAATCTCTTCTTGAGAGAAGACACGTATTAGAAGAAGAGATTCTTAATTGCCGCCTTCAAAACAGGTATTAATTACACTTACACGATTTTACACACACACGATTATTCATAAATTAAGAGCGGCGCGATTATCTTGGTCAAATGCAAATGCTTAACGATGAAAATGCATGAAGATGCAAAGGGGACGGAAGTTTGCTAATAACGTCGTCAACCGACACAGACTTTGCCCCTGTCGGTTTACGTAAAATATCGTTGACTGCGCGGTAAGCGTCCAATTATCGATATTTTTCTTTCTTTTTTTTTCGTATATCGTCGCGGTGTTATTCGATTGTGACATTTTTTGTGATGCATGGCATCTTTTTCGCATAGCGAAATGGGAAGCATATCGTACGTTTGGTATAAGCGCACACATGTACGCATGGATCGAAACTGGGCTGAGCGTGTTGTAGTTAATCTAGGATAAGGGCTGTACATAAGTGCACATGCATGATACGTGGCGCTAAAGATCCATCCGACACACAGACGCGCATCCCTGGATTTATAGAGCGCCGGCGGAATCGAGGAGCCCCGACTCTGCGGGTCGGCGGATCGTAAACACGGCCGATTTCTCAAGCCAGTGGGAATGCAAAGCGAACCGATCGGATCCGGCGTGATCTCCAGTAATTGTGACGGAGTGAGCAAACGTTAGCCGCTAATATCGTTGCTTGGATAGATCAAAACGTGTATTCGTAATATGAGAACTGCAATATTACATGTACCCGATAATTACATCGGAGATTTTATCGCGGTTTTACAGAAAAATCATTGACGCTTCAGATGTCTAATTATCAAATAAATCTATGAGATAATTCTGCCGAGAAATTTTTACTTTTATATATATAATATACAAAAAAAGAAAAAAGATTTCTTTTTTTATTCGGTTTTCCATGCAGCTCTAGAAAAAGATTTTAAAAAGCGTCAAGTCCCGAAAATCTTTTAATATAAAAATATTGAGCTCTCTTACCGAGCATAAGGGAAATTCATCTGGAGTCAATAACCTGCAACTGCATATCCCTGTATATAGAGTAAAGTAATCGAAATGTAAGGCCTTTAGACGATCAATAAACATGGGAATAAAATTGCTGTATTGCATATCACACACACGTAATTTATTCGGTAAAATAATCTCTTTTTTTTATAAAACGTTAAGTTTTATATTTTATACAATAAGATACATTATTTCTCACAGTCACATTAAAAATCAAGCGATATCAATATCTTTTTAATTCATAATACTTATTGATATTTAATACTTCGAGATACAATGGTGTACCTAATGCCTCGAGAATGAATGTTATTAACCCTCTTTTTGTTAATAAAAAACAAAAGTTCCATTTATGAAGAAACTGCTGCTCTGATTTGTAATGCTTTACACTCTCATTAGATACGCCATTGTTTTCCATTATTGTATATGCGCATATAAGAAATTGCAGTAAAACTAAAAACGGCTACACATAAGATACGCATAACACGCAAACACATACGTCGTGAGAATAAATTGAAACTAAATTACCACATCGAATCAACAGCGGATATAATTTACGTCACGTCAGTAAATTACAAGATGAAAATACCAAGAGCTCAGAGTAAAAATAAAGCTCGTGTCATATACTGAACGGTCAAACTACGCTATATAATATACATGGTGGACATTCGATGTTTTGCGAATGTTTTACGTTGACAGGTGCGCGATGGCGGTCCATGTACGA